>NC_138381.1:49402235-49441836 GCF_054177405.1 Leptonychotes weddellii | reverse complement strand
TAATCTCTTATACCTAACCTAGTGTTTGTCCTTGTAAGTGCTCTGTAATTCGTTCAGAAATGAATGCATGCATGCATGACACGCTTTGGCCTAGCGGACTCTGTTACTTTCCATAGGACCCTGCATAGAGATGCTCAATAAATATCTTTCATCTCTTCTTGTTCTATAGGGCATTTCAGTAAAGAACTCTGTATCGTGTACGAGAGTAGCTTGCCTCATTATGAAATGACCAGCCTGACCATTGCAGGCACAGTCAGGAGTGTTTCTTAGTGCTCTGTACTTGATGTGATGTGGGTGATGATGGCAAGAGCAGGGCCTCACTCACATTTGACTTAGAAGCGTCCTATACCTGCCAGTACCTGTCTTGCCTTCTGACTCTCAAACCCCAGATGCTGCTTCTGACTTGGTTATGGTGCATAGGAAAGCAGCATCGGTGTGGTGGTGTCAGCAGTGAGCTGGAAGCTCCGGGGCTGTGACTTTCCATTGCCGAGAAGTCCCATAACTTTAGCTTGCTCAGTGGCAAAGCAGGGCACCCGGGACAGCTTCGTTAGCATTTGGCATAAATGAGTGAGAGCTAACATCTGGTCCTTCATGGAAAATTCCTGCACTTGGAGCGGGAAAATAGACTATCATTCCATTAATAAAGGGACCAGAATTAGTTCTTGTTCTCTGCGTTCCACATGCTGGTCACTGATGAATGATAATACTGTCTTGATGGTCTCAAGCAATCAGCGGGGGAGCTAAAAAATATGCTCCATGGCCACCATCAGCGGCGCTGTGCCCCGGGGAGTATGGGCGGGTGGTGGTGACGGAGCCCTATGCTGCCCCCAGGCGGACGAGTATTCAGTGAGCCCGTGGGAGAGGCCGGAGATGGAGAGGCTGCTTACGACACAGCCGGGGCGACACGCTCTGTGTCGAAGGAAAATCACTAATCAGATTCTGCCTCAAAAGGGAAACACAGACCTTTTCTAAAACACACCTCACTGGAATAGAATAATAGGGTTAATGTAATAGAGGCCAATGGCACTTAGGTTGTTAGGGGGAGAAAACTAAATTGTTACCAGGAGGATCTTCCTATGGTCATTAGAAGCACGGTTTTAATGGGTATAAATAAAGAATTAAGGCCAATTATTAACCATATTGCACTGAGTTCCAGACAACTTCCACTGGGGCAGGTGAAGATACTCTGAGGAGCAGGCAGGACTGCCGACCTCAATGTCATCTGTGGAAGGCTGGTCCCCCTCGAGTGGACTGGGTGTCTTAGGGAAGCCTGTCACGGGGATGCCTGTGTGTGTGCGCGCATCTGCGGACACACGCATGTGTGGGTGGATAATGATTTGAGGTGGAAAGACGCTGAAGATAAATTTAGTTACATCACATTCTTGACTTGGATGTATTTATATTGGGCATTTAGAGTTTAAAGCTAATTAAATCGATTCATCATCTTTTGTGAAATACCAGAATGATTTTGTAAATGCTAATTAGGCTAGAGGACATTTGCATCATTTAAAATTAGGCAATTGGCCACCTACAACATGTAGGTGATTCATTAATTTCAAGGAAATGTAATGCATGTAAGTAAATGGCAGGACTCTGAGGATTTCTCTGGTTGGTTCTGCTTTCTGTCCTGTTGTAATGCACGTTTTCACACTGTACTTTTATTAGGGGTCTCCACCAGGATGTTCTCCCCTGTCCCTTCAAGTGAATGCCACAGGAGCGCCAGTCAGTTATGATATTGGATGAGGCCAATCCTCTGAGTGCCTGCCCTGCCCTTGGCACCTTGCCCAGGTAGGGGCCCTTAGATGGTTCCTTCCTCCTATGCAGATGTGTTCTCACCTCTTCATCCAAACTCTGAGGCCACAGCTGATCAGGCCAGAATGAGCCACGGGCATTCAGTCAGTCTGTGGCTGGCCTAGGAGGTGGCCTACATGAAAGTCATGTTTTTCAGGATAGTGGTGGTATGCTGAGTCTTTCAGCTTCTCTCCCAGGAATTTCAGCTGAAGATATGTCGAGAATCAGGCAGTTACAAGCAGAACCTTAGCTGAAATGCCCTCAGAAAGAAGGCAGTATGTAAAATCATGAAGCACTCCAAGTCATGAGTGAGCAGAAACCAGGGTAAGTAAACAGCACGAAGTCATGGAGGCTTGGAAAGAAAGGGAGCGCTGCTGATGGAGAGCTGAAACTCTTGAACAGCAGAGAATAATCTAGATAATCCAATTATTGGAGCTATATTGGATGATTCCAATTTCTGAGACTCAATTTGTGAGACTCAGACAAATATTTCCAAGATGTCCGGTGAGAACACATGCATTCCCATAGTAATCACACCCCCCACCCCCGAGAAACTCCCCACACTTAAAGTAACAGAAGGCTGTCAGGGTTCCTTGCATGCCAAAGAGCCTAACACACAGTATGTATCTGTGGTTTACCTAGCTTCTTTATTTCTTTCAGTTTTATTGAGATATAATTGACATAGGTCAGTGTAAAAGTTTAGGGTGTAGGCACAATGACTTCACTTATATGTGACACATCTCATATAGACACAAGGAAAAAAAAGAAAAAAACTTCTTATTTATTCACTTACTTGTCTTGTAACCAGAAGTGTGTCCCTTTTGACCACCTTCATCCAGTGTCTCCACACCCTCTCTCCCCCACCTCTGGTGACCACAATTCTGATCTCTTTTTCTTATGAGTTTGCTTGTTTTTGTTTTTGTTTTTTGTTTTGTTGTGTTTTGTTTTGTTTAGATCACATAGATGTGAGATCATACAGTATTTGTCTTTCTCGTCTGACTTATTTCACTTAGCACAGTGCCCTCAGGTCTGTCCATGTTGTCACAAACGGCAGGATATTTTTCTTTCATGCTGTCTATACATACCACATTTTCTTTATCTGATTCATCTGTTGATGGACAAGTAAGTTGTTTCCAAGTCTTGTCTGTTGTAAGTTATGCTGCAATGAACATGGGGATCCAGATATCTTTCAAGATAGTAATTTTGTTTTCTTTGGATATAAACCCAGACGTGGAGTTGCTGGATTATATGGTATTTTTATTTTTAATTTTTGGAGGAAACTTCATACTGTTTTCCACAGTGGCTGCACCAATTTACAATCTCCCCGCCCCCCCTACCCCCCATCAGGGCTCCCTTTCCTCCACATCCTCGCCAGCATTTACCTCTTTTCTTTTTGATGCTCACTGTTCTAACAGGCATGAGGCGATATCTCATTATGGTTTTGATTTGTATTTCCCTGATGATTAACAACGAGTGCCTTTTCACGTACCTGTCTGTATTTGTATATCTTCTTTGGAAAAAAGCCTGTGTAGGTCCTTTGCCCATTTTATTTATTTTTTAAATATTATTTATTTATTTGACAGAGAGAGAGAAAGAGAGATCACAAGTAGGCAGACAGGCAGGTAGAGGCAGGCTCCCCGCTGAGCAGAGAGCCAGACATAGAGCTCGATCCCAGGACCCTGGGATCATGACCTGAGCCGAAGGCAGATGCTTAACCCACTGAGCCACCCAGGCGGCCCCCTTTGCCCATTTTAATTGGATTATTTGATTTTTTGTTATAAAGTTGTATAAGCTTTTTTAAAAATGTATTTTGGATATTAACCCTTTCCAGATATTTGATTTGTAAATAGTTCATCTCTTTCTGTAGATTGCCTTTTCATTTGTTGATCATTCTTTTTGCTGTGCAGAAGCTTTTTAGTTTGAGGTAGGCCCTCTTTATTTTTGATTTTGTTGCTTGTGCTCTAGGTGCCGTTTCCCAAAACTTATTGCTGCGATCCATTCCAAGGACCTTTTTTCATATTGTCTTTTAGGAGTTTTATGGTTTCAGGTGTTCATGTCTTTAATTCATTTTGAGTTAATTTTTGTGACTGGTGTGAGATAGGGATCAAGTTTCATTCTTTTCCATATGATTACTCAATTTCCGCAGCACCATCTATTGAAGATACTGTTTTTCTCCTGAAAAGTAGTGAATATTCTTGGCTCCCTTGTCAAATATCAGTTGACCATATATGCATGGGTTTATTTCTGGGCTCTCAGTCTGTGCCACTGGTCTGTGTGTCTGTTTTTAAGCCAGTACCATACTGTTTTGACTATATATATATATATATATATATATATAGTTTTGTTTTGTTGTTACTGTCCAAGTGTTCTGTGTGGCTTTTACCCTCACTTTCTGTGCTCACTTTCTCTGTCCCAGCTAGTTGCCACTCTTTTTGTCCTATACTCTTCACTGCAGATATTCATGACCCAGAGCAAAGTGGTGATGAGGGCCATGAGGGTTACCAACCTTGTAAGTCACCAAAGGGATGCTCTAGACACAGCATGGCACAGGCTGCCTTTGACTTTGTAATCACTTTATCTTCCTAATGGATAGATGAGAACGTGACAATTTAGCTCAGATATTAGTTCACAGCTAAATTTAGAGTGTTTCTCTCTCTCTCTCTCTACTATTAAGGACTCTGCTTACTGTCATCCTTACGTTCTTCCTTCCTCCATCCAAAGACATAAAAATAGCTGTACAGCAGGGACATTTTAAAGCTAACACATAGGTAGTTTGGCTAAGATACTCTTTCCAGGAGCGAACAGGAACCTTTTAAACTTTTCCACGTTTATGCTCTAGAGCGGTAGTAGACAGAGCTCCCTGATTTTCATATTGACCTGCTGTAAATATATACTCTTCCTCTTCAAATTAGCCTTGGCCATTACACAAAAGCAATTTCAAAAAATCTGCAATTTCTTCTTTGTGTTAGCATTAGAACCTCCCTGAGTTTTAGGAGGGCGTGTGGCTGCCCAGGTTGCAACTTATTTCCTAGCCTTCCGTGTGGCCAGGTGTGGCCATGTGACTCAGTTTCCCCCAATGAAATGTGAGCAAAGTGATGTTTGCCACTTATATAATTTTTTTAAAGGAAATCACTTGCCCTCCGTTTTCCCTTTGACTACCTTCCAGCCCCAGGTGGGCTATCGGCTACTCAGGTTCACTCATGCAGGCAAGGTCAATATAGTAGGAAATGGCAGAGCAAGAAGCTAGAAGGCAGCAGACCCCTCAGTAGCCTGGTGAAGCAAAGCCACCCGCACACCCGAGAACCTCTGGGCTGATACAAGAGAGAGCAATACATATTTCTTTCTTGTGTGAGTTTTCTTGTGTATTTTTGAGTTTCTTTGTTACAACAGCCTAGTCAATGCCCTAACCAATACACAGTGGTGGACACTAAGTCCTCAGGACCCACACTGAGTGCTGAATAAGTGTCATGTCACTTAATTTTCTAGCAACTCTCCTAAAATAGATACTAATTGCTCATTTGACAGATGTGCACACAGGCTTACAGAGGCTAAACGACTTGCCCAAGATCGGAAGGCTATAAAGTGGTAGAAAGAACCTGGACTCAGCTCTGAAGGGCTTCAAAACACAGATTCTAAATCTCTGTGCCCTAGCGTACATTATTATTACTGTTCACTTTTTTTTTTAACAGAGCATATTTGAAGTAATCTTCTCAGCTAATTTAAAGTTTCTGTCTGTTACACAGTGTAGCTTTTGATTCCTTCTTTGCTTAATTTAGTGCATATTGCTCATTTTATTCTCCTTTTTTGGAGGGAGGGAGGTGAGGATTGTCCCTTGATTTTGAATAGATTCATCTTACTTTGTTCATTAAACTGTAAAGCCCTCAGGAAGTAGTGCTAGTAATACAAATGCTGCTAAATAAATGCCAACTCTCTGTCTCAAGGGATAAGAGCTACCTGGTCTTCCGGAATGATGCAGTATTCTCTTACGTGATGTTGTTCTCCTGGGTGTATAAATGTTGTTGTCAGTGAATCAATCCTGGTGAACAACCCCCAATTTTAAATACATTTTCATGGCAGCAGCATATTTGAATAGAGGAAACATCCAAAATGATGCCCATTCTATTTATCACTCTAAATATAAGCAGGTGGAATTTAAAATTTTCATGATTTCACTTTAGTCAAATGTTAGATTCATGATCATTCTGCCATGCATGAGTTAGTAATGAGCTTGCTGCATAATAAAAGAAAGCCCTAAATGCACCAAATAAGATATATTTGCCTCAGTGCATCAAACAAGATAAATATTTTTTCTTTTTTTAAAAAACATTATTTATTTTTTGTTTGAGAGAGAGAGTGAGTGAGAGAGAGCGAGAGAGCATGAGTCGGGGGAGGAGCAGAGGAAAAGGGAGAAGCAAACTCCCCGCTGAGCAGGGAGCCTGACCCAGTACTCGATTGGGGCTTAATCTGGGGCTCAATCCCGGGCTTGATCCCAGGACTCCGGTATCATGACCCAAGCTGAAGGCAGACGCTTAACCGACTGAGGCATCCAGGTGCCCCTATATATATATATATATTATAATGATAGAAATAAATAAAAAATATATATATATATATTTTTCCCCCCTAACATGAAAGAGGCGTGGATGTGGGCAGCCAAGGATTGATATGTGGCTCTTGGTCATTGCGTTCTCAGGTTCCTTCTAACTTTTTCTTTGTAAATCTCTGAAAATGGTTTCCATTCTAAAGATTTCCTCATGGTCAGCAAAAGCCCCAGTAATGACATCCATCATGTCAGAGTCTCAGGCAGTGGGATGAGGAGAGGGCAGAGGGCCTTTGTCTGCCTATTTCCTTGTAAAGACCTTTTCCAGGTTGTTTACTAAATGAAACTTTCCCTTCCTTGGTCAGAACTTAGCTATACCTACTTACACAGCTGCCTGAATAAAACCAAGGTTTTGTCTTGTTTTTAACTAAGGAAGAAGGGGGAAGAATCAATGATGGGTAGACTGCCTTCCTTCTAATTAGAAAATTCCCACCATTCTGGACCAGGGGTTGGCAAATTATGGCCTATGGGCCAAATCTGGCCTGCAGCCTGTTTTTTTTTGTAAGTAACGAGTTATTGAAACAAAACCATATGCATTCATTTATGTATTGTCTATAGCTAAGTTAATGCTACAACAAGCAGAGCTGAGTCGTTGTCACAGAGATCGTATGGCCCACAAGTCTAAAATATTTCCTATCTGGTCCTATTGAAAAGGTTTGCCAATCCCTGTTCTAGATCATGGAGGACAGATTCTGATGAACAAATGGCTTCATTCTTGGGATGTTATTATAGGAACAGGGTTGAGCCCAATATAGATTCAGTAATAATTTATTCTTCTCTAGCCCCAGTGAAATTAAATCTGTTAGGCATACATTCAGTTGCAAGTAACATAAAGCCTGACTAATGGCAGTTTTAACAATAAGGAGTTTATTTATCTCACATGCAAAGAAGTCCAGAAGTACATTGTCCAGGGCTGGTGTGGATGCTGAATGATGCTTTCAGAACTGGACTCTTGTTTTCTCCCCAACCATGGCCAGAATGTTGGCTTTCATCTCCATGCTTATTGTAAGTTGGCTGCAGCCCCTAAAAGCATTAGGTCTGCATCCTGCCTCAGAAGAAGGTGTAGGTGTCAAAGGCCAAAATGGGCACGAGTGTGTCTCTTTCCAGAACTTTCCCAGAGGTCCTCATTGGCCAGGACTGTGTTTTCATGACACGTGCTGGCAGCAGAAGATCCCAAGATGGTGAGAATGTACATTGGCCACATGACTGGGGCAAACAAATGGAGAGGGAGACAGGAGCAGTAGGATAGGAGCAGGGCTCCTCACGTTTAATGGGGCCACTCTAGCACCTTCTTAGGGTCTCACCTTGCCTGCCTGCCCCTTCCTGTAGCAGTTCCTGAAATTGATTCTGTTCTTTTTCTCTCCCTTTCATGTTTCTGGCTAGGTGAGAAACCTGGCAGTGAGCCTGAAGAGGTGAAGCTGCAGAAAGCCAGCAAACAGATTGTGCAGAATGCCATCCTGCAAGCTGTGCAGCAAGTCTCCCAGGAGAGCCGGCAGAACGGGGAGAGAGCCCGAGACAGCCAGGGCATCCTCCAGCTGGGCGTCGGGGAATTAACCAAGAAGCATGAAAAGAAGTAACACAGTAGATTTGGCTCTTGTCACCTGCTTGGTTTCCAGCCTTCCTCTTAGTATAGGATGCGTTGCCAAAATGTTGCCAGTAAAGCAAACCGGAGTGTCACCGGCACCTAGCAGTAGAATGAATTCACACTAGCCCTTGGCTGAGATGCACTGTTTTGAAAAAGTGCATTAGACGATTCTGTTTGTATTAATGCAGTGCCTCTGAAACAGAGTGGGGCCAAACAGGACACTGTAATTGCAAAAGTAGTTTTGCAGCACCGTTTATTTTTAAGGTTCTTTTTTCCCCTAAAGATTCTGTCTTGTTTATTTACTTTTGCTTTTTTACGCACCTTTCTGTGAGTTTAATCAGCAATCCTTTTGGCTGAAATACTGAGTGCGGTACTGTGTTCTTTATAATATTTTAAAAAGACACGCTGGAAAGGTGAAGGAATGGAGTTTGTCAACTTCAAATATGGAATTGAAGGCTCCGCTGGGTTCAGGTCCAAGATCAAATTGAGCAAAGGCAAATTCTAAGACTCAGTTCCTTAGGATCTTACAAGGCATATATTTATATTAATTTTTAAAAAGGAGGAGTTTAACTTTTTAAGAACTTAGTTTTTTTGGTCTCAGTTCTCTCCAAGGTTTGATAGCTGGTCTTTACTTTCTGTGCAGAAATCCTTTGGAAATAGGAATTTCTTTTTCCATCTCAAATTAAAGTAAGACAAGTGATAGATCTATATGCATGAGTTGCCAATGACTCTGTTTTTAGCAGCCCCATGAAGAACAACTAGACCCATAGATTCCACCCTGGGGATACACTAGGGTCTGATTATGGGGTGCAGTGTCCGTGGAAGGAGCTGTGGGGCTTTGCAAATACTATGCTGTCATCAGGCTATGTCTTCGCACTATACCTTACTAATACTAATAGGAACTTTTCTTTTCCCATCCACAACTTAAAATTATATTTTTGAGATTTTGAAAATCATACATATCAGGAATAAATAACACTGAAAATGGGAAAACCATTTTTTTTAACTCTCTGAAGCATGAAAATAGAGTGGGAACAATAAAGTAACAGTGTTTTGAACAATGCAGTTATGGGGACATATGTGCATATGAAAAAAGACATCATTATTGCAATAGTATGACTTCTGCTCCACTCCCATGTGGATAATGCACATCTTTCTAGAGTCATTAGAATCCCATAGTCTGGGTTTCATAACAGTCATTGAGTTGCTGCTACTGAAAACAGAAAGAATTTGGCCTTTAGTAAAAACGCTTTGGCTTCAGAACATCAATGTCTACATTTGATAGTTTTTTTTAGAAGCCAGTATCAGCATATATGGTATGGCTGATATTAAGATACACTTCTAGAATTCCAGTATGTTACACTTCCCAGAATGGATAAAACACTCTTATCAGCTTTGTTAGACTGTCTCACATGAGGCGCAGCTGGAATAAATTCACAGAAGAATGGCTATGAGAGGGGCAGAGGGAGTTAAAATTTAAATGTGATTTATTTATAAATATTTTTTAGCAGAACTCATGACCATTGAAGAATGAGTTTAAGTTGATTGGAAGTCATATAACTGATATGATGTGATTGCACAGTATGTAGATAATGGGAATGAAAGTATTAAGGGAACTTATTCAGAAGGATCTACTATAAATATAAACCCAATGCTTGTAGTTTGCAAGTAATCTAGCACCATGTGTATTAAGATGTCTGGTTATAACCAGTCCTGGACCTTGCTGTCATATCATGTGGTGGAAATATATAAATGTGCTATCTTTCTTCTCTGGTGTGTCTGTTCTAATTCATTGGGGATCTTTGAGAACATCAGATTAACTTCTGTATCTAAACATTATTTGTAAATAAAATATATCCAGCTTTGAAATATGTTGTCATTATAAGCCAAGTTTTCTACACCCTACTGTTTGGCTCATTTCATACATGTATCTTACATTCATTTGGCACCACGGGGCACCCCAAGTTTTCCAAACCCCTAGATATCATGATCCTGAGAGTGCTTCTTCCCTGGGCCTTTACTGCAAGTCTGTGGAATGGTTGTTCCTGAGGTTTGAACAGGAAAGGACGTGTGCTAAGAAGTGGCCTTTGGATCTCAGGAAGTAAAGATGAGTGGATCTGGAATGTTGAGTGTCTTTCATGATCTTTCTGTAACACAGCATCTACAGCAAGGACCAGAGAGATTGAGAAATTCTTGGAGGAAGAAAAGAAAGTCGAGCAACCCCTGCACTCGGTAGGTTGGTGCCATATTGGCAGAATCCTAAGTAAGCTCCGCCGTAAAAATAAATCCATCTGTTAAACTCTTGCTGATCTCTCTCAGTATAAAGTTATTGGCCTTGAAAGGGGCCTATCGAGCTTCATGTGGCATAGGATTAAGGTGGGCTACCACTTGGCTGTTATCATAAACCAGCACACAGCTTTTGGTTTTAGGAATTCATAGGAATATTTATGTAATGTCTTTTATCTTCCCGATTTACTACATGGTGAAGCATACACGGGCCTCCCAGCTCTGTGTATTCAGTTTCTCATCTTTTACTTTGCCTGGCTCTGGAGTAGACTGAAGAGAGAAATCCTTTTATGTTACTTCGCTTTTCTGTAATAATCTATCCAGTGTGAACAGTATTGTAAATAGATATAAAACTTACTGCCTCCTGGGCTTCATCTCCCCACCGCCCCCAACTCTCTTTTTTAGCTGCTTCATCTTCACTTATGGTGGGATTTCAGGTTACAAAAAAATGAATGAACCATTTAAAAATAACCATGTTATTTATGCCAATCTGGAATGAATAACAATTTTCAAGGTTTTAAGGTCTTATGAAAAAAAAAATTAGAAAAGGGAATTTTCAACTTATTCACTGTAATGGGTATTCCAGTAAGATACAATAGAGAATAAAATCTCTGAGAAATATGGTAACTAGTTTAGCTCCTATAGGACCCAAACAGGTGAAAAAGACTAAACACATGAGCAAAGTCCTTTTAGTTCATGTAAGGAGAATGTGGAAACCACAATAATAACATCTTTTCTCTTGAATGTGAGAAAGTTTACTGAAATATATTACTACGCATTAACTCATTTTTCTCATTGTCACAACCTCACAATATGTTGCATCTGGGAAGATCTTATTCTCCTTTTGCAGATAAAGTCACACTGAGTCTCAGAGAGGATAAGTATATCCTAAGTGATGAACAGCAAGTATTATTTGGCATAGGAATACTTGAATCACTGATGTTAAACTTTGAGAGCATATGTATTAGCTAAGAGAGCTTAAGAAATATAACTTCTGGGGATATTTATGTTAAGATGGAAGAATAAAACTGCCTTCTAGTAAGAAATGTCACAAAAACAGTAAAGGTTCAGAAAAATCATCAATAGAAATAGTTCAATGCCATTAACGTCAAAAGTGGTAGCTAAGGAAGGAAAAGGAAACCACAGAGGGAACAAAATAGAAGATCACAACAGAGCATGGCAAGTTCACTTATCTTTCCTCCTCAGAGCCACATGCGAAGTCCATGGAATCCTGACCCAGGTGTGGAGCAAGATGAATGCAGTGGGTGATGTTATTGTTTGTCGACTATAGTGTAGTGGAAATGGCTCATAGGAAGAAATAGGCAAAATTGGAGAAGGTGCTCCTCCCACATAGAAGTGACAACCTTATCTTACAGAAATGAAGAAAGAAAAAGATAAATGCATATTAAAAAATCCCCTCATGGTGTTCTAGAAAATGGATACAAAATATTCAATGCCAGTACTTCTTTTTTTTCCCCTTATTTATTTTTTTGATGTACTGTTCCATGATTCATTGTTTGCATATAACACCCAGTGCTCCATTCAATATGTGCCCTCTTTAATACCCATCACCAGGCTAACCCATCCCCCCACCCCCCTCCCCTCTAGAACCCTCATTTTGTTTCTCAGAGTCCATAGTCTCTCATGGTTCGTCTCCCCCTCCGATTTCCCCCCCTTCATTTTCCCCTTCCTACTATCTTCTTCTTCTTTTTTAACATATAATGTATTATTTGTTTCAGGGTACAGGTCTGTGGTTCATCAGTCTTACACAATTCACAGCGCTCACCATAGCACATACCCTCCCCAATACCAGTACTTCTAGAATAAGAGAAAAATCCTAGAAATTTCTAGGCTGAGAGCAAGCCATTTACCAAGGTAAAAACTTTAGGCTGGCATCAGACTACTTCATAACAACATTCAATACTCTATCATAAGGGAGAAAAGGCTACAAAGTAGCTCTGAAAAGGAAAGTATGAAGTAAGCTTGTTATTCCCAGCCAACATGTCACTGGAGAATAAAGGCAAGCAAAAAAAAAAAGAAAGAAAGAAGGAAAAAAAAATCTTAAGAGTTACACCTGAGGTGAGCTCCGAGATGAACTACGTTCACCCACATCTTTGTTTCAGGGTCTACTTCTCAGGAAACCAAACTTAAGACAGTGGCATTATGGTTGTCTCTTATCAAAGAAAACTGAGGTTACTAATGACTTTCAAGAGCCCTTCTTGAAAAAAACAGCTTAGCCATGAACTTCAGCCAACTAAAAGATAAAATAGTCTAGGGGCGCCTGGGTAGCGCAGTCAGGTAAGCATCTGATTCTTGATTTCGGCTCACGTCGTGATCTCAGGGTCGTGGGTTTGAGCCCCCCTTCAGGCTTCCCACTCAGTGTGGAGTCTGCTTAAGATTCTCTCCCTCTCCCTCTGCCCATCCCCCTGCTCTCTATCTAAAATAAATAAATAAATCTTTATGGGGCACCTGGGTGGCTCAGTCCTTAAGCATCTGCCTTCGGCTCAGGTCATGATCCCAGGGTCCTGGGATTGAGCCCCGCATCGGGCTCCCTCTCCCACTCCCCCTGCTTGTGTTCCCTTTCGCTGTCTCTTTCTCTGTCAAATAAATAAATAAAATCTTTAAAAAAAATAAATCTTTAAAAAAAAGGATCTAGCAATGGAGGAGTTACAATAAAAGGACTGGTGAAGAGCACTGCCTTCACTTAAATATCAAGTAAACATTACATAATTGTGAAAATTAGGCCGAAGAATGTAAATTGTTATATCTTGACAGTATAAAAATATAACCAACAAAAATCATGAGGTGAGACAAAGGAAATGACATCATGCTAATGACTTCTTCTGTCAGAGAAAAGAGAATTGGTATGATCTTAAGTTGAATGATTTAATTAAAAAAACCCAATGATATGGGTGGGGGTATGTTTTAGCCTGGTGATGGGTATTAAAGAGGGCACGTACTGAATGGAGCACTGGGTGTTATACACAAACAATGAATCATGGAACACTACATCAAAAACTAATGATGTAATGTATGGTGATTAACATAACATAATAAAAAAACCCAATGATATAAAATTCCTGATAATTAAGTCATAATTCCTTTTCTTAACCTGAGAGGAATGTATTAGAAAAATAATACATTATGCTAAAGAAAGATTTATTTAAAGTTAACAGTACCTTTAGTTTCATTTAGGTCCTTTTTCTTTCATTTAATAAAAAAATATATTAAGAGATATGTATTTATGTACATATAGTTTATCTCATATCTATCATTCTATCTATTATCTATCTATTATCTATCTATCATCTACCTATCTAACTAAATTCCCTAATACCATGCATGACCACTTTTGGCTTATTCTTCCACTGAAGCTGAACAGGAAGACTCTGGCAGCTCATGAAGACCCAGGGTGATCTTCCTGCTGAGAAAAATAATTCCTTTAATCATTAGACTTGGGCCACAGATGGCCCACAGTCAAAGTAATAAGTGAAGAAAAGAATAGCTTTTATCCTATAGTGCTTTTCAATTTTTAAAGCAGGTTATTGTTTATTGTACAGCAGATTCCTACCTGATTTCTACTTAACCAATTAAGCACTGCTTTTCTTACATGGCTCACAGTTGTGTGTAAGGATCAATGTTCTTGCACGTTCCACTAATTGAGATTATGTGTCTAGCTGACGCTGCTGGTGGCCATCGCTACGCTCTCAGCATTTGCCATTTCTCTACGCACAGATGGCTTCTTACAGCAAATATCTGTCACTTTTTACCTAAGGGCTTTTTCCGGCTATAGCTGTGTGCTCAGCCCACACCAGGGGCAGCTGGAAGCACCAGGGGGCCATGGCCCCGGGAGCAGCCCTCTAACGATAATGGATGGGAGCTTGTGCATATGTATCCTGGCCCTTTGCCCCTCAGGTGGGCCAAGTCTGAGGCACAGCACGCAGTCTCCTAGTGGTTGCCGGCCTGATGAGTCCCAGGTGTGCACGGCCCTTGCCTTCTCTCTCTCTCTCACTTCGCCATCTTCCTTCCCACTGGTGCTTCCTGAGGTGAGCTCCGAGATGAACTACGTTCACCCACATCTTTGTTTCAGGGTCTACTTCTCAGGAAACCAAACTTAAGACAGTGGCATTATGGTTGTCTCTTATCAAAGAAAACTGAGGTTACTAATGACTTCTGCTTTGTTGCAGGAAAACTGGACCAGCCTTTCTGCAGAGACGATCTGCTCCTGCCAGATATTGAGCAGTAAGCTGGCATCTTTCAAAACAAATCTCCAAAGTAATTAGACCATGAGTTGGTTAAGCTATCAGATGTCTTATGTATTTTAATTTTATTATGGATATCTTGGTTGTCTTGAGATTGATTTATCTCAGTTCTGTTTTCCAAGTTGGCTAATTTATAACCATTGGATCAAGATAAATATCAAATAAACAGGCACCAGAGGCTGGTCTGCTAAGGGAAGGTGATTGAGAGACCATTGCTAGGCCATAAACCTGATGAATCTAAAGAACTGAAACTTAACAAACAGGAAACAATTTTGGCTATTACAATTTTTTTTTTTGAGAGAAAGAAAGAGAAAGAGCATGTGAGCCAGGTGGGGAGAGGGGCAGAGGGAGAAGGAGAATCTTAAGCAGGCTCCATGCCCAGCATGGAGCCCATCTCAGAACTCGATCTCAAGGTCCTGAGATAATGACATGAGCAGAAGTCATGAGTTGGACACTTAACTGACTGAGCCAACCTGCACCCCATAAGTCACTGTAAATATTCTTGTACAAATCTTTGGGGGGGTATATACCTTGTTCTTTGGGTAAATACCCAGGAGTAGGATTGCTAGGTCATGATATGTATTTGTTTACTAGATACTAAAATATCCTCCTACTAGTAATACCTAAGAGTTCTAAGAGATTATGGCAAATGTCCCTCTGCCTTTCAAAGACTTTGGTTCCCCAGTCTCCCACTCGCAATTCCAGAATTCAGCAAGAGTCCTTTGAAGGGTGGGAAACTGGCTTCATGTTGGATACTTCAATTTTCCATTCAATCCATCTGGCTGCCAAAATCCTTGCTGATTTCATTTTCCTTCAGTTCTCAACTAGAACCCTCCAACCACCTCCTCCCAACAAGAGGACAGTTGGTGATAGCTCACCCTGGAAAGATTTCCCCTAATCTGGAATTCCAGTCCATCTAGTTCCCATGGCATCCATGCCACTCTGCCTTAACTAAGGTACGATTTTTGTCATTCATTCACTCTTTCCTAGATGCTGCTAGGGGCAGAATTGCGCTCTACCCTTCCCAGAAGCAGAGATCCTCTGATCTGTGAATTATTGATCCAGACATGTTGGGACCAGTAATACCGTACCAGTTACAGATCACATTTGTAATACTGGGATCAAATAGAAGAAAGAACATCCAATTTTCACCCTCATTTGTTTTAGAATCACAACCCTAGAAGCAACCTGGAGTAATGTACTCTACTGATGTCCTTGCTGATACACAGTGGTTTACAGTGAGGGAATTTTGATAGGCTTGTAGTCACTTAAAATTATGCTTGAGGTGGGTAAGAAAGAAATCCAGTGCTGTTAGATAACAACTCTTTTCATCTCTTGTCTTTTTGTCCAACTTTCTGTAAACTTGCTTGTACCTTCTACAATCATCTCTTCCCTACCTCCACCAAGCTTCTGCCTCCTCACCGTCCCTTAATTTTGAATCCAGCTATGAAAGGAGAAGAGGTGAGAGAGAGAAGGAAAAAAAGAGAAAGAGGGTACAATAAATCAGAAAAGGAGTGTGCTTTATGCTCAGGGTAAAAGTGTGTGTGTGTGTGTGTGTGTGTGTGTGTGTTAGGGTAGGTTTGTGTCCTGACTCCAAACCTGTACGTTTAGGATGAAAGTAAGCAAAATTTTCTGGTCTTGGTTCTAAATGAAAAGTAGGCCTATTTCATAAGAACAGTTCATATAAGTAATAAATAATTTGCATAGAAAGTAGGTACTTGGACTTTCACTCTTTTTCAGAGACTGGAGCTCTGTGGCATCAGGACCATATACACGGTCCTCTTCAGACATACGACCTCTTGATTTCCTGGAAACTTGACAGCCAAACTTCAAAAGAGAATTCTTTCATTCAAATTGAATGATGAACTCAGAGTCTCACTACTGTTTTAGAAAAACAACACAAAACAAAAACCCCACACAACAAAATTATTCTTTATCATTTTGTAAAATATTTTCCTTTTGGGGTGGCTTAATATCCTAATTTATCTTAAATAACTTATGTTTATTTTTATTAAATTAAAAATTTATTGAAAATTAAAACTCAGGTTGAAATAATTATTCAACTATCATAAATCACTGTGGTGCTGTTATGTGTTCAAAACTAATTAGGTTTGTGACCTTGAGCAAATGAGTTTATCTTCCTGGCGCTTGTTTTTATTATTTCAGAGAAAGAGGATCATTATCCTAATTCCACTTATTATTAGTCATGTTGGTATGTGATCAGTTTCTCAATGATGGTGTCATTAAATTCAGTCCTGAGGATCCCAAGACCTAAATGAATAGAAAGTTCTTTAATACTAGATAGACATCAGGGCCATGACCACTATGTGGTTTCTTAACCTGGTGGAAAAGCAGGATAAATCTTTTTACTTAGACTAGTAAAGGGCCTAAGTAACTTGCTGTACATCTCCTGTGTGTGTTTGTGTTCTTAAGTTTTTCTTTATTCTTTTGTGGCTTCCAAGGATAGGGGTAATCCTTGGTAAGGTCTTTTCATACCATGTGTGTGAGAGGGTGAGAACCATCAAAAGGTTGGTGTATGCAGAAAAGAGTTCCAAGAAAATATAATTTTTTCTCCAATCCATTTCTGTTTTTACTACCCATTAAAGCTACACCCAGTCTTTTATAAGCTATATCCCATGGTTAATAATTTAGGTATATGAGGATTCCCTTGTGTCCTTGTCACACAAGAGAATTCTTGAGGTGGAGTGAAAGGAAGTTCCTCAGCTCCCTCTAGAGGGAAAAGTGTGCTATTAACCTAACTTCTGAGGATTAATTCAAGAAAATGTGTGAATGACTAGGTTTCATTAGAAAAGTTGAAAGTATCACACAAATTCATTCAGTTGAAAACCTGTGATACCCGGTATTGTGTGAAAACTCTAATTTGCAAGATGCTTTTAAGGTGTAGGAAAGAGAAGGGAGGTAAAATATATTTGTGCAAATGGATGTAATATATAATAAAAACAGATTTATTCAGATAGATACAAAATGGTGAAGGAGTTCAGGAACAGTTCTATGAAGGAAAGGTTATTTCAGTGGAAATATTTCTGGACTAGAGAAATGGGGAAAAAAGGGAGGGAAAAATCATTGTTTTAAATAAAATTTCTAAATTATCTTTAATCTTCCAAATTTCAAAAATACAATTTTTTATATATCAAAAATACTTTGTAAATTGTAGCCTTCTTCTACCTGTTTAGGTCATCTCATGCCACTTTTACCTAACACTTCATGCTCTTGTTGTCTTAATTACTTGCATTTTCTCTCTGATTTCACACCATAGTGTCTGTGATCATAAGTAGTCCCCTCTGTCTAGAACACTTTTATCTTAGAATCTTTTATTCACTTTTCAGAATCAGTTCGAGTATATTATCTTCCCCAAAGTATTTTTCACACCTGTACACTTCCAGCCAATAAGACTGGTCGAAACACAGTCTCTTGTGTGTCCAATGGTCCCAAGGGTGCCTCTCTCTTAGTATCTACCACATATTCTTGGAATTGTCTCCTGAGGTATCTATCTCTGTTGGTAGATTATAAATGCTTCTGGGGCCAGGGCCATGTTGTAATCATTCTTATACTCACATGATATAGTACAGTGTCTTGAATATGGTTTGTACTCAGTAGATGTGGAATTGAGTTGTACATTGACTTTCCAACATATATTCTAAACTGTGCTACATTGTAGGGTTGGAACACAAATGAAGGGGGACGCTGCTCAGTCTGGCCTGTCTTTATTTTGTATGTGTGATGAAATGGGTGAGGGAATTTTATTACCTCTAATTGTAATGATCTTGGGCAGCTCCTAAGAGGTGTATGAGGATTAAGATTTGCATTATTTCGTGTCAGGAATGACTTATTCCAAAGGGGTATTCAATAGCAGCCATTCCTCAAGTAGTGAATCAGAGAATTCTCAGGAAAAATGCCAATATTTATGTCTGTTATAAAGGAATAATCACTTTTATGTATTATTACCATGGAGAGTCACCTGACTCCCAAATCTTCAGCAGCCACATAGAGAGATTTCAGAGGATCCTCAGATCTTTTAAGGAGTCTACTTCCTTGAATTATCTCCATAATGTCAGCTCTCCTTATATTCCTTTACCTATCCCCAGCTCTTCTGCTACTGGTAAAAGTCACCCCCTCAATGTGCTGAAAGCATTGCCAAGCCAAAGAGAAGAACACGATTGCTGAACAGAACGTAAAAATTGCTCAGGAGGGAGAATCTCAATTGGGATTTATAACCAGTCCCCTCAAGATAGAGGTCAATCAAGGCTGAATTGAAACAAGTTTTTTATCCTTCAGATAAACTGTACCTGCATACTCAAGACCTAAAGAGTACTTACGATTTCTGTGAGGTATTTTCCTAAGCTTGTGGATGTCCGTTGAATTTTTTTTCTCTCTGTAAATGAGAATTTAAGATAGTGGTTTATGTAACACGCTTCCTAAATCTAAGTGCATGATAAAAATCCTGCAACCAGGAAATCAGTTTGAAGAGATAAATGGAAGTTTTGGAAAATAGAGGTATGAATACTATTTGAAAAGTATTAATAAACTTAATTTTTCTGGAGCACCTGGGTGACTCAGTCAGTCAAGCATCTGGCTCTTGATTTTGGCTTAGGTCATGATCTCAGGGTTGTGAGATCAAGACCCATGTGGGCCTCCGTGCTCAGCATGGAGTTGGCTTGGGATTCTCTCTCTCCCTCTGCCTCTGCCCCTCCTCCCTGCACACGCATGCTCTCTCTCCTGAATAAATAAATCTTAAAAACTTAATTTTTCTGACTTATTACTATTATATAAAAATACATTGGCCTACCTAGATATATTCCATGCTCCTACCATAGAGTACTACTCTTGTTTCATGGGGCATTACTATTCCCTAGTCTTCAGCTTTCTGGTCTCTTCATCTGTTTAACGCGCTTGTAAATTAAAATAATTATACTAAAATAGTTACAAAATCCATGAGGGCAATGGCCATGACTCCCTTGCCTTGGCACAATATATGTGTTTTGGATGGATAAATGAATTAAGTCATCAGTAGACACTGTAAGTAAATAATTTGCATCTCTTATGAACCAAAACCCATGGTTAGTTTCTTACACACACTAACCAATTTAATCTCCGTCTCTCTATGAAGTGTGTACCACAATATGCCCATTTTACAGTTTGGGAAGTTGAGATGTAGAGAAACTAAGTAATTGGATCAAAGCTGCCCTCTAATAAATAGCGAGATCAGAATCTACAGAAAAGCATCCTGCTGTTTGCAGGTTCAAGACCACAGGCTACTGTGGAGCCAATGGGGCGGCGTGGGAAGCAGCATGGCAGTAGCCAGAAGGCAAGGCTCTTGTTCCCTCAAGTGTGCATATGACCTTTCCAGCCTGGGCGCCCTCACTTGTAAATATAGAGGGTAACAACTGATTATTGTGAGGATTAGATTAAGACCAAGGTGATAATGAACTGTCTGGCCAAGAAGTAAAGGTATTTCTGAAAGGCTAGGTAAATAGAGAAGTGGGAATTTCGAGTGTAGGCAGGAGAGAGTGGAGAGGTTGCCTTCTCTGGGAGTTTACTCAACTGAGGAACCTGAGGGTTTGGGAAGCCTGAGATGTCCCTGGAAACATGGTTCGGTCAAGGGCACTGGCGGTAGGATGTGGAATCAAAAGAAGAGGAATCCTTTTTTTTTTTTCTAAATAGATTGGTATTTGCAGAATCTATATACGTATATAGATCATAGATATTAGCCTTAGAAGGTCTTCATCAATACTATAAAGTATTTTTAAAATAAGACTTAAAGTGCATATTAGTTTAAGTGTGATTAGAGAATGTTTTTGGTTATGGAATGATACTGTTTGCTAAAGCTTATTCCTTTTGTGCTGTATCTGGAACATATCTCAGGGTTTCTTTCAAATATGGGAGAGAGTTAAAAGGGTTTTCTCATCTAATTAAGGATGCAAGATTACCTAACTGAATTAGAAAGGGGCTGATCTCTCTCCATCCCTCATCCCCCGTTGTCCTGCTTCTTTTTATAAGTGAATTAACATGCAATTTAAATTGAATGAATGATAGCCTATCAGGAGATAAGCTTATTTTCCTATTAGTTTTTGTTCCGGGAGCTATTAAAGTTTAACTGAATCTGAAGTTGCCTTAAAATTTAGTTTGAGGTTGGATTTTGAATCACTTAATGTGTAAGTTCCAGAGTTCAAAAATATGTATTTCAGTTTTCATTGTTTTTGTGTATGTGTGTAAAAATTTGACACAACATTACTAAACCATGGGGTTTAACTGTCGCAACAGTGACTATATTGACTTTAATAGTTTATAATTAACCATAAACTGTTAGAACTGGAGGGGACTTTGAGCACAGCATTTCTGAGTTCTGCAGAAGCCTAGTCTTACTAGATGCAGTGGAAAAAAATTGTTCTCTGTGCAATAAAATTGGGAAACACTGCACACAGTTGCTCTCTCCTGGAAATTGACAATGCAGTGAACTTACTAAGGACTGAGAATTCTGTAACAATGAATCTTATTGATCTCTGCTTAACTGAAGGCTTCTGCAGTGTGTTTCACCATGGAACATTTCTTGATAAATAGTGACTTATGGGAAAACTCATGGGGATATTTAGTCCCAGGTCAAGTGATTTTTGCCTATGGCCACATAAACTCATGGATCTTGATTCCCAATCTATTACAGCTAGCTAATGTCCTTGCCAAAAAGAACAGAAAATGTAGTTGTTATGGCTTATTTTTAGAGAACATACGGTTACTAATTGGTGATTTTTTTTTTTTAATGTTCACAAACCATCTCTTTAATAACCTGTTGTGAAGGGTTGCTGGTTATTAAGTTTATCAATCTGGAATTAATACTTTCTGAAACTTGAAATATTTGCCAATTTTCAATCCTCTGATATCTTTTTCATTGCTTTGGTTTCCCAAAGATGATTGATAATGGTTCTGTAAACACCTACTCCAGTCTCGTGATCTGATTCATCTGGTTTGGATATTTAGAATCTTTGGAAGCAACAAATTACTTTGATACAATTACTTATACGTCTTGATTGCTTCTCCACTTTAACCATTGTTTTGCCTTTTCTAATTCTTCTCCTTCTTAAAGAAATGGAAGATAAGTTTTATTTCTGTCTATTACTGGTTGTATACAACAACATTAATGATGTATTATTTAATCTAATATATATTACTTGTATGATAGCTTTTGGAGCGTTAGATAGAAAAAAAATAGTTCAATATTCTTTGCTTGTGATATGCCCATAATTAGAATTTAACCCTATAGTATTTGTAGACTTTACCCTGAAAAATTAACTCATACATTTGGATTAATTCCTAATTCATTGAATACATTAGTGTCCCCACTCCCCAACAAAAAGGAAAACCAACACAATGCTGATATCACCTGGGTTAAAAACAGAACATATGCCTTATATAAATAGTAGCGGGTTCATGCCTAGGGTACTTGTGAAATTCTTAAGATAAAGCTTCTCTATAGAGCTGAGAGAGTCCCCAGTCTGGCAATATAAAATAAGAATTTAGAGGGGCCAGTCTCAAATGACGTTTATTAGTGAGAAAACATGAAGCCTAGAGAGGAATATGATGCACGTCAAGCAGCTTGGAGTAGGTACATGTTTAACAGGCCTAGAATGTTCCCCTGAGCAGTGTCACTGTTACTACACTAATCACTGATGATGGTGAACCCTGGAGAAAAGTTAAGAGCTTGGTGTCCTAGATGGTTGTATTCTCTGTGAAATGTTGAGGCAGGGAGGGGCCGCAGCCTGGTGAGCCCAAGAAAGGAGCTGGTGAAAGAGGGGGGAAGGTAAAGGATGAAGATACAGACCCAGGTTTCAACCAGGAATTAATTGTTTGAGGCCTGCTTCATGTGAAGCGTGATGCAGGGCAAACCACCGTTTCCAGGTAGCACAGCCACGTAGGGATAAATAACCTTTCTGAAGCTTCAGCTATGCCGTTTATTTCCAAAGTATAATTTCATGTCCTCCTCAGCACAGCCATATGAAAGATTACCATTATCGTTGCTGTGCAGATTTGAAAGCTAAGGCTCAGGGACATTCAAGGATTTGTTGAAGATCCTGGGAAATGGTAGGGCCGGAATCTAGATCTGAGTCTGTTGCCTCCAGAATCCAGGAAATTGGCCAGGTCCTGGCTATACTGTCCTCTGATAAAAGTGTCCCAAGCAAGACGTTGACCCTGACCACCCAGGATATCTAAATAGAATGAGTACAGCTGTAGGGATATTTGACAAAACATTCATTTAGCTACCTCTAAGTAAGGGTGCTAAGCACCAGGGCTATGATGAATTAAGCAGAGTATTTACTTTTGGGAGATCTCAGTCTAATACATGAGACAAGTACCTCCAATGCATTCGGACAGCACAGAGAGGACGGGAAAGCCTTTGATTTTGCATGTCTTCTGATGAGGTATGCTCTTCTCAGACCCCACCGCCCTCCCCACTTCCTGCACTGACTGCATTCACCCATTGTCAGTATGCTCCTGACCCCTAAGACAGTTGAGTTGGCAATCTCAATCCTGTACAGAGGCAGGAGGGGTGGTGTTGAAATAGATCCAGTTGTAGTGACATAAGGTAAATATCATCAGGAATTAATGTGACATAGTTTGTCAATGTTATACTTATCAGTATTTTCTTCCCAATTTTATGTATAATTTCCCCCCTAATTTTAGCAGAAATCAATCATCCTTTTATTTATCTAATTTATGACATTTTAGTATCTCCCACTTTTTTATTTATTTGTCCTTGGTAAAAAAAAATTTTTAATTGTATTTTTATTGCAAAAGCAATATATATTTACAAAAAAGAGAAAAGGTCACCTTAATCCTATTGCTCAAAGGCAAACACTGTTACTGTTAACTTCTGGGGTGTTATGTACAAGTATATGCATTTTAAAATTTTTCACAAAGTGAGGGGCATTTTCTGTATGTTATGTAGCTCGTTTTATCCCCCCCCACTTACAATATCCTAGATGTTTTCCCCATATCATTAAATATTTTAACTTTATTTTTTTAAAAAGATTTTTATTTATTTGAGAGAGAGAGAGAAAAAACATGAGCAGGGGGAGGGGGAGGGGTAGAGGGAGAAGATGGAGAAGTAGATTACCCACTGATTGGGGATCCTGATGGGGGGCTCAGTCCCAGGACTCCAGGATCATGACCTGAGCCAAAGGCAGACGCTTAACTGACAGAGCCACCCAGGCGCCCCTAAACATTTTAACTTTTGAGTTACATAGTATTTTGTTGAAAGGATATGTCATACTTTATTTATTCTATTTTCTGTTGGTGGATATTGTTTGACCTTTATAGTAATGATTCTCTTCTGCTTTTAACTTGAATCTGCAAATAAATATCCAATGTGCCTTGTATGGTTGTTAAGAAAGAGTTAAGTTTTTCCATGATTCCTGCCATTGTCCATGCTAGTGACTTCCTGTTAATATTTCTGAGATGACAGGAGCCAAAAACGGTCCATTTTAACTAATCCTGGACAGAAGGATGTGAAGCAAAGAAACATTCAGGCAGCTCTCAAGAACAGCCTCACTTCTCTTTCTGGACACCAGGTGTCACTTTAGTTGTTGAAAAGGATTTTTAGGCCTTTAGAAACTGAAGTTCTTCAGAGTAGACCTGTAGGTTTAATTTCTGCCTAATCTTTACAGTGATGATTACTCACATTCTTTCCACTTCTTTTGAGTTTTCTCCTCTCTGACTACCCCGTATCGTCACTATTAGGCTGGCATAATCAGATAAGTCAATTTCTGCCTTATTTTGTTTACTTTTCTTTTTTACTCTCTGAAATATTAGTTTTCCTCTCCCTCTCACCTTATTAGTCTGAACTAAAAGGCAAAACAAACAAACAAAAAACCTAAAATAAGCAAAAACCATCAACCAAAAATCCTGGATCAAAAGAGCTATAGGATCTTAAATTTGAGCAGTCTCAATTCAGTTGTAAAATCCAGCATAAGTAAAGTTTTCTTTTAGTCCTCTATGAAATAGTGAATATGAACTTTCAAAACCCATGTTTATGAATTATCCATGTGTTGAGGATCTGTGGGGCAGGCTTGAATCCACCTCAGTTGTTCTGTCTTCATCTTGTTAAGTACTACACTCCTGGGGATGTGTTTGTATATAGGGAAAAGGCGTGTGCTATTAAACTCCTTTTGATTCTTACGAGTGGTTAATTTCTTGGGTTATCAGATGAATAAAAGGATAGTGTTGAGTTTCCTTTACAAAAGGGGAGATCACTGGGGGTTGGTTTTTGTATTAGTGAGCTTATATTTGACATTGATGGACATACCAGTTCTCCAACCAGCCTGCTTACCTCTCTCATTGGGACAACTAGTTTGATTCCGGTTATTCAGGGAAATGAGTATCTCTGTGAATAAAGTTTTATTTTTTTCAAATTCAGCTTATTTCCCAAGGATAAAATCCTATGAATGAAATTCATAGGTCAAAAGGTATGCATATTTTAAAAAATCTTAATGCATATTGCATAATTGCTTTTAAAACAGATTAATTGATTCATAATGTAGGAGGGCCATAGATTTGTTCTTCTATGATAGATTCTTAATTTAGTTGTGGTTCAATTACTTAGGACATGACCATTTCAGAGGTGTTTGAAGGTTTTTCTCTCTTAGTGAAGATTTATGGGACCATCTCTTTCCTTTCAGAGAAAATTAGATTACTCTCTCTTTTTTTTTTTTTGCAACTTACTGTATTACATTCAGTATGATTGTGTGCAATAAATTATAAAGTTTTTCCTAAACTCACTTGCTAGGTTTCTTTTTTTTTTTATCTTGGAATTTGTGCCACGTGGACCTGCTGACTTTGTTTATATCATAGTTTCCAAACATCCTTGTAGACTTTCTTCTTTCTTGTTTTTTTCTGACCTTGTTTCCTAGGAGTTAAAAAGTGACTTAAGATATTAGTAAGAGAACTAATCTTTAAATTAATTTAGTCTGTTTTCATTCCTTATTTGCTTTGTAGAAGTTGAGACACAGACATTATTCTTGGCTTTCTGATTATCTTTCTGGATAAAGCTGTGGGGTTGGCATCTACAATATCTGAAAAATCGTATCTCTTTAAAGGACTAAGGGACTGGGGTGAGCCAGACAATCCCTTGGATTCTATGAATCATACACCTGGGCTCTCTTCCTTGCAGGCAAAGTTAGGGGACTGTCCCCTGATAGGAGAAAATCTGGTTTATTCCTTTGATGCTTTTGAGCCACTTATAAAAGATAGACTCACAGGATGCTATCTACTAGTAGTAAGAAAAAGATGCAGTAGACTAGTTAGAATACTTTAACAGTCAGTACGATTCTAACCAGAATTTTTGACTTGCCTAGATAATTACCTTAGAAAATATGCTATCAATAAAGCAATATATATTTGTAATAAAAATGTGAGAATTGAAACAAGTACATAAAAGATGCACTAGTCTGGAATCTCTTGTTATCAGATGACAGAAACCCAATCAAACTGATATGAGCACAGGAGAAATGTATTGCTCACATAAATAGAAAGTCAAGAGGTTGATGTTTCAGAAAAATCTGGATCTAATAGTGGTGCTGAATCTAATGATGATATTCTCTTGCTGATATTCTCTCTAGAGAGAATGTTTCTTGAGAGAATTTCTCTTTTTCTCTCTCTCCTTAGTTTGCTTCTATTTTCCTATGTCCAGGCTGCATGTCCAAGGGCTGTCTTAATCAGGAGGCAAAACATCACCAGCAAGACACGGTCCCACTGGCAGCTCAAGGTTAACAGTGGATTTACCAGCTCATAGTGATCCCAGAGAGAAGACAGGGACTCTTTCCTGATGGCTGCAGGGAAGGTGCTGATGGACCAGGTTCAGAGCCTATGCCCATCCCTGTACTAACACTGTGGCCAGTGGTTTACTAGCGTCCTTCGGCTGGGCCTGGGTCACAAGCCTCCCTCTGCACTCAATGACGAGGTCAAGTTACCTAAAGCACATAGCAGGGTTAGCCATAAGTTAGAGGGGTTGTATTCCATGGAAAAAGCGGCAAAGGGGATGTGTTCTTGATGGAGAGAGTAATAGTGACTCCAGGTATCTACAGAAGAAAATGGTGAGGAAAGGAACTTGCAGAAGGATCCTGGGCACCTGAACACAAGAACACATGGTTTCCCGAGATGTGCCTGGACTGTGGATGGGAAGCTGGTGGTCGTAGACTATCTTTGACTGCAGGTCCCAAACACTGGCAAATGGGATGAGGTGTCACCAATAAACATATGTCCCATTGTCCAGCCCCCCACCACTAATCTTCCTTGTCTCTGGCAGACCAAGGGTTAACTCTAGGGAAGAAAATCTAAAGTTCTGCCTTGTTAAAGAACTTAAAGCCTCAAAGTACATGATATAACTGAATCTAGATAAAAGGAATGGGAAGCATCCAGCTGATCCTTGAACTTATGTCTCACATTCTGACATTTTAAACCACAGTAGTTATTATTTGGGCATTTAGGACATAAGGAAATGAGGAAAAATATTCAGCAAATTATAGATATTTGTGTGTAGAACTTTTTGCCATGATTAAGCAAAAATGTCATATGTTTCTTCAGGGCAAGGGCCTCTTTGTCTTGTTCATCCTGTTTATCTAACATTTGACAGAATGAGCAGCATATTTTAGGTGCTGTTTGAACAACTGGTTGGACTTAAGTGATTCTTGCTGGATACCTACCACCAGAGGATCTCAAATCCTCATTGTCAACTGTTCCTCAAAGATTTATGACCCACAGATATTCATGCTGTTTTCAGCAAGGGCACAACTTCCTATAGCATGAAGTCCTGAGCATTCCTCTGGAACTCCTACCCGGAGAACAGCAGGGGAAGCAATACTCCAGAAGCAGAAGGTGAATGTCACCTGCTCTCCCCCTTCCCAGCCATTGGAATCCCACCTATTTTAGTGGGTAAACTGGGTAGTATTTTTGCTCTGGGCTTGTCATGGATCAGCTACTGATGTACTTTTCTATTTTGGTGGTGTTCATGGACAGAGGCGGTCTAAAAGGTGAGGGAGTTATGTGGTGGGGGCACAGGGAAGGTGAAGGAGGGGAAGACTGAAGAGAGGAAGAGAAGAGAGAGGAAGGGAATAAGAGGGATCTTGCACATTATAGAGGTTGATATTAACTTACATGTATATGTCAGCAGTGTGCTCAAATGCCATTTTCAACCATTTCTATAATTTTTATCTGAGTTTCAATGACCCAATTTAGGTGGGGATAGGAAAAGACTTGAAATAATAGTAACTCCAAAATATATTTTTTTATTGAAGTTCTTATTGCTTTGATAGGTAAAGTGGTTTGCAAAACATTGTCCTTCTCCAGCCCAAACTTAAAAGCATAAGGGTGTTCTGGTTTGTGAAATTTGTGCTCAATTAGTCACAGAAGACAGAATGAGTCATCACTTAGAAACAAGACTTTTCTTTTCAGGCTACATGGTTGTTTGCATTTAAAGCACTGGGTGGTACATGCAACTGATGAATTACTGAACTCTACATCTGAAACTAGAGATGTCCTATTTGTTGGATAATTGAATTTAAATTAAAAAAAGAAAAAATTCTTTAAAAAACCTTAGGAAGGTTTTGAAATTGTTTAAGTTTTAAAGCAAGAAACCATTTCTCCATAGCTGGATTTCTGGGTGCGATAAAAAAGAACTTTTATTTGGGCATTCCTGTATTAAGACCCCGCAAGACAGAAAACCTCATTATAGGCTAATCTGTGTGCTGCTAGCTCATGTGTGGCTGCTGTGGATATTGATGTTTTGAATAATGAATAAGCACATGGGAATTATGTACAAAACATGGTGCTTCAGCTTACAGTCTACCCACAGCGGCTATTTACCTCCAAATGCTTCAATTGATTTTGTTTTAGTAACAAAACTGGATGAAAACTATGTTATATGGTCTTACACACCACAGGCAAGCTCATGCAGGACTTCTCACCTCCTGCAAAGTCACTTCAGGGATTTCTGAGTGTCTCCAGATGGTGTCCAAGTCGTTACGGACAGGGTAGGTCAACTACCACAAGGAGATCCTTGGCTACCCACTGTTTGTACCTGGCATCACTGCCTCTGATGGCCACTGTAGCTGCCATATATTTTGGTGGTTCCTTTGTAGTATCCAGATTAATCCTGAATCTAGCTTGGTAAGGATTAAAATGTAGCATCTGCACCTTGGGTTTCCTCATTTCTGTCATTTTGGGCTATAAGCACATCCCCAAATTTCATGCCCAAACGGTACCCTTGGAGCTCAACCAATTGATGAGTGAACTGCTCTCTTCTGCTCTGCAAGGAAAACTTCCTCCTGATGCTCCTAACTCTTCCTTGTCCAAATCAATTCTTTGACAGACCTTTTAAAGTAAACTCTATGCCCAACATGGGGCTTGAACTCATGAACCCAAGATCAAGAGTTGCATGCTTGGGGTGCCTGGGTGGCTCAGTCAGTGAAGCGTCTGCCTTCGGCTCAGGTCATGATCCCGGGGTGCTGGGATCCAGCCCCACATTGGGCTCCCTGCTCTGCAGGAAGCCTGCTTCTCCCTCCCCCTCTCCCCCTGCTTGTGTTCCCTCTCTCGCTGTCAAATAAATAAACAAAATCTTAAAAAAAAAAAAAAAAGAGTTGCATGCTCTACTGACTGAGGCAGCCAGGTGCCCCTTAGACTTTTTCCCCCTTAACCTCTTAGTTTTATAAAATTGTTATTTAAAATCCCTTCTAGTTACTTCCTTTTTATTGAATTAATCCCTGTATCAGCCAAGGTTCTCCAGAGAAATAGAACCAATGGGGGAGGGAGGGACACAGCAACTATGGGGGATAGGGAGAGAAAGGGTGATTGAGAGAGTGATTGAGAGAGTGATTGATTTGTTTTTAAGGAATTGGCTTACAGGATTATGTGGACTGGCAAGTCTGGTCTCTGTAGGGCAGGCTGGCTGGCAGGCAGGAATCTCAAGGAGGATTTTTATATCGAAGTCTTGAGGTAGAATTTCTCAAGGAAACTTCAGTCTTTGCTACTAAGGCCTTCAACTGATTAGATGGTGCCCACCCACACTGAGGACAATCTGCATAAAGTCAACTGATAGCAATGGTTATTCACACATACAAAATGCCTTCCTGGCAACATCTAGACTGGTGTTTGACCAAACAACTGCCCACCATAGCCTAGCCAACCTGACACACAAAATTAACCATCAACCCCCTTCTAATATCCTTTTCCTAAGCAGACTGCCTACTAGATGTCCCTCTCAAGCACATGTTTATTTACTTCATTTAGATTTCATTCTTATTATTCTGTCAATCAAAATCCAGGCTCTCATGAAATGAGCAATCTCAAATACACATGTCCATCAAACTTCCTTCAAAGAACTGTGCCTTCCATGGAAGGGAATACTTGAAGAAGTACCATTATTATTATTATTATTATTATTGAAATATAATTGACACAATGTTATACTAATTTCAGGTGTATAATATATTGATTTAACAATTGTATACATTACTCAGTGCTCACTTACAGTAATTGTAGTCACCATCTGTCACCATACAACATTATTACAATATTATTCACTATATTCCCTGTGCTGTACTTTTTATCTCCATCACTCATTTATTTTATAACTGGAAGTTTGTACCTCTTCATATCCTTTATCTGTTTTCCCCATCCCCCCTCCCATTTCTCCTCTGGCAACCACTTGTTTGCTCTCTGTATTTGAGTCTCGTTTGTTCATTTGTTTTGTTTTTTAGATTCCACATGTAAGTGAAATCATATGGTATTTGTCTTTCTCTGTTGGACTTATTTCACTTAGCATAATACCCTCTAGCTCCATCCATGCTGTTGCAAATGGCAAGATTTCATTCTTTTTTATAGCTGAATAATATTCTGTTGCATATATATACCACATCTTCTTTATCCATTCATCTATCAATGGACACTTGGATTGCTTCCATATCTTCACTACTATAAATAATGCTTCAATATATGTAGGGGTGCATATATCTTTTCAAATTAGTTCTTTTTATTTTTTTGCAGGGGTGGGGGTTAAATACTCAGTAGTGGAATTACTGGGTCATATGTTATTTTTATTTTTAATTTTTTGAGGAACCTTTGCACTACTTTCCATAGTAGCTTCACCAATTTACATCCCACCAACAGTGCACAACTGTTCCTTTTTCTTTTGTGGCCCTCCCCACCCCAACTCTGTGGTTCTCTTAATGAACAGAAATTGTTTAATGTGGTCAAATCTATCATGTTTTTTTTTAATTTCTGGTCAGTGATTTTTTTTTTTTCTGGTCTTGAACTCTCTCTCCTGAGCTCATGACGACGTTCTCTTGGTAAAGGGGAACATGAGTGAGAAGCCAGAGTTTGTTTTTTTTAATGTAAGTATTTATTATTATGGCATTAGAAGAAAGAAGGCACAGCATTTCATTTTGTTTTTGTCATTGAGTGGAATGTGCTAATCAGAACAAAGTTCTATAACGTAGGATAAAGGACAGGCACCAGAAGTAAACTCTGGAGAAATTGTGCAGTTCAGAAAACTGAGCCAGAAAAATATGTGTGGCAGAAAAACAAGGCGAGAAAGCTAAGAGAATTGTGGATTGATTGACATTCTTTAACTACAAGAGTGACAGTAGCTAGAAATGCAAAAGGAATCTAAAGAAGTAGTCTGTAGGGTTCAGAGCAGACTGCCCTTTTAGCATTGAGGGCTGCAGGAGGGTTCCGTTTTCTCCACATCCTCACCAACACTTGTTATTTCTTTGTGTTTTTGATTTTACCCATTCTGACAGGTATAAAATGATACCTCATTGTGGTTTTGATTTGCATTTCCCTGATGATTAGTGATGTTGAGCTTCCTTTCGTGTGTCTGTTGGCCATCTCTATGTCTTCTCTGGAGAAATGTTGATTCTTGTCCTCTGCCTATTTTTCAAATTGGACTGTTTGCTTTTTTGGTGTTGTGTAAGTTCTGTATACGTTTTGGGTATTAACTCCTTATGGAATATATCATTTGCAATTATCTTCTCCCATTAAGCATGTTGCCTTTTTGTTTTGTTGATGGTTTCCTTTGCTGTACAAAAGCTTTGTATTTTGGTGTAATCCCACTAGTTTATTTTTGCTTTTGTTTCCCTTGCCTGAGGAGACAGATCCATAAATACGTTGCTAAAGCTGATGTTCAACAGGTTACTCCTTATGTTTTCTTTTAGGACTTTTATGGTTTCAGGTCTCACATTTATGTCTCTAACCCACTTTGAGTTTATTTTTGTGTATGATGTAACAAAGTGGTTTGATTTCTTTTTTTATCTACTTTCTCCCCCTCCCCCTCCTCCTCCTCCTCCTTCTCTTTCCCCTCCTCCTCCTTCTCCTTTTTTTTCACTTTTGGCATTTAGCTGTCTAGTTTTTCCAGCACCATTGAAGAGACTGCCTTTTCCCCTTTGTATATTCTTGCTTCCTTTCTTGTAGATTAATTGGCCATACAGGTGCGGGTATATTTCTGGGCTCTTTGTCCTGTTTCATTGATCTATGTGCCTATTTTTGTGCTGGTACTATACTGTTTTGATTACTATAGTTTTGTAGTATATCTTGAAATCTAACATTAACATACCTCCAACTTTGTTCTTCTTTCTCAAGATTCCTTTGGCTATTTGGGGTCTTTTGTGGTTCCATACAAATTTTAGTATTCCAGTTCTGTAAAAAGTGTTGTTGGTATTTTTTTTTTTTTTTGAAAATTATTTTTTTATTTTTCTAGAAAAAATTCAGCATTTGTTTATATATGTGTTGTTGGTATTTTAATAGAGATTGCATTGAGGGCGCCTGGGTGGCTCAGTTGGTTAAGCAACTGCCTTCGGCTCAGGTCATGATCCTGGAGTCCCTGGATCGAGTCCCACATTGGGCTCCCTGCTCAGCAGGGGGTCTGCTTCTCCCTCTGCCCTCTTCCCTCTCGTGCTCTCTGTCTCTCATTCTCTCTCTCTCTCAAATAAATAAATAAAATCTTTAAAAAAAAATAGAGATTGCATTGAATATGTAGATTGCTTTGGGTAATATGGACATCCTAATGATATTAATTCTTTCAGTCCATGAGCATGGTATGTTTCCATGTGTTTGTGTTGTCTTTAGTTTCTTTCACCAATGTCTTAAATTTTTCAGAGTATAGGTCTTTCCTCTCCTTGGTTAAATTTACTCCTAGGTATTTATCCTTTCTGGTGCAATTGTAAATGTGATCATTTTCTTAATTTCTCTTTCTGCTACTTCATTATTAGTGTATAGAAACACAATGGATATCTGTATATTAATTTTGTATCCTGTGACTTTACTGAATTTAATCATCAGTTCCAGTGGGTTTTTTTTGGTAGAGTCTTTAGAGTTTTATATATATAAAACCGCAAATAGTTACAGTTTTACTTCTTCCATACCAATTAGAGGACTTGTCTTTTTATTGTCTGATTTCTGTGGCTAGGACTTCTAGTAGTATGTTGAATAAAAGTGGTAAGAGTAGACATCCTTGTCTTATTCCTGATCTTAGCAGAAAAGCTCTCAGTTTTTCACCATGAAGTATTGTGTTTGCTATGGGTTTTTCATATACGGCCGTTATTATGTTGAAGTATGTTCTCTCTAATCCTACTTTTTCAGAATTTTTTTTATCATAAATGAATGTTGTATTTGTCAAATGCTTTTTCTGAATCTATTGGAATGATCATATGGTTTTTATCTTCCCTCTTGTTAATGTGATGTTCACATTGATTGATTTGCAAATATTAAGCCACCCATGCATCCCAGAATAAATCCCACTTGATCATGGTCAATGATTTTTTAAAATGTATTATTGAATTTAGTTTGCTAATATTTTGTTAAGGATTTTTATGTGTATGTTCATCAGAGATATTGACCTGTAGTTTTTTTTTTTCTTGTAGTGTTGTTGTCTGGTTTTTGTATCCTGGCCTCAGAACGAATTTGGAAGCTTTCCTTCCTCTTCCATTTTTTTGGAGTAGTTTGAGAATAAGTATTAACTCTTCTTTAAATGTTTGGTAAAATTCATTCACCTATAAAGCCATCTGGTCCTAAGATGGCTTTTTTTTTTTTCCTCAAGAGTTTTTTGAATACAGATTTAACATCATTGTTAGTCATCAGTCTGTTCCAATTTCTTATTTCTCCCTGATTTCAGTTTTGGGAGATTGTATGTTTCTAGTAATTTAACCATCTCTTCTAGGTTGTCCAATTCATTGGCATATAATTTTTCATAATCTCAAAATTCTTCATATTTCTTTGGTGTCAACTGTTATTTCTCCTTTCATTTCTGATTTTAGTTAGTTGAGTCCTCTCTTTTTTTTCATGATGAGTCTGACTAAAGTTTTATCAATTTGGTTGTCTTTTCAAGAACCAGCTTTGGTTTCATTGATCTTTACTATTGTTTTCTTAGTCTATATTTTATTTATTTCCACTTTAATCTTTATTATTTCTTCCTTCTACTGGTTTTGGGCTTTGTTTTTCTTTTTCTTGTTTTCAGGTATAAGGTTTGGTTGTTTGAAATTTTTGTTTCTTGAGGTAGGCTTGTATTGCTATAAACTTCCTTCCTAGAACTACTTTTACCTTTCCAAAGCTTTTGGACTGTGATATTTTCATTTTAATTTGTCTCCATGTATTTTAAATTTTTCTGTTTGATTTCTTCATTGGCCCATTGGTTGATTAGTAGCCTGTTGTTTAGTTTCCATGTGTTTGTGGGTTGTTTTTTTTTTTTCCTACTTCTTTTCTTATAATTCTAGTGTCACACTGTTGTGGTTAGAAAAGATGCTTGATATGACTCCAATCTTCTTAAATTTATTGAGACTTGTTTTGTGGCCTAAAATGTGATTTATCTTGGAGACTATTCTATTTGTACTTGAAAATTATATGTATTCTGCTATTTTTGGATGGGATGTTCTGTATATGTCTGTTAGGTCCATCATTCAAAAAGCCAATGTTTCCTTGTTGATTTTCTGTCTGGATGATCTATACATTGAGGTGGATTAAAGTCCCCTACCATTATTGTATTACTATCAGTTTCTCCCTTGACATCTGTTAATATTTGCTTTATGCATTTAGGTGTTCCTATGTTGGATGTATGGATATTTACAATTATCATATTGTCTCTTGGATTGATACCTTTATCATTTTGTAATGCCCTTTTTTGTGTCTTACTACAGTCTTTGTTTTGAACTCTTTTGTCAGATACAAGTATTGCTACCCTGTTTTTTTCACTTCTGTTTGCATGGTATATCCTATTCGAATGCTTCACTTTCAGTCTGTATATGGGTGTTAAGGTCTGAAGTGAGTCTCTTGTAGGCAGCATATAGATGGGTCTTTTCTTTTTATTCATTCAGTCACCCTATGTCTTTTGATTGGAGGATTTACACCATTTTCATTTAAAGTAATATATTGATAGATAAGTGCTTATTGCCATTTTGTTAATTGTTTTTTTGATTGCTTTTGTAGTTCTTCTCTGTTCCAGAATCTTGCCTATCACTTACTCCTTTTCTGTCCTATTTCTGATTCCCATCTTGTTTCTTCTTCATAAACTGTAAGAATGCTTAAGATTTTCATCAGTCTAAAATACTTCATTCCCCTTTTCTTCTACTAACATTTCAGAACTTGTTTCCATTCCCCATTCTCATTCATCCTAATCTGTTGCATTTGGCTTCTGGAAGCAAAACTTGACTAAAACCACTCTCACAATGGTATTCAAAGGCAAATGCACATTTCAAGCTTTATCTTGCTAGATCTCACCATTGCATTTTCAATTTTTTCTATTTAAATTGTTTGTATTTCTTTCACCCTAGACTTCATCTTGCTAAACCCTTGAATAATACTAACTCCAATTTATTAAGTACTCTATGAGCTAATTGCTCAACCCATATTCCTTATAACAATTCTGAAAGGTGGATATTATTAGCCTCATTTTACATAGAAAACCAGGGCTCAGGAAGATTGAGTGATTTGCTCATAGTACCTGGAGGTGGCAGAGGCAGGTTTTGTACCATGGCCTGAACCTTTCCAAAGTCCACTTCCTTCTGTGCTCATGGAACATAATTCAGGGACCACTTCTTCCAAAATGTCATCCATGACCACTCCCTGGGTTAGATGCCCTATTTTATGTTCCTATTATGTCCTACATGTGGTCTCTATTATTTCACCAAACACATTATATTCTAACTTAGCCATTAGTGTCATCCTTTCTAGCCAAAGGTTTTTTCACTGGGGATAGGTTCATGCCTTATCCTTGTCTGGTTCAATGCTGGCATATATGTATTCCAAATGCTCCTTGATGATAGCATATCTATGCTTCACATTTCCCCAGATGTGACCCAGGGTCCTACCCATGCTCACATTTTTCATTTAGTTATTTGAGTGGATACAATATTTCTTGTTAAACACCCAAAGGCCTTACAATAACAGGTACCTTTCCGGTACCTTTTAATAATTGAAGACTGTTCAGGCTGAATCTCCATTCCTTGGTCTCTCTGCTTGATATGACAGAGTGGATTTTATATCTGCCTATTGATGGTGTATAGAAAGACCACCAGGGCACTGTTTCAGGGCAGACCACCACCAGGAAGGATGGTTCTTTGGAGAAATGGCAGTGTTTCTCTACCCACTTTTCTTATTTCCCCTCCAAAGCATTGCCTTATGTGTGTCTCTTAGGGATAAATTCTGGACTTGTGGCCTATCAAGGGTTTTCTACCACTTGAAGAAATAGTCTATTTTACTTTTCCATCCCCATTATGCAGGAGTTAGAGCATTAAGTATTTAGGGTGGCCCTGTGGATTTCTGACAAATTCTGTTATCTCTAAAAGTCTATGAGCTCCCTTGTCTGGGACCATGATGCTTTGGAGTGCTATATAAACCTGTAGAAAGCAGCACCTCACAGCAGGCAAGGTCAGATGGGCTGCATGAGTGATTCGTTAACTCTTGTCCTTTCTTCTGTAGACACAGTTCTTTATGTTTTGGCATCTTCACTGCTGGGACCTGAACAGAAGTAGCCAAATGGCCATCTCCATAAACTTCTGGTCTAAACTGTGGCCAGTAATTCTTTCTTGGATTGGGATTGAAATTTCAACATTCTCTCTTCATTGGCAGGGCATTTTTCCTCCACTCCAAACATTTATAAATGTGCTGAATGTCCTATTTATTTTGGGACAGAGGCCAAAGTGAATTGCTTCTCCATCAGTTATGCTAAGCAGTGTGTAATGGAGTAAATTGATAAAATAGCCATGGCTGGTGATATGATTCCATTTTCAGAACATGACATACTCCTTGGACCAAAGGACTGTCTTTGGAAGCTGGGCATACAAACAAGTCATCAGGAGCTAGCAGCTTGGCCTCGTTTAGGCCGCACACATGCTTTGGTACTGTAATATTGCCAGACATACCAAGGCGCTGGCTAACAGAGGGCTTGCCCTTGAGCTAGCAGAGTCCCCATTGACAACCCCTGCTTGTTGTCCCCTGGATAACATGATGTGGACCCACTCAGAACAATTAAAGCTGCTTGTGTTGGCCTAGCTGCAAGCACATTTTCACAGAGTGCAAATGAAACAGAATGCTTTCCTCACAAATCTACTCACTGTTCATCAGGAGAAAAACACAGGGGAAGACTGGGAAATGCAGGCCAACTTCCTGTAAGTAGAACACACAGAATTACCGCTGTGATGTTCAGGGAAATGGAGCAGAAGATGGGTCAGGGCACTGCCTCCAGCCAGAAAGCCAGCTATGTGGCAACAGATAGCACTCCAAGCTGTCTGAGGGGCCAGGGACTGGAAAGAAACAGTTTGTAAGGAAGGATTGTTTTTTAAATAAATTTTATTTTTTTAGAGTGCTTCTAGGTTAGTAGCAAAATTGAATGGAAGATAAAGCAATTTCTCCTATACTTCCTGTCCCCACATATGCATCACCTCCACCATTATCAGTAACCTCTACTGGGTGATATATTTGTTACAGTTGATGAACCTACATTGACACCTATTATCACTCCACTTCTTCTTTTTTTTTTTTTTTTTAAGATTTTATTTCTTTATTTGACAGAGAGAGAGTGCAAGCAGGGGGAGAGGCAGAGGCAGAGGTAGAAGCAGACTCCCAGCTGAGCAGGGAGCCCGACATGGGGCTTGATCCCAGGACCCTGGAATCATGACCCCAGCCGAAGGCAGCCGCTTAACCCACTGAGCCACCCAGGTGCCCCCACTCCACTTCTTTTTAATGGACTCCTTTATTTTTTTTTTTTAAAGATTTTATTTATTTATTTGACAGAGAGATAGCGAGAGCAGGAACACAAGCAGGGGGAGTGGGAGGGGGAGAAGCAGGCTTCCCGCCGAGCAGGGAGCCCGATGTGGGACTCGATCCCAGGACCCTGGGATCATGACCTGAGCCGAAGGCAGACGCTTAACGACTGAGCCACCCAGGCGCCCATTTAATGGACTCCTTTAAACAATTCTTTGGCGGCTTGGATTTTTTTTTAGACTTGGAGGGAAATTTAGGACTAGTTTTTCCCTCCTATTTTATTCTTGATGGATTTTTCTGCAGTTTTTATTCAAAACTAGCCTTTACTAAAGTACCCATGGAGTCTAGTCTTGTTTCCCTGAACTCCCATATAACTTAAAGGCCCTGCTGATTCACTGAGCATATCTAGAAGGCTTACTGCTATTTTATGTGCATTAGTCTGTGCTTTTCAAACAGACTGTGAGTTCTCAGTGCTGAGCTCATGTGCTCTCAATAGAATACCTGTTTCTGTACAGAAGTTTCTTTGGGAGGAAAAATACCAGAGGCATCTGAACACCAGGATAGTTCTGAAAGAATTTTGTTGTTGTGATCATCCATTATGTAATTACACTGCTAGAATAATGGAAGGACAATCTGCTCTAGGGCACGACAATAGTGTAATATGCCAGGCTGTGCAAATGGCGGGAGGGGGGAGGATGTATGTCTCAGTGGCCCAAGCTACATGATCCAGATGGTGTGGTGGTGTTTGTAATAGACGTATGAAAAATGACCCTGTCAGATGTTGTTCGATATTATGAAAATTATAAATACATGGAACAAAGGTCATTTACTCTAAAGCTAGATATATTCCAGGTATATAGCCAAACAGAATTTGTAAAGAAAGATGTAGCTAGAGTAAGCAGAAGACACTGATGGCTCTTTCCAAAGGTCACTTCTCATGGTAATTTTTGCCACACCTACTCACAGGTCAAAAAAGATTTCCAGAAATACAAAATTTCCAAACAAATTTACAGTTTTCTTTTTTTTTTTAAGATTTTATTTATTTATTTGAGAGAGAGAGAGCACATGAGAGGGGGGAGGGTCAGAGGGAGAAGCAGGCTCCCTGCCGAGCAGGGAGCCCGATGCGGGACTCGATCCAGGGACTCCAGGATCATGACCTGAGCCGAAGGCAGTCGCTTAACCAACTGAGCCACCCAGGTGCCCAAATTTACAGTTTTCTTAACCTTTTGAAATGAAATGAATATATAATGCTAATTTTAGTTTTTTGTGCAAAAATTATGTCAAATGTATTCTTTATGTTTATGGTATTAAATATTTGGAGTATTACATGATTTTGTTTAATTGAAGATATAGCCATGTAATTTAATTGATATGAATTGATTATACTCAATACTTCCTTTTTTGTTTTTATTTTTTTTTAAATTATGTTATGTTGATCACCATACATTACATCATTAGTTTTTGATGTAGTGTTCCATGATCCATTGTTTGCGTATAACACCCAGTGCTCCATGCAGAACATGCCCTCTTTAATATCCATCACCAGGCTAACCCATCCTCCCACCCCCCTCCCCTCTAGAACCCTCAGTTTGTTTCTCAGAGTCCATCGTCTCTCATGGTTCGTCTCCCCCTCCGATTCCCCCCCTTCATTCTTCCCTTCTGCTATCTTCCTTTTTATTTTTTTTTTTAACATATAATGTATTATTTGTTTCAGAGGTACAGGTCTGTGATTCAACAGTCTTACACAATTCACAGCACTCACCATAGCACATACCCTCTCCAGTGTCTATCACCCAGTCACCCCATCCCTCCCACCCCACCTCC
>NC_138381.1:49373645-49401735 GCF_054177405.1 Leptonychotes weddellii | reverse complement strand
CTTTCAGAATTTTCTCTTTGTCTCTGAGACTCTTAAGTTTTACTCTTAGATGTTGGGGTGTTGACCTATTTTTATTGATTTTAGGGGGTGTTCTCTGTGCTTCCTGGATTTTGATGCCTGTTTCCTTCCCCAAATCAGGGAAATTCTCTTCTATAATTTGCTCCAATATACCTTCTGCCCCTCTCTCTCTTTCTTCTTCTTCTGGGATCGCAATTATTCTAATATTGTTTTGTCTTATGGTATCACTTATCTCTTGAATTCTGCCCTCATGATCCAGTAATTGTTTATCTCTCTATTTCTCAGCTTCTTTATTCTCCATCATTTGGTCTTCTCTCTCACTAATTCTCTCTTCTGCCTCATTTATCCTAGCAGTTAGAGCCTCCATCTTTGATGGCACCTCATTAATAGCCTTTTTGATTTCGACTTGGTTAGATTTTAGTTCTTTTATTTCTCCAGAAAGGGTTTCTCTAATATCTTCCATGCTTTTTTCAAGCCCAGCTCGTATCTTTAAAATCGTCATTCTGAACTCTAGTTCTGACATCTTACTAATGTCCATATTGATTCGGTGCGTGGCAGTCGGTACTGCCTGTTGTTCTTTTTTTTTGAGGTGATTTTTTCCGTCTTGTCATTTTGTCCAGAGGAGAATAGTTGAATGAGAGAACAAAATGCTTACAGGGTAACAACATCCCCAGAAAAATATACACTAAACAAATCAGAAGAGACCTGAAACTGTGTTAAAAGAAAGGGAAAGAAAGAAAAAAGAAAAAAAAAAAAGAAAAAGATAATAAACAAACAAACAATCAGAAGCCAGAATATGATCAAATATGATCAGTCTGGTGCATAGATCAGTGCCACACACTAGATTTTGGGCATATTTTGGTCTGTTAGAAGAAAATGCCTCCCAAAATTTTAAAGAAAGAAAAACTTATATATGTACAAAAATGAGGGTTAATATGATGAAAGGATGGAATATGACTGTAAAGATGAAAATTAAAAAAGATTTTATAAAAGGAATTGATAAGATAAGAAGTGGGTTGAAAAAAGAAAGAAGAGGATTTAAAAAAAAAGGAAAAAAAAGGGAGAGAATGTGATCAGGCAGGAGACTAGAACAAAGCCATACACTAGAGATTTAGGGTATATTTTGGTCTGTTAGAAGAAACTGTATCTCAAAATTTTAAAGAGAGAACAACTTACATATATACCAAAAATAAAGTTAACTACTCTGAAGGGATAGAATATGACTCTAAAAGTGAAAAATAAAAAAGATTTTTTTAAAAAGGGGTTGATAAGATGTTTGTTGTAAAAGGGAAAAAAAATTCAAAAAAAAAAAAGAAAAAGTTAAAAAAAAATTAACTTTGAAAGACTAAAGACTCATGGGGAAAAGCCATGAATTCTATGTGTGGTATGCCCCTAGCGCTGGAGTTCTGCCATTGTCATTGATTGGTAAACTTGGTCTTGGCTGGCTGTTCTTGCTGATCTTCTGGGGGAGGGGACTGTCACCGTGGCTCTCAGATGTCTTTGCCAGAGGCGGAATTGCCTGCCCTTGCCGGTCCGGGCTAAGTAATCTGCTCGGGTTTGCTCTCGGGAGCTTTTGTTCCCTGCAACCTTTCTGTACAGCTTCGGAGGACGAGAGTGAAAATAGCGGCCTCCCAATCTCTGCCCCGGAGGAGCCGAGAACTCGGGGCCTGCTCCTCAGTGCGCCCCCAGAGAAAAGCAGTCAATCACTCCTGTCTCCCCAGTCTCTGGCAGCACTCCGTGCGCACCCGGCCTGTGACGGGGCATTTCTATCTCTGGCACCCAACTCGGTGTGTAGTCTCCAAACCCAGCAGATCCCTGTGGTGCACTCCTGCACCACTCCTCCTGGGGGAGGAAGGGGAGTCTCCCTGGATCTGCCACTTGTTGGGTCCCTGCTGGAGGAGCCATGGCCTGACTGTGCTGCGGATCACGGTTTATGGCAACCCCAGCTCAGAGGCCCTCCTCGGCTCCATCTCTGCAGCTGGCTTCCCCGCTCTGATACCTGGGAGCTCTGCCGCACTCAGGCACCCCTGGTCTCTCTGTGACCCCGAGGGTCTTGAGACCACATTGTCTCAGCGAGGCTTCCACCCCCTGCTTAGCCGCTGGAGCGACGTCCCTCAGCAGAGCCAACTTCTAAAAGTTCCGATTTTGTGCTCCACTCTCTATCACTTGTGGGTAGTGGCTGATGGAGGCCTCCCCCCGCCCCCCGTCTATCTTCCTGAATATCACCTCAGATTCACTTCTCTGCATGTCCTACCTTCCAGAAATTGGTCGCTTTTCTGTTCAGAGAGTTGCTGCTATTCTTTTCTTTGATCTCCTTTTGAGTTCGTAGGTGGTCAGAATGGTTTGATCCCTAACCAGCTGAATTCCTGGGACCCGACGAAATTTAGGTCTCCTACTCCTCCGCCATCTTGCTCCTCCCCCCTTAAAAGTCTCAATACTTTATTTAACTGATTTGTACTAAACAAAAGACTTTGTAAATTTGAATTCTAATTAAACTTTATATCTCATTTTTTCCCCAGGCTTACAGGCTAGAGTCTTTCTAAAGTATTATGTTATTTTCATGTTAAGATATCTAAAGTACAGAAATATCATTAACTTGGAAGCAGGCAGTTCCCTGACATGTCGAGTAAACCCTCCACTATATTTCTATGTTTAGCAATAGACTTAAAAGTCCTCTTAAAAATCATTGTGACTTGAATTACCATCTCTGTTTTACACTAGCAAGTTAATTAGGTAAACTTAAACCAGAAATTTAGGACTTGTTCTTGACACATTCTTTGCAATTCCATGTCTGATTGCTGCGTCCTGTCAGTTTGAATTCCTAAATATCCCTCATGCTTTCCCACCTCTCTTCTTTTCCATAGACCCGGGCTCACATAGCTCCCTGGATGTTTTCCTTCACAGCACTAACAGCAGCCTCTAACTTCCACATGAGTTAGCACTGGATTTGCTCACTACATTGTTCATAAGCCATAGCAGAGTGCCAGACAAGCACTAGATGTTAAACGAAATTTGAAAGAATAAATGAATGACCGCTCTATGTAGTTTGAATTTCAGAAATTCTGAATTAGTAAATTCTAGCACATGTGGTTCAGTTAAACATGACAATTTATACTAGGCAGTGCCTGTCTAGGGCTTAAGCAATTCTCTAGGGATTGTTTTATGTGCCTGAATTACCTACTTGAAAGGTTCACAGTACACTCTGATTATGATTATTGCAGTTCGTGTCTCCTGAAATGAATTAAGGTGTTGACTTGAAATCACTATTGTGTAAAGGTTGTGGGTATGTGATATTTTCTCCAAAAAGGGGAGAATGACAATTGGTTATCTACTTTGAAAGCACAGTGATGTAATGACATAATAGCTGCGTTATCTTTAATCCAGGAGTAAAGGTAATAATAAATTCAACATGGATGTGTCAGGAACATGAAAATATATCCTGTAGCTCAGGTCAAGCCAAAGACAGAATCCAAGAGGTCTGTAGAGGTCATGGAGATTTGAAATCTCATTTGCCTCCTGCCCTTCTTAATCCTATCAAGGTAGCTTGGAGAGAATTTTACAACGCAAAGGGCAGGCATCCTTCTCTCCTAGTGACAAATAAATAAGTTTTTCCAGAGTGCATGTTCATGATCCCAAGGAAGCCCCAGAGATGTTAGAAGGAATGTGCCGCTGTCACTTGTACTTTTAATGATCACTCTTTCTTTAAATAGCTTCCCTAGAAATTTCATCTTTTTTTTTTTTTCTCCTGCATGTGTAAGTGTTATGTTCTTTCTTCCTTGGGTTCCCTCACTGAAATGAAATTTGAGATTGTGAAATGATACTTTGTTCTCATGGCTCTTTGTAGATGGAGTAAAATTTTCCCTTCTTGCTTACTAGTACTGCTTATGTCATTGTATATATGTTCCTTATTCTCAGTGTGTAGTCACTTAACATTTTGTAGTGGGAGAAAATGCATTTAAGGTTTTATTTCCCTCTAATTATAAAAATCCTGTAGCTCAGAGCCTACATTCATAGTGGGAATTTCTGTGCAGCATTAATCTTGGATCCAGTCTCTCTGGGTCACTGTGGGTGGGTAGCACCTGTTAACCTTAATGAGAATCCAGTGGGTGCTGCAGGGGCCAACTGTCTTCACATTTAGTGCTCTAGGCTGAAGGCAAACAAGAAGGTCCCTGAAATCCTACTTCTGATGTGGAAATTGCTCAGACCCAGAGGTTTTAGGGTCTAGAATTAGTTGAAAACAGAGAAAGAATAAATCTGGTATTTGAATCAAAGAAGTGATCTCTGTTCAGAAAAGTTTCATAGGGTTGAAAGTCTTGGATCTTCTAAGAGATGTTTGAGAATCTAGGTTGAGTAAAAAGTATTTTCTCAGTTTTGTCTGCATAAGGAGGGCTGAGTAAACTATCCATTTGGAAATAATAAACCAACCACTTTTATTGCTAAAGTAGTATGTTTCTGAAAGGATCATTCATGAATATAAAAAAATATGCAAATACACATTGTTTATAAATCCTTTGATTGACTCCAACAGCAAAGTCAGACTGGAGCCTCTGAAGGCCCTCAGCAGTAAAAATATTTTTATACCCAACCCCAACACATGCAAATTAAGAAAAAAATCTATTTTAAATTGTAAAATAAGTAAAGGGAAGTCAAAGAAGTTCTGACCTTTCCCCCCCCACAAAATGACTTTTAAAAGTGTTCTTTTTTTAATTTGAAAGATCAAATTAAATAATAGGGAGAGGGTAGGGGTATTGTACTACTTTGCCCCAAGCTTATAGACAGTCTGCATTTTGGATAATTCTGTGCTAAGCAGAATGCCTGTAGGAGAAAGATACTTGTTTTCATTAATAAGTGCATGGATGGAATTTCTTGGTGGCAAAATATGTCCTTGAGGACCATGTCAAAATGAAGTACGATGCTGTCACCTGGTGACCACATTCTGAATTACATTAACATCCTCTAAGGCTCCTGCCTTTCTGCTTCCTGCACCTTCTTCCTAAGGTTAGGAGACATAGAATTTTAGAGCTAGAGCAACATTAGAACAAATCACATGTAGCTTCTCCAGCTTACAGATGGGAAACTGAGAACTTAAGAAGTTAAAGTGACACAGCTAGAAGGTGGCGCTGGGTATGTGCTTAGTTGATGGTGCATTTAGTGGTAAAAGTGAGCACTTGAAGCCAGGCAAGTTGGATTTAAATAGCCGTTCTGCAATTTTCTGGCTGTGAGGTCTTGGGAAAATTATCAATCTCTGCTGAACCTCCGTTTCCTCACATGTAAAATGAGAATTCTGTTAGAATATACCTCATGGGGTGATTGGAAAATCGAATGCATAATATATGTAACTTACTTGCTACATAATATATATAATTTGCAAATATGATTAAGACATGCCAGGCAGAGGACAGAATGTTGTCAGAATAAATGTGATAATGGGCTCAAGAGCGCCTTGAAAATGTACAGTACTGTACAAATGGAGGATGGTATGATTCATGGTCAGTTGAAATCAAATAATGTAGAATAAAAATATGACACTATTTTCCCATTTCCTTCTTTCTCTTTGGGAAGATACCAAATTGCTCTTGATTCATTTCATTGCTTTATTCTACTATCTCTCTTCTAAGTTCTAAAGCTGTGCTTTGTTAATTTTCTTGCAGAGTTTCAACGCTTTAAGTTAACTAGTGTGCTTGTCACTATTGTCTAAACTGAAATCTCTGAGTGTTTTGAATCTTGGAGTGACAAGACAGAGTTAACTTGGTGATGCTGACATTAGCAGCTCACTCAGCCATGTTAGCATAACAAGTCCAACCAGGCATAGCCTGACAACCTGTGTTAAGCTTCCTCTGCATTTTGTGAGCTTGAGCATACATAGCCTGGAGCAGGAGGGGTCAAATATGGAAAATCTAATCTAACCATCTGAGCTTGACATGTAATGGGTTTTTTCTTTGTTTGTTTTTTGTTTTGTTTTGTTTTCTCTCTCTCTCTCTCTTTTTTTTTTTTTTTGGTCTTATTGGCTCAAAGGCTGGCCAGGCAAGTGATCAAGTGATCTAATGCGTTTGATCTCTTTTCTACTTGTCAGGGCACCATGGAGTATATCAGGAATATTTGATTTTTTTTTTTAAGTACAAAAAGCCCTTGTGTTCCTTTTTGAAGTTACTTCTAATGCCTGAAAATGAAAACTGTTTCACTCTGTAATGAATGCATGTAAAATTTGTAGAGGAATGCAGTGTGCATGGCTGATTCTAATCCAACTACATTTATTGAGCACCGGCTACATATTAGACATGGGCTAGGTGCATTACATCCATTACCTGGGGTGGGTACGGCAGATGCTGTGACTGGTAACAGCTATGTGGGGTCTGTTTGAGATGGAAAAATATCTTAATTTGTGTTCCCACAAAAGCAGACCCTGAGAAAATATTTGATTGCAAATAATTTATTTGGAAGGTGATCTCAGGAAACAGCATAGGGAGAGTAGAAAATTTGGATAGGAGAAGGAAGCTGATAAAGGGTTTATAAACAAATAGGTTTCTACTGTTGGCAAATAAAGATTAATTCTGCTGGGGGACTCTGGGAAACAGAACATGTGCCTTAGAATTATCTCCCCACCCATCAGTCACAGTTCCATAGTGGCTACTCATGGAACCCAGGCCTGTTGATTCCCCCAGTTTTGCCCTCAGGCAGAGATTGCAGGCATTGGCAATTTGAAGTTGGACCAGCATGCATGGAAATGGGAAGTGCCTAGGTGATATGGTCAGGGTTGCAATAATGTGGGCTACAAGGAGAGAGAATACCAAAGCCATATCCTTTGGAGATTCCCCAACCCTCTCAATCTAGAAATCCAAGTTTGGCAGGAGCAGGGTATACAAAAATTCTGGCAAAGAATTAAGCAGAAGCCAAATTTCTTTTTTTTTTGGCATCTTTACCTGAGTCTCTTAAGCAGGTCTGATATGTGACCTAGCTGGTGTCCTTGTGCAGATCAGTGTTAGAGTTGAAAGAGACTATGTTAGGTTGGAACCTATGAGCTCTGAGGCCTGAGCCACCAGTCCCTGAGGAAGATGGACAAAGGGAATGTGTAGGCAATGTTTATGTTTACTATATGAAGCTTTTGCCTCATACCCAGTGCCATTTCCTGATGATACAGGAAGGACCACAGAGAGGAACATATCCAGATGATAGGCTAACCCAAGGTTCTCACTAAAACCAAACCATGGGCCTTCAAGACTTTCTTCCTAATACCAAGCCATAGATTTTATGCCTCTGACAGTAAGGAAAAATGGCCAAGACAAACAAGTGAGGCAGGTGCCTCATACCCAATGCCTAGAACTAAGCTGAGGCAACACAAAATAGTTGATTAGGGCTCTGGAGCCAGGCTTATTCTAATCCTGGCTCAGCACTAACTGACATTGCAATCTTGAACTCTTTGTGACTTGGTTTCCTCACCATGTACCCACCTCATAGGGCTGCTGTGAGGATTAGAGGAGGTGAATATTTCTAGCCAAGCCTCTAAGATTGTAATGGAAGCTGTTATTGTGTAGACTGTCCACACCCAGTGGGTCCCAGAGCCATCTTACTACATCTAATTAAGGGACAGAGAAAGAAGCAATTTAAAGAAGGACATATAGAGTTAGACCAAATCTCTAGCTCTGTGACTGGTAAGTCTTCTTGATCCTGCACATTCTTTTTTTTAATTTAATTTTATTATGTTATGTTAGTCACCATACAATACATCATTAGTTTTTGATGTAGTGTTCCATGTTTCATTGTTTTCATATAACACCCAGTGCTTCATGCAGTATGTGCCCTCCTTAATACCCATCACCGGGCTAACCTATCCCCCCTCCCCCCTCCCCTCTAAAACCCTGTTTGTTTCTCAGAGTCTATAGTCTCTCATGGTTCGTCTCCCCCTGCACATTCTTTGAGGACAGTGAGAAAGGGAAAGGAGGCAGAGGGAGGGAACGGGAAAAGGAAGGGATAGAGCGGGGTTAGAATCCCACCTATAAGTTGGAATGTGCCAAGAAAATTATAATTTTAGAGGGGGGCAGCTTTAACCCCACATTTATGTGGTGTTGTAGAGGAGTTTTAAAATTTTTAAAGTGCCCACTCCCACCTTTTAATCTGTGGGCATTCTTTGGTATATATAGAGATGGGATTTCAATCTCTATTAGATAAACACAGACAACTTAAAAATGAAATATCTTCACATGGTTCAATGTATGTGTGTACATGTGCACATATAAGTGTATTCATTGAGAATGCTCTCTCCCAACCTATTCTCATCCTCCACTCCCCACCTTCATAGGTAAACACTTTTATGAATCTCTTAATACACTTCCAGAGTTTCTTTATGCAAATGTGAGCAAGTATGAATATTTAAAATTTTTTTCTCTCAAGAGGTATTTAAATGGATAATAATCATAATAAGTAACATTTTATTAAGTATTAGCTAGATAGTAAGTATCCATTTTAATGCATCAGACCCACTTTACAGATAAAGAAATTGAGCACAGAGAATTAAATAACTTTCCCAAGGTCATGAACAAGTAAGTTAGGAAGACAAAATTTGAAGCTAGTTAGTGTCCAGAGTCTGGACACTAGCCATTACGCAATACCGCCTATTAGAAAGTAATTACAATTCATAGAAGGTCAAAAGGTACAAACTTCTAGTTATAAAATAAACAGGTCATGGGGATGTAATGTTCAGCATGGTGATTATACTTAACAATATGGTATTGCATATTTGAAAGTTGCTGAGAGGAATCTTAAAGTCCTCATCACAAGAAAAAACATTTTTGCACCTGTATGGTGATGGATAGTAACTAGACTTACTGTGGTGATCATTTCACAATGTATACATATATCAAATCATTATGTTATACACCTGAAACTAATATAATGTTATATGTCAATTATACCTCAATAAAAAATAAAATAACATTCATAGATTTTTACTATTATCTCCAAATAGGAAGTCTTTGAGTAGTGTTCTGCCCAGAAGCTATTCCTTTAGAGCCCAAACTTTTAGGAGAAGTCATGATTCCTAGTGTCTTAAAAAAAGAAGTGAAATCCCTGGAAGGAAGGTATGAACTACAGATTAAATGGCCCTTACTCCCAAAGTCTGGTCGAGACTTCTAGGGATTCAGTTAGACTAGAGGGTTAGCTCTGTATGAGACCAGAGCTAACTGTGGGCTGTGTTCAGCATGTGGAGAGAGAACTTACAGTTCTATCTTTTGCAGAATAGAAGTTAAAATCCTCAACCAAATCTAATACCTTTACCTGCATATTGCACACCAGCACATTGTTAAGCATCACATTTTTATTCCCACAGGCAGTGTTCTTATGGAACCACCTTATGTTCCTATCTTTCTATTTAAGTTTCCAGAAGTACCCAAGCATTATGGTGTTGTGGTAGAGAGTTGTTTTTGTTTTGTTTTGTTTTGTTTTGCAGCCTGATTGAACAGAATCTTAGACCTTCCAATCTTGAAGCCAACAGTAATAGATACAACTGAGAATTCAGAAACAAGAGTCTGTACACCATTACTTGGGTCAGGTCAGTCCTCCAAAGTACATGAGTATTAGACTTGCTTCTGCCTTCCTGAGGTGTACAAAAGACTGGTCTGCCAGCCTCTGTAAGCTATAGAGCTGAGGAGAATAAACTGGCTCTGGAGAGGCTGATTCTTAAAAGACTTCTCATAACTGTCTTAGTCTTAAGCTTTTCAGTGAGTTACGTGGGTCAGGACCTATATTCACTCTTTCCATTTCCTCTCTTCCCTTATTGCCCTTTATCCACTTTTGGCAGCTCTCCTCACCTATTAAGATTTCCTCTCCCCTTTATTTTTCAGAAACATTCACACCAAATCTCTTGCACTTCTAACTTTTTTTCTTTTACCACCTTTATTCATGTCCCCACTCCCCACTTCTGGCAACCACTAATCTGTTCTCTGTATCTATGAGATTGTTGTTGGTGATTATTATTATCTTTTTGATTCCACATTCAAGTGAGATTTATGGTATTTGTCTTTATCTAACTTATTTCCTTAGCATAATGCCCTCAATGTCCATCCATGTTGCCACAAATGGTAATTCTTTTAATAGCTTAATAGTATTCCTCCCTCCTTCCCCTTTCTACAAATTTACACACACATACACACACACACACACACACCCCACATCTTTTTATCCATGCATCCATTGATGGAAACTTAGGTTGCTTCCATGTCTTATTTAAAGCACATAATGCTGCAATGAACATAGGGGTACATAGATCTTTTTGAGTTAGTATTTTTGTTTTCAGATAAATACCCAAAGTAGAATTGTTGGATCACATGGTCGTTGTATTTTTAATTTTTTTCAGAAACCTCCATACTGTTTTCCATAGTGGCTTCACCAATTTACATTTTTACCAACAGAGTGCAAGTGTTCCCATTTCTCCACATCCTTGCCACACTTGTTATTTCTTGTCTTTTTGATAAAAGCTATTCTGACAGGTGTGAGGTGATACCTCATTATGGTTTTGATTAACATTTCCCTGAATATATTTTATATGTGTCTGTTGGCCATCTGTATATCTTCTTTGGAAAAATGTTTTTTCAGATCCTCTGCTCATTTTATTTATTTATTATTTATTTATTTATTTAAGATTTTATTTATTTATTTGACAGAGAAAGACACAGCAAGAGAGGAAACACAAGCAGGGGGAGTGGGAGAGGGAGAAGCAGGCTTCCTGCTGAGCAGGGAGCCCGATGCGGGGCTTGATCCCAGGACCCTGGGATCATGACCTGAACCAAAGGCAGACACTTAATGACTGAACCACCCAGGCACCCCTCATTTTTTTTATTTAAAGATTTTATTTATCTTTTAGTTGAGAGAGAGAGAGAGCACAAGTGGGCAGAAGGACAGAGGGAGAGGGAGAATCAGACTCCCACTGAGCAAGGAACCCAACATAGGGCTAGATCCCAGGACCCCAGGATCATCACCTGACCTGAAGGTAGACACTTAACCAACTGAGCCACCCAGTTGCCCCCCTGCCCATTTTTAAATTGGATTGTTTAGGGTTTTCTTTGCTGTTATATGAGTTCTTTATATATTTAGATATTAATCCCTTATCATATATATGGTTTATAAGTATTTTCTCCTACTTGGTAGGTTGCCTTTTCATTTTGTTGATGATATCCTTTGCTTTGCAGAAGCTTTTTAGTTTTTTCTAGTCCCAGTAATTTTTTTTTTTTTGCTTTTGTTGCCTTTGTTTTTGGTGTCAAATCCAAAAAAATCATTACCAAAATTGATGTCAATAAGCATAGTATGTTTTCTTCTAGAAGTTTTAAGGTTTAAGGTCTTACATTCAAGTCTTTAATCCATTTTGATTTAATTTTTGTGGATGGTGTAAGAGAGTGGTCCAGTTTCATTCTTTTGCATGTGGCTGTCCAGTTTTCTAGCACTATTTGTTGAAAAGATTGTCTTGTCCATTGTATATTCTTGACTCCTTTGTCATAAATTAATTGATCATATATGCATTGGTCCATTTCTGGTCTCTCTATTCTGTTTCATTGATCTATGTGTCTGTTTTTATGCCAACACCATATTGTTTTGATTACTATAGTTTTGTAGTATAGTTTGATGCATCTAATCTTTTAATGGCATGCCATTATATCTGTCATTAAACTCATCTTCTCCTTCACTACTTCTACCATCACAATACCTGCAGATTATATTGTTCAAATAATTTACAAATATTTTTATTTCTCCCCATCTGTTATGGTTGAATTGTATTTTCCCTAATTTTCATATGTTGAAGTCCTGACCTGAAGTACCTCAGAATATGACCTTACTTGGAAATAGGTTTTTTACAGAGACAATCAAGTTGAAATGAGATTATTAAGGTGAGTCCTAATTCAATAAGACTGTCTTCTTATAAAATGGAGGAGATTTGGGGAGTGATGTCAGAAAGATGGTAGAATTTGAAGCCCAGATCCTCATTCTCCCATGGATACATGGACTCAATAGCAAAATATGAACAAAATTTCTTTGTTTGAACTCCAGAAACCAGTTAAGACATTTCAGGATCCCAAATGAGCACAAAGCCAAGAGCAGCCACATTAGAAAGGGCAGGAAAGTTACTAACTTTTAGCTTGCCCAATCTCATCTCCCAGTATAGCATGGCACTCTTGGGAGAAAACTCTCAACTACTGACTTCTACCTTGAAAGGGGAAGAAAAGAGTTGAATACATGTCCAACATTCTGGCTTTTTAGGTGCTGCCCAAAGGTCAAGTTTTTTTTTTCCCCTGCCTGACTCTGAGAACTGATGGGAACTCTGGCATATATTGGATTCCAGGTTGGGAGTTGCTGAGCACAAAGACAAGCACGGTGGCTTGTTATAGCACTAAAGAGACTGCAGTACTGCAGTCAGGCAGCAGAGAGAGCAACAGATTATGGGTTACTGAGAAGAAATAGGGACAAACCTAGAGTAGACATATCCCCTAAAAGATTTGAGAAATCCTGGATTTCTCTAGTTGAGCTAATTGATGAAGGTCTTCACCTGTATGAAACCAGTTTGTAAAGATTGGGAGAGGAGACTGGTTTTTTAAATGTCCACATCTCAACAAGAGATCCTAAGACATATAAATAAACAGGGAAACATGGCCCAATCAAAGGAACAAAACAAATTTCTAGAACTTATCCTAATGAAACAGGCATCTATGAATATCTAACATTAAAAATAATTATCCTGAAAATGTTCACTTAAAGAGAATAGAGACAGCCAAACAAAATCAGAAAAAGAATGCATGGGGGCACCTGGGTGGCTCAGTCAATTAAGCATCTGACTCTTGATTTTGGCTCAGGTCATGATTTTGGGGTTGTGAGATCCGCCCTGCCTTGAGTTCCGACTGAGCATGGAGCCTGCTTAAAGTTCTTTCTCTCCCTCTCCCCCTTACCCCCCATTCTTGCACACATGGGGTTAGGGTTAGGGTTAGGGTTAGGGTTAGGAAAAAAAAAAGAATGCATGAACACAGTGAGAATATTAACAAAAAGACAACAGTTATAAAAAAGACCAAGGAATTCTAGAGTTGAAGCTCAACTCAATTCTGAATTGAAACGTTCACTAAAGGGGTTCAATAGTAGACTTGGTGAAGGAGAAGAAAGAACCACTGAAGTTGAAGATAAGGCATTTGAAAGTATTGAGTCAGAGGAACAAAAAAGAAAACTGAGGAGAGCCTAAAGGACTTATGGAAGACTATCAAAAAGACCAATATATGCATTATGTCCCAAAAGGAGAAGGACGGATAGAAAGCTTATTTGAAGATATAATGGCCCCAAACTCCTCAAACTTGAGGAGAAAAAAGAGCTCAAGAAGCTCAATAAACTTCAACTAGAATAAATCCAAAGAGACCCATACTGAGATACATTATACAAACTGTCAAAAGTCATGTCAAAGAGAAAGCCTTGAAAGCTGAAAGATTAAAGTCACTTTTTACAAATTTCTCATCAGAATCCTTGCAGGCCAGAGGGAATGGGATAATATATTCAAAGTGCTGAAAGAAAAATACTGCCAACCAAAAATACTTCAAAAAATGAAGCAGAAATTAAAACTTTCCCAGATAAACAAAAGCTGAGAGAGTTTAGTACCATTAGACCTGCCCTGATTTTATTTATTTATTTATTGACAGAGAGAGAGAGAGAGACAGTGAGAGAGGGAACACAAGCAGGTGGAGTGGGAAAGGGAGAAGCAGGCTTCCCGCTGAGCAGGGAGCCTGATGTGGGGCTGGATCCCAGGACCCTGGGATCATGACCTGAGCCGAAGGCAGACGCTTAATGACTGAGCCACCCAGGCGCCCCCCTGTAAGAAAGACTTAAAGGAGTCCTTCAAGTCAAAATGAAAGGTTGCTAGACAGCAACAGAAAACCATCTGGTAAAAGTAAATATGTAGACAAATAGAGAATCCTGTACTTTTGTAGCAGGGCATAAATCACTTAATTCTGATACAGAATTTAAAAGCTAAGCACATAAAGTATAAATCTATATTAATGGGTACACTATAAAAAGATATAATTGTGACATCAGTAACAAAGGAGATTTGCAGAGTTATAAAAGGATAGAGATTTTTATGTGATTGAAGTTATCAGTTTAAAATAGATTGTTATAACTTTAAGATGTTTTATGCAATCCACATGGTAACACAAAATATGTGTAGGAGACACAAAAAAGGAAATGAGAAAGGAATAAAAATGTCACTACAAAAAATGAGCAAATATAAAATAAGACCTTACGAAAGGAAATGAGGGTCAGAATAGTTACAGGGTACGCAGAAAACAATGAACAAAGTAGGAATAGTAATTTCTTCCCTATCAGTTATTATTTTAAATGTAAACAGATTAAAGTCCCCAAACAAAAAAACAGTATTGCTTAATGGATGAAAAACAAAATCCAACTATATGCTCTCTATAAGAGACCCACTTTAGGTTGAAGGATACACATAGTCTGAAAATGAAAGAATAGAAACAGCTATTTCATGCAAATGCTAATGAAAAGAAAGTGGGGGTGGACATATTTATATTAGACAAAATAGACTAATTAAAAAATTGTCATAAGAGACAAAGAAGAACATTTTATAATTATAAAAGGGTCAGTTCACCAGGAAAATTATAAAAATTAATGAAAATTTATAAATTTAAATATAAAAGTTATAAAAATTACAAATGTATATGTACCTAACACCAGAACTCATCAACATATGAGGCAAACATTGACAGAATTGAAGGGAGAAATGGACAGCAACACAATAATAGACTGTAATATCCCACTTTTAAAAATGGAAAGAACAACCAGACAGAAGATCAATAAGGTAACAGAGGAAATGAACAAAACTATAGACCAATTGGTAGTAACAGACATATACAGAACTTAAGAACAGCAGAATGCACTCTCTTCTCAAGTCCACATGGAACATTCGCCATGATAGACCACAAATCAGATCACAAAACAAGTCTTGACACATTTAAGAAGATTGAAATCATACAAAATATCTTTTCTGACCACAGTGGAATGAAACTAGAAGTTAATAAGGAAGAAAAGTTGGAAAATCCACCAATATGTGATAATTAAACAACACATTATTAACCAATGGGTCAAAGAAGAAATCATGAGAGAAATGAGAAAATGTCTTGAGACAAATGAAAATGATGAAAACGCTATATGTCAAAACTTACAGGATGCAGGAAAAGCAATACTAAGAGAAAGTTTATTGTGGTAAATACTTACATTAAAAAAGAAAGATCTCAAATCAACTAACTTTACACCTCAAAGAACTAGAAAACAAAGAACAAACAAAGCTCAAATTTAGCAGAAGGAAGGATATGATAAAAATTAGACCAGAAATAAACAAAGTAGAGAATAGAGATCTAACAAAACTATGAGTTGGATTTTTGAAAAGATTAATTAAATTCATAAGTCTTTAGGTTAACTAAGAACAAAAGAGAAATGGCTCAATAATTAAAACAGACTCTTAACTATAGAGAACAAACTGAGGCTTGCTGGAGGGGAGGTGGGCGGGGAAATGGGTTAAATAGGTGATGGTATTAAGGAGGGCACTTGTGATGAGCACTGGGTTTTGTATGTAAGTGATGAATCACTAAATTCTGCACCTAAAATTAATATTACACTGTATATTAATGAATTTAAATAAAAACTTGAAACAAAAAAATCAGAAATGAAAAAGGGGACATTACAACTGATGCTACAGAAATACAAAGGATTATGAGAGTACTATGAACAATTATATGCCAACAAATTGGCTAATCTAAAAAAAAAGAAGATAAATTCCTAGAAACATGTAACCTACCAAAAATGAATCATGAAGAAATAGTGATAATAAAACAGTAGACCTGTAACTAGTAAGGAGCTTGAATCAGAACAAAAAACCTTCCAGAAACAATAGCAACAAGCTCAGGACTAGGTGACTTCACTGGAGAAGCGTACCAAACAGTCAAAGACGAATCAATACTAGTCTTCCTCAAACTCCTCCAAAAAATCAAGGAGGAGGAAACACTTCCAAATTTAATTTATGAGTCCCATATTACCCTGATACTAAAGCCAGACAAAGATATTACCAGAAAACTATAGACCAATATCCTTGATGAATATTGATGCAAAAAATCCTCAAGAAATACTGGCAAACCAAATTCAACATCACATGGAAAAGATTATATAACATGGAAACCACATGATCACCTCAATTGATGCAGAAGAAGTATTTGACAAAATTCAGTACCCTTCCATGATAAACATATTCAACAAGTAGGAATAGAGGGAAACTATTTTAACATAATGAAGGCCATATGTGAAAAGTTTGTAGCTAACATACTTAGTGGTAAAAGACTGAAAGCTTTGCCTCAAAATCCGAAACAAGGCAAGGTCTCCCCTCATCTATTAAACATAGTACTGGAAGCCAAAGCCAGAGCTGTCAGGCAAGAAAAAGAAATAAAAGGCATCAAGTTGGAAAGGAGGAAATAAAATGGTCTCTGTTTACAGGTGGTATGATCTTACAAGTAAAAAATTCAGAAGTGTCCATAAAACATGTTAGAACTAATAAATTCAGCAAAGTTTCAGGGCACAAAATCAACACACAAAAATTAGTTGCATTTCTACACACTAACCATGAAGAGTCCCAAAGGAAATTAAGAAAAGCCACTTACAATAGCAACAAAAAGAATTAAAAAGGAATAAACTTAACCAAGGAGGAGAAGGACTTGTATACGGAAAACTACAAAACATTGCTGAAAGGAATTAAATAAGACACAAAAAATGGAAAGACATCTCATGTTTATTGATTGACATAATATTGGTAAAATGTCCATTCAACCCAAAATAAATCTACAGATTCCAAACAAAATTCCAATGGCATTTTTTGGAGGAATAAAGAAAAAATTCTAAAACACATGTGGAATCTCAAGGAACCCCAAATAGCCAAAATAAACTTGAAGAACAACAAATATGGAAGCCTCATACTCACTGATTTCAAAACGTATTACAAAGCTATAGTGATCAAAACAATGTGGTACTAGCATAAAGATAGACCTATATAGAACAGTAGAATAGAATGCACAGCCGAGAAATAAACCCTTGTGTACTTTGTCAAATGATATTCAACAAGGTTGCTAAGACCACACAATGGGGAAGGGACAATATCACCAACAAATGACACAGGGAAAACTAGGTAGCCACATGCAAAAGAATGAAGTTCAACCCTTACTTTACACCATATACAAAAATGAACTCAAAATGGATAAAAGACCTAAATGTAAGACCTAAAGCTATAAAACTCCTAGAAATAAAAATAGGGAACCATCTTCATGACATTGGATTTGGCAATGATTTCTTGGCTACAACACTGAAAGCACAGGAAACAAAAGCAAAACTAGACAAAGGGGACTAGTCAAACCTTAAAACTGCACATCAAAGGAGACAGTCAACAGAATGAAAAGTCAACCTACATCCATTCTACAGAATGGGAAAAATATTTGCAAACCATATAAAGATCTCCCTCAACTCAACCACAAAAAATTAAATAACTCAATTAAAAAATGGGTAGAGGACTTGAATGGACATTTCTCCAAAGAAGATATAAAATGTAGGTGGATTCTAGAATTTGAAACATTCAATGGACAGATTCCTCTTACAAAGCCTCCAGAAGAAATGCAGAGCTGCTAAAACCTCTAGAACTGTAAGATAATAAATCACATACTAAGGCCCCCAAATATGTGATAATTTGTTATAACAGCAAAGGAAACTAATACATCTCTCTAATGGTCTTCCAGCTTTTCTTTAATTTTTCCTTTCCTCAAATTAATCCTCATGATTAGTTTTTCTAAAACACTAATAAGACCATATAACTCTAATTATCTTACGGTGAATTGAGCCATTGATCATTCACCTTCTGGCAAACACTGCCAGAATCAGGTTAGCTTGGGAACCGGGAATTCAGGGAAGAAGCGAATTAACCATACATAAGTTAAGAGTATATTTGCAGAACTAGATGGAAAATAAGATCTTCTTTCTCAAGAGGAGGATATGTTCTTTGATTTTGTCACATATTAGTATTTAGAGAGCTATTTTAGAAAGAAATTGAATGAAAGTCAACATCCATTTTAGCACCGTTGTAAGTAGACTTTATGGTAGAAGAAAAGATCTTTTAGAAATAAATACTCTTAAAACAAGCTAAATCCTGTTTAACAACCTAATCTCCTAGGAAGAAGTTACGTGAAAACAGCCTTTAGGAAAACTACGTAAAACAAAGGATACTGAGTTTGTTTTCCCAGAGGCCCTAAAATCCTTCTAAAGGTGGCTGAGGATAAACAGCATATGTACAACCACAGTGGGCCTTTGCTGGCAGCCTATGACTTCAGTAAGTGGTGCTCCTAACACAGAAACCATAGGCTTTTAACTTGTGTGACTTCTGGAACACACATAAAAAATACTGAGCTTTTTTAGAACTTTTGCATCCTGACTCTACCGAAAATGTCCAACCTGTGAATATGTCTCTACCCAGTGCAATACAATTTCTAGCAGGTAACCCCAGCCTTTCTTTCTTCTCTATTTCTCTCACAATTCAATTTCTTTTTTCTTACTAAACAAGGAACTAAATCTATAACAAAATTCTTTTGCCTTTCCCCAACAGAACCACTGAAATTTTTCCATAAATGCCAGTGTAATCTTGGCTGCATCCAATTTGGGGGCATTTTATTCATTTTAGTTTTTAAAATTGAAATATAATTAACATAGTGTTATATTAGTGTCAGGTGTACAATATAATAATTCAACAATTCTACACATTACTCAGTGCTCATCAGGGTAAGGGTACTCTTCATCCCCTTTATCTATTTCACACTTCTCTCTTCTCCACCCACCTCCCCTCTGGCAACCACCAATTTGTTCTCTGTATTTAAGAGTCCATTTTTTTGTTTGTCTCTTTTTTCTTTGTTCACTTGTATTGTTTCTTTAATTCCACATATGAGTGAAATCATATGATATTTGTCTTTCTCTGACTTATTTCACTTGGCATAATATCCTCTAGGTCCATCCATATTGTTACAAATGACAAGATTTCATTCTTTTTATGGCTGAATAATATTCCAGTGTGTGTGTGAGACATATTCTTTATCCATTCATTTATAGACAGACACTTGGGTTGTTTCCATATCTTGGCTATTCTAAATAATGCTGTAATAAACATAGGGGCACATATATGTTTTAGAATTAGTTTTCATTTTCTTTGGATAAATATACAGAAGTGGAATTACTGGATCATATGGTAATTCTATTTTTAATTTTTTGAGAAAACCTGCACCAGTTTGCATTCCCACCAGTAGCACATGAGGGTTTGTTTTCCTCACCTCACCAATACTTATGTCTTGTTTTATAGCCATCTGACAAGTATAAGGTGATATTTTATTGTGATTTTGATTTGCATTTCTTTGATGGTTGGTAATGTTGAATATCTTTTTGAGTTTGTTGGCCATCTATACATCTTCATTGGAAAAATGTCAATTCAATTTCTCTGCCAATATTTTAAATTGAATTATTATTATTATTATTATTATTATTGGTATTGAGTTGGGTAGGTTTTTTATATAGTTTGGCTATTAACCCCTTATCAGATATATCATTTTCAAATATTTTATCCCATTCACTAGGTTGCCTTTTTGTTTTATTGTACAAAGCTTTTTTATGGTATAGTCCCAATAGTTTAATTTTACTTTTGTTTCCCTTACCTGACGAGACAGACCTAGAAAAACATTTCTAGGACCAATGTCAAAGAAATTACTACCTATGGTTTTTTTTTTTTTTAAGTTTTTATTAAAATTCCAATTAGTTAACATACAGTGTAATATTAGTTTCAGGTGTAAAATATAGTGATTCAGGACCTCCATACAATGCTCAATACTCATCACAAGTGTACTCCTTAATCTCCACCACCTATTTAACCCATCCCTCCACTGACCTCTCCTCTGGTAACTATCAGTTTGTTCTCTATAGTTAAAAGTATGTTTTTTTGGTTTGCCTCTCTTTTCTTTCCCTTTACTCATTTGTTTTGTTTCTTAAATTCCATATATGAGTGAAATTATATGGTATTTGTTTTTCTCTGACTGACTTATTTCACTTAGCATAATACCCTCTAGCTCCATCCATGTAGTTACAGATGGCAAAATTTCATTCTTTTTTATGGCTGAGTAATATTCCATTGTGTATGTATATATATCACATCTTTATCCATTCATTTATTGATGGACACTTGGGCTGTTTCCATACTCTGGCTATTGTAGATAACACTGCTATAAATATCAGGGTGCATGTATCCCTTTGAATTAGTATTTTTGTATTCTTTGGGTAAATATAATTACTGGAACCTAGAGTAGTTCTATTTTTAACTTTTTGAGGAACCTCCATACTGTTTTCCATAGTGGCTGCACCAGTTTGCATTCCCACCAATAGAAAAAGAGGGTTCCCCTTTCTACACATCATCACCAACTCCTGTTGTTTCTTGTATTGTTGATTTTAGCCATTTGGGCAGGTGTGAGGTGATATATCATTGTGGCTTTGATTTGCATTTCCCTGGTGATCAGTGATGTTGAGCATCTTTTCATGTGTCTGTTGGCTATCTGTGCCATCTTTGGAAAAATGTTCAAGTCTTCTGTCCATTTTTAATTGGATTATTTGTTTTTTGTGTGTTGAGTTTTATACATTATATATTTTGGATACTAACTCTTTATCAGATAAGTCATTTGCTAATATCTTCTGTTTTCTTCTAGGAATTTTATAATTTCAAGGGTCACATTTAGGTCTTTAATCTATTTTGAGTTATTTTTGTGTATAGTGTAAGAAAGTGGTCCAGTTTCATTCTTTTGCATGTTGCTGCCTATTTTCATAGCACCATTTGTCGAAGAGACTGTGTTTTCTTCATTGTATGTTCTTACCTCTTTGTCATAAATTAATTGACTGTATAATTGTGAGTTTATTTCTGGGCTCTCTACTCTGTTCCATTCATCTATGTGTCTATTTTTGTGCCAGTACCATACCGTTTTGATTACTACAGCTTTACAGTGTATCTTGAAATTTGGGACTGTGATACCTCCAGCTTTGTTCTTTTTTCTCAAGATTGCTTTGGCTATTTGAGATGTTTTTGTGGTTCTATACAAATTTTAGAATTATTTGTTCTAGTTCTGTGAAAAAATGTTGTTGGTATTTTGATAGGGCTGGCATTGAATCTGTAGATTGCTTTGGATAGTATGGACATTTTAACAATATCAATTATTCCAATCCATGAGCAGGCATTATCTTTCCATTTGTGTCTTCTTCAATTTCTTTCATCAATGTTTCATGGTTTTCAGAATATAGGTCTTTCACTTCCTTGGTTGAATTTATCCCTAGGTATTTTTATTCTTCTTGGTGCAATCGTAAATGGAATTGTTTTCTTAATTTCTCTTTCTGCTACTTCATTATTAGTGTATAGAAATACAATGGATTTCTGTGTATTGATTTTGTATCCTGTGACTTTACCGAATTCATTTCTTGTCAGACTCATTTAGTGGTGATGAACTCCTTTAACTTTTGTTTACCCGGGAAACTCTCTTTTCTTCTATTCTGAATGATAAACTTGCTGGGTAGAGTATTCTTGGTTGCAGTTTTTTTTTTTTTCTCCTTTCAGTACTTTGAATATATGCCAATCCCTTTTCGGCCTACAAAGTTTCTACTGGGAAAAAAGCTGCCTTTAAAATTCTTTATCACTACATTTTGCCATTTTAATTATTATGTGTCTTAGTGTAAACCTCCTTGGATTAATTTTGTTGGGGGATCTCTGTGTTTCCTGGATCTGGATGTCTGTTTCTTTCCCAGATTAGGGAAATTTTCAGCTATTATTTTTTAAAATAAATTTTCTGCCCCCCTTTTTCTCTCCTTCTAAGATCCCTATAGTATGAATGTTATTATGCTTGATGAAGTCAATGAGTTCTCCTATCCTATTTTCACTTTTTATTATTCTTGGTCCTTTTTGGTATTCTGCTTGGGTGCTTTCCATTACCCTTTCTTCTAGGCTGCTGATGTGATCTTCTGCCTCCTCCAATCTGCTATTGATTCCCTCTAGTGTATTTTTAATTTCAGTTGTTGAGTTCTTCACCTCTGACTCATTCTTTTTTATTATTATTATTATTTTAATTTTCTATCTCTTTGTTGAAGTCTCGGTGAGATCCTCCACCCTTTTCTCATGTCTGGTAAGACTCTTTATGACCATTACTTTGGATTCTTTATCAAGCATATTGCTTATCTTCATTTCCTTTAGCTCTTTTGCTGTGGTTTTGTCCTGTTCTTTCATTTGGGACATATTCCTCTGTCTGCTCATTTTGTCTAACTCTCTGTGTTTGTTTCTGTGTATTAAGAAAATCAGCTATATCTCCTGATTTTGCAAGTAGTGACCTCATGATGAAGAGATCCTGTGGTGCTCTGTAGCACAATGCCGCCCCCCATTTACTAGAACCAGGCACTTCAGGAGTGTCTCCTACATGGGCTGCAAGTGCCTTATTGTTGTGGCTGAGCAGTGTTTGCCTTCAGGACAGTCAGCTGAAATGGCCTACTTTGCCTATTGTGGGCACATCAGGCAGGGTTTGGTGCTTGTGCTGCTAAGGGCCTAGTCTGGGACCACTTTGGGTTTGTAGTTAGATGGTGTCAGCAGTCAGACCAGATGCCTGCCCTCAGCCCACCTGTGAGGGCTGCAGTCACAATGAACTGCAGGGCTCTCTCCCTGCCTTGTCTCCTGAGAGGCTTTTGTTGGTAGGTTGGGCTAGCAGCTGGACCAGATGCCTGTCTCATAGTCTGTTTGCTGGGGCTACAGTTGTACTGATTGGCAGGGCACTCTGCCCATGCTGCTCATTATAAGGTTTGGTTCCTGGGACTGTGAGTACACTGGTATATGTAGTTATCTTCCCTTTTTCCCCAGGGCAGGAGTCACTTTGGAGTGGCTCTGGTTCTTGCTGGGGCTTCTTACAGGGTGCATTGGGGCAGGAAATGCTTTGGAGGGACACCTGCTGAGTTGGGTTGGTTCAGTGGGGTGGATCTGCAGGAGAACATGGAGGCAAGGCATATGGTGCTAGCAAAATAGGTGGAGAGTGTTCTCAAGTGTCCTGCTGTCTAGGTCTGAGTGAGTGGGAGAGAAATGGTGCCCACCACTTTTGTTCTTGGAGATGTCTCCTAAAAATCCCTGCTGCTCTAGGGCATGCTCTGAGATTAATAAATAAATGTTCTTAATATACACCCCAGGCACTTTCCAAACTGCTGCTTCTGTGCTTTATCTCAGCTGAGTTATTTGTTATGCTGATTCTTTAAGGGGCAGTGGGTTGAGGGGGTAAGATTCAGGTTCCTGTTTCTTTCCATCTCTTCTGGAGCTAAGCCCATAGGTTTTTAAAGTACCCAGCACAGCTGATTGTAAAAACTCAAAAAGTTAGGCCCCACTGGTTTTCAAAGCCAAATGTTATGGAGACTCATCTTCCCAGAGTGGGTCTTTTGTGCCTGGGGTACCTGGCCTGAGGTCTGCTCCTTTCTCTTCTCCATGCTTCTAGTGTTCCTCCAATCTGTAGTTAGATTCCCTGGGAGTTTGGTTCCCAACCACATCTCTGCCCCTCCTATCCTTTTTAATATGGACTCCTTTGGACAATTAACTATGGAAAATCTGTTTTGCCAGCATTCAGTTTGTTTTCAGAGTTAGTTCCACTAATAGGGCTGTTATCTCTGTGTGTCTGTGGGATGAAGTGAGCTTAGGATTCTCCTACTCCACTATCTTCCACTTCTACTATCTGTCCAATTTTGGGACATGTTAAATCAATTGCTTTATCCTTCTGACTGTGTGCCTGAACACATCACTTTTTAATCATGACTCCAAGCAGTTACATGCTTTTCTTGAGCCATGACTGATCAGTGGCCCAGGTTATTTGCATACCTTCTGCAAACTGTGCTTTTGATGTAAAGATAAACATAGTTGGTAATTTACTAAATTTAGCCCTCAGTGCTCTCTCCAACTTCCCTTTCCTTCACATACATTGTACTCAACCAAATCTCCCTCATTCCTCTGAATCACTCATGAAGTTGCCCAGCCTCCATGGAGACCACAAAGTGAGCTATTCACCATCCCTTTTAGTGATGTCTGGTATGGCCAAGACTTTCTTACTTCCGGGGGACAGAAGGTGCTCTTCTTAAAACTTGTAAATTTTCCATGTTTAAAGAAGTGGTCAAAGCTTTTAATGTATGATTTTTTGTACTCACAAGCTTGGGTAAGCAGAAATGGAAATTTATTTTTTGTAACTAAACTTTGCTCTTTAATCCTTATTACTATTTAGGGAAAGCTTAACCTTCAAATTTTGGTAATTCACCTATTTTTAAAATTTAGAGTTCTGTTTCTTTTGGGTACACTGACAAATTTATTGCACTCCTGTTCACCATGTCTGTCTTCACTAGATTAGCTTATGCACCACCCTATGGTTGGTGTGTTGTGTGGTTCATGGTGGCAACTATAACAACACCAGATGCTGGCATTGTCTTAGGTATGACTGTGGTTCTGGAGAGCTCTGTGACTCCCCCTACTGACTTGGCAATTATTTCAGCTCTCACTCTAGCTGTTCACTCTCTGAAGCAGCCACATCTGCCATCTGGTCTAGATCTTGGGTTTCCGTGCCTTTGCCATGGGTCTTCTCACACAGCTTTGCAACTGGGTCTTGACTAAATCCCATTTCTCACCCTTCATGTGGGAACTCTTTTGTCCTAGTTTTATTGAGATATAATTAAATATAGCAGCACTGTATAAGTTTAAGGTGTATAGCATAATAACTTGACATATATTGTGAAATAATTACCACAATAAATTAACATCTATCACCTCATATAGGTAAAAACTTTTTTTCCTTGTAATGAGAACTTCTAGGATCCACTCTCTCAGCAATGTTTAAATATGCCACAAAGCAGTGTTAATTATAATTATCATGTTACATATTATATCTCCAGTAGTTACCTTGTAACTGGGTGTGTACCTTTTGACCACCTTCACCCAATTCCCCCAACACCTATCCCCTGACTCTGGCAATGACAAATCTAATCTCTTTTTCTATGATTTTTTTTAAAGAGACCCCATATAAGTGAGACCATATAGTATATGTCTTTCTCTGTCTGATTTATTTAACTTAGCATAACGCCCTCAAGATCCATCAATATTGTCACAAATGGCAATATTTCCTTCTTTTTTATGGCTGTATACTATTCCTCCCACAGAGAAAGAGAGATAGAGAGAGCGAGAGAGGAGAGATAGAGCCCAACCCTCATTTCTAATTTACTTTGCTTCCCTCTTGAGCCTAGAAAGACTTTTACATGAGCTCTGGGTGGTGGGTGGTGTTCTTCCTTACCAGGTTTTCTTTCCCAGTGTACTATATGTCTTCAATTCTCCATGTTTTGTTCTTGATTGACAGCAAAAGGAAGTTTGTAGAATTCCAAATGCTTTTCAAAGTGCCTGACTCTTTCAAATCCTCCTTGTTCTTTCAGACTTTTGTTTTTTCCATACAGTTAAATGATCCATGCAGAAATTGCCTATTCTCTCCTAGCTGGCTTAGCTCTCCTCTGTGGGTATAAATGCCACCAATTCACAGTTAGTAGGGGCTCACAAAGTATGAACAATGCAGAAAAGTAGAGCCTGGTTATTATCTCAAGGTATTTTCTTGATATGAGCACATTAACACTGCCAGACACGAACTAGTGGTAACAACTGGTCACTTGTGCCTTTTCTTGGCCAATACATTGTTCATGAATGTATGACTGACAACTGTAGTTGTTTGGTTTTGAGGTAGTTTTCATATGTATTATCTTATTCTGTCCAGTAGTGCAACCACAATGTTAATGTTGGATGTCCCGATCTAAATGATGCTTATGATTAAGATGGAAACTAAAGAAGTAATGCTTGTTCAAAAATATAAAGAGGGGCACCTGGGTGGCTCAGTTGGTCAAGCATCTGACCCTTGATTTCAGCTCAGGTCAGGATTTCAGGGTGGTGAGATCAAGCCCTGCATTGAGCTCTGTGCTCAGCATGGAGCCTGCTTGAAATTCTCTCTCTCCCTCTCCCTTTCCCGCTCCCTCCCAAGCTTTCTCTCTCTCTCTAAAATAAAATAAATACATCTTAAAAATATATATATAAAGATAGTGCAGAAATGATGATTTTTACCCCTGGGAGTAGATTCAGTGTTTTGGGGGCCTGAAATTTATTTTAAAAGATTGAGGTTCTCTTTCAGAAAAATAATACAAAATTACAAATATAAACTATTTGAAAGCAAGTGTCAGGAGTATTACCAATAACCATGCTAAAATTGAGACAGCCAGAAATAACTACACTCACAGATGACCATTACACCCTACACAAATGGGTGCCCCATTCACCTTCTCCTTGGAGCCCCAAAATTCTCATGGCCACTTTAGTGTTTTCCTATGTGAGGGGGAATGGGATAGATAGGAGTGGAAAGATACATTAAGTCTTCATAAACTATGGCTAAAATATTTTACTTTTGTAAATTGTATGAAAGCATACAACATTGTCTGGGCTCCTCTCAGGACACTGAAGGGGATGAGTGCAAATGGAAGAGTCACTAGCTTCAAACCCACCCCTGATTTCCTATGCTTGTGGGATAATTAGTTGACACTAAGGGTGATTCTAATGGACAAAGAGCGAATCATGCAAGAGATGAAAATTGTGTGCTTATGTAATCAACAGTAAGGCAAGAAATGAGGAAAGGTGATTGGTAAAACGGATTACTTTTGCAAGCTTGGCTTGACTCACCAGAGTATCATTGCTAATGTTGGATGCTTATTTGCTCAGTGTTAATTCAAGGCAAGGCTGGGAGTATATTTCAGAATTTTAAGCATGCCAAAAGAACCATCACTGTTTTTGTTGCAAACTTGGAAACCTGGGATGGCTCTGCTGGCTTAAAACACTTCTATTGTGCTTCAAGTGAATGGTAAGTGGGTGTATCAGTTAGGGTTCTTCAGTAGGGTTCGAGAAATGGTCCTTGAGCCAAGTCTGGCAGCCCATCTATTTTTGTAAGTCAAGTTTGATTGGCACACAGCCAAACTCATTCATCTACATATTGTCTGTAGCAGCTTTTGGGTTACAGTGGCAGAGTGGAGTAATTGTAGCAAAGACCATATGGCTGGCAAAGCCTAAAATGGTTACTATCTGGCCCCCTATAGAAAAAAAAAAAGCTTACTGACCCCTGTTTCAGAAGGAAACAAAAGGCACACTCCAAAGGGTTTAATGAAAATTATTCAATGATGGAATTGTTTATAGGCGTGTAGACAAGCCCAAGAGATCCATGAAGGATAGCACAGTGCCCAGAGACTAATGACTATTGGATACAGTTAATGCTCCCAGTCCTGAAGGGCCTGGGGAGGAAATGGCATTGCTGGAGCCAGGGAGCTGCAGCCATGGGAGAGGGGCCACCCCCTGCCAGAACTAAGATCAGGCAGGGCAGGGGAGAGGAATACATAACTTGATTTTTTCACTCTTGTTATGGGTTGAATTGTGTTCCCCAGTATTCATATGTTGAAGGCCTAACCCCCAGCACCTCAGAATGTGACTGTATTTGGAGACAGGGACTTCAAAGATGTAAGGGAGATAAAATGTGGCTTGGATGGGCCCTAATCCAATATGACTGGTGTCCTTATAAAAAGAAGAGATTAGGACAGACACACACACACAGGGAATACCAATTGAGTTCCAAAGGAGAAGAAAGCCATCAGAGGCAAAGGAGAGAGAGCTCATAAGGAATGAACCTGCCAATCTCTGACTTCTAGCCTTCAGAATTGTGAGAAATTAAATTTCTGTTGTTGAAGCCTCTCTGTTTGTGGTACTTTGTTACAGCAACCTCAGCAGACCAATATACTTCTCATCTTCTGAAAGTGTTTCCACCTGTATGGGCTCAACCCAACAGGAAGCCAGAGGACAGAGAGCCCAGAGGATTCTGTCTGCATAGAACAGTCTCCTGGCCAGAGTTGGGAAGAGAGAGAGAGA
>NC_138381.1:49346685-49373145 GCF_054177405.1 Leptonychotes weddellii | reverse complement strand
AAAAAAAAAGAAGAAGAGAGCAGGAGAGGAAGAATGAAGGGGGGGAAATCAGAGGGGGAGACGAACCATGAGAGACAATGGACTCTGAAAAACAAACTGAGGGTTCTAGAGGGGAGTGGGGTGGGAGGATGGGTTAGCCTGGTAATGGGTATTAAAGAGGGCACGTTCTGCATGGAGCACTGGGTGTTATGCACAAACAAATCATGGAACACTACATCAAAAACTAATGATGTAATGTATGGTAGTTAACATAACAATAAAAAAATTTAAAAAAATATGCCCCTTGTTTTAAAACTTCAAAGGACAAATTCATACTCTTACTTAGTGGAAATATATCTAAAGACTGAAAGCTTCAATTTCTCATAAAATGCATGAATATAAAAATGGTCTTTTGGAATTTAATCTATTGGTAGGCAAAGAGTTCTGGCATTTGACTTGCAATTAAGATAAGTTGTCTCCCAGTTAATTATAGGTCCATAGTTTGAACACTTAGGTTTGGACTTTTCCAGAACATTTATTAAATGCTTATGAAAAAAGCATGGAGCTAAGTGCTCTGCAGGATAGAATGTTTCATACAAGGTATTTTATGGTACCCCAGTGCCTCTGCCAGGAGGCATTTAAGCAGACCCAGAACTTGCATTTGACTGGAACAACCAGTAAAGGCATTGTGCATATGGCAACATTTAAGGTATATCTTGTTTTCTTGGATGGGAACAAAGTCTGGGTCCTTAGGTGGATGGCCCAGTGTAGTTACTATTGCTGTACACAAGATGGCAGGCACATCCAGGAAGAGCCTACAGGAATCACCACCAGATGTCAGTCTCCAGGTCTGGCCAATTGGTGAGGTCTCTAGAGGTGTTAGTGGAAGGTGCCTGGAAGACTGAGACCATAAAAGCGCTTCATATGATCAGCAGAAAGATCAGCTCAGAGGACAATGAAATAGCTGAAAGGCACTCATGGGGAGGGGAAGAAAGAGATAACCAAATTTAAGAAAAAAATCTGGAGAGGGGAGATAGGGTTGTTTTCATATGGAGGTGAGGCATGGAGGGCAAGCCCCAGGGACAGGAGAAAGGTAAGAAGAGCCAGAATACTATGTAAAAAGGGGAAAGGTTGAGAGATAAGCCAGGCCAGCAGAATCCAGGAGAGGTAGGGAAAAGGAGAGGAGTATGTCAGAAGCAGCTAGAGAAGTTGTGTCCGTAGTTCACATTGCTAATCCTGGACTCTTGTCCATGTCCCTTGGTGTTTCTAAGAGAGATGGCTGCTAGGATGGATTCTGCCTTACTGGATCTTGAAGGAGGAGCAGAGGACAGAGGAGGCAGAATGAGCCAATTTCACAGCCAGTTCAGGGAATGGCAGTACTTTTGATGGGCTAGAGCAGAGTTCTGTGGAAAGGGGCCAGGAGAAGAGTCTGTAAAACTGGGGTGTGCCAGGTCCAGGAGAATCCCTGAGTGCTCAACCAAGTGGTGTGGACTACTGGATGGGATAGAAAGGAAGCAATCATTAGAGAATTTTTAAATAAAAAAAAACTATTTTCTGGTGTTTTGGAAAGACCAGTTTGAGGCTGAACATAAAATTGATTTGAAAGGGGTGCCTGAGTGGCTCAGTTAGTTAAATGTCAGACTTTTGATTTTGGCTCAGATCATGATCTCAGGGTCCCGTAAGCCCCACACCAGGCTCCGAGCTCAGCAGGGAGTCCGCTTGAGATTCTCTTTCTCCCTCTCCCTCTGCCCCTTCCCACAATGTGTGTGTGCTCTCTCTCTCTATAAAATAAATAAATCTTTTAAAAAATTGATTTGAAGGACAGTGAGTGATCTGAGGCAGTGAGAGTGGTTATGAAACTATGAAAATAATTTAGAGGTAAATAATTGTTTATCATGGTAATGATATTTGAAAGGAAGGGTGGAATATTAAAGGGATTAACGGCTTATGTGTAACAGCATAAAAAGCTTACAAGTGTTTTTATACTGATTCTAAGTAGAACTATTAAAAAATATATATATATATAGTATTATATATATAATTAGATTTCATAAATTTAGAGCAAGAGTTAAATGCTAACACCTGGTCATACTTAGATATTTTCCTTTCACTTAACCATTTTTTTCCATATGTTTTCTCTGAGGCATGTATATAACTATCTCACCCAAATGTTTTACTTTATAACCAAACCTTCAGGAGTATCTACATGATCTTGGCTGGCTTCAGGATTTCAATGTAGTTTAGAAATGTTTACATCATCAGAATTTCCCAGACATCCTACATAATCTGTCTGTAACTTATCCCTGATAAAAATAGATACAGAAGAGTCCTCTCCCAACTCAAAGCATGACCCACCCCTTCGCTGCCTCCTTCCACCCCGTGCCACTTTAAAAAATGTGCTTAACAAAAGCATTAGGCAGACCTCTCCTTCTATTCTCCTCAAGTCTCAAGCTCTACTGCCATCTTTGATAGGGACTTTTTAAAATCTAAACTATAACTCTTGTTGTTTACACATTCTGCCAAGTCCCCCTTGGAATAGAAAAAGTTTTTGATTTCTTTGGACACACAGAGATCCAGGAAATCCACGGGCCCATGAATTCCAATATTTGTTGTAGTTTTTGTTTCCATTCTCTTCACAATTTTAAATTTAAACTTAACTGAAATAGTGTGAAGATTATTTCCATGGAATGAATCTGCATACCAACATTGTGAGACGGAATTAATATCTTTCCTAATCAAAAGCACATGCATCATGTTTTTCTCTTTTAAGTAATTACCAATATTGATTAGGGTGGGGCAGGCTAGCCACAGCCATTTTTAGAGTTATAAAAGGTCATCAGGACATAGTTTTATAAATGCATTTAAAATAAGCAGGATATTAAATATCTAAGGCACCTTTGAGATAATCTAGTGTAGCCCAGCTCCTTACAAAAAAGCCCAGCTCTGGCTTACCCAAGGGTGCACATCTACTGGGTGGGAGACTTGGATGTGATAGCAATCTGGGTTTGATATCCAGGTACTGACATAATGCACATGGACCAAAAAGAGGACTGGTTTTTGGTGGTGGACATAAAGAATAAAAACACAGGTATTTTGACATGTGGACTAGAGAATTTAAAAATAGTAATCAATTGATTAAATCCGTAGATAAACATGATTTATTACTTTGTCTATAAAAGTCATTTCAATACAATAAAGTTTAGACCACACTGGGCTGTTCTTGACTCAGTCTTGGCAATGTTTAGTCATTTGGTTTGGTCCCTTCCACAGTTAAATTGTGAATACATAGACTAGCTCCTATAGAAGCAGGGGTGCCCTGCCTGTCATTGTCTGTCTTTAGTGCCTGGGAACATAGCTGTACCATTCACACATTTTTCAGGTTATAAACATGGTGCACAATTCACAACCCAAATGATAAACACCAAAAAAGAATATGACTAATATTTCCCTAGGTTCATTTTGTATTCAAAGAGGACTCATTTGGACACACCCAATGCAGTTGTTAAAATATGTCTTAAGAAAAATAAATATTCTTCCCAATGTATTTATAAGGATTAATTTTTTTGTCTCCTGCCCTAATTATAACAAAATTGGGAGACCATAATTTGAAAATTAGGAAGCATATTCTTGGCCTTCAGAATGTGGTGCTGAAAATCCAGTCTTTTGAACCATATTTATAAATATATAAAGTTGCAAATTTTAATATGCTTAGAAGAAAAAAAAATAAATGATTTTGCTTAGATTCCCTGATTCTCTTTAAAGATGAAAATATACAATAATACAGCCCTACCGTCTAGCCGTTGAAGGACAGTTTTTCATGTACTTTCTTGTTTACCTCATTCTACTGTAGCCCCCAATTTCAAGACATACAGTTAGGTAGGATTTTGAAATACTCATTGTTGAACATGTTGAGGTTTTAAAATTAGAATGAAAACTGCCTTTTCTATCAGTGGAATATCTTTATTCTAGAAATTGAACTCCGTTTTCATGCTTTGAAGTCTCTGCTTCATCTTTATTGTAATTTCTGCTTCCCTTTGAGGTTTTCTCTTGTTAGCTCTTAAAATTTCTGTCACATCCTTGCCACTCTATTAGCATATGTGTATCCATACCAGCCCCCTTTCCACTGAGCTGTGGGCTGCAATTCATTCTGACCTTTCTCTTCTCCAAGGTTTTTCATATCTTGCTTGATATTCAATGCCAGGGATTATGTCTGCAGTTTTTTTCCCTTTTAGCAAAAGGGATCCTTTCCTTCATATCTAATTACAGGTAAAATATAGGTATAGGTAAATCATGACAAGTCTGTTTCAAAGTCAACAAAATAGAAATAACTAGAAAAGCTTAGCTGGAGATCGAGTTTTGGATCAGTCCAAGAGAGTGATGTTTTGTCATGGAAGTTACTCCATCCTCAATCTTTCTAGTGGCTGTGAAATCCCTACTTTCTTCTGTTTTAACTTTGCTGACACTATACTTTTCTTCTGGAATGTCTGTAGCAGAGAAGGAACTTAGAGCAGGATGGTTGTCTTTATTGTGCTGCCAAGAAAGAGTATGAACAGCAACAATGCTCAGTGTCATAAAACTGGGCATTGCTCATTTATTTTTATAATCCTAATTAATTACCATGAAGATGTTTTAATGGTACTTAAAAGAAAAACAAAGATTAAATCTTGGGAAAGCATACTAATAATTTAGCTACAGGAAAGCTGATAAGGAACATTCCTAGCACAGTAAAATTTTAGGCTTGGGGTGCATTGATTCTAATTTTGTGATAGTTCCCATAAGATTTGGCTGAAGTACTTTCACTTCATCAATTTGCTTAAGCAAACGCATTCATGGCTCACAGAGGCTTAGGGTTTTTTACTAGCAGGTCATTTATTGATGACTGACAAGTACTAATCATAAAGGACCACTTGTCTGTTTATTGTGGGAGATTCCTAAAGATCTCTACCAACCATCTTTTGCTAGTTCACATCTAGTTGCTGTGTATATTTGAAAACAGTAGTTGCTTTTCCTTGAAAATCTTTTATTCATTTATTGTTCAATTAAAACAAATATTTGACTACTACAAATGAATTTCTTAATTTAGTGTTTTTCTTATTAAACAAAATTTCATAAAGATTACTGAGTTTAGGAATATTTAATCAAAAGAATATATTAACTAGTTGTAGGGTATTAGAAGTCAGGTAACCTGGGTTCTTATATTGGATGCACTCTTTATTAGTTGGGTGCATGTTACACAAGTCACCTAATTAGCCTTAACCTTAGTTAATTTATAAAATGAGGGTATTAGCTACCTGTATGGCATCATAAAATCTTCACAAGGATAAAGAGAAATTTGTGTAAAAAGGTTTTGCTAAATTGTAAAATGTTATCTAAGTGTAAAGTCATTGGCATTGGCTTCTGGCAGCTAAGTTGGATGATATAATGGTGTGCCTCTCTTCTACCTTCTATGATTTTAAGCTCATTTTTAGAACATTAAAAAATTGCATCAGTCAGCAAAATTGTCCATTTGTGTTTCAAAAATAGCACCTAAAATATCTCTCATGCCCACATTGACTGTAATGATACAACGAGGCTCCCAGAACTTTCCTGTTGTAGACATTTACACCTTGTGGATAGAACCAGGCTTCCTGGCCTGCTTGGGGTTCTGGTAGGCCAGTGAGTTTCATGCTTTGTGTCCTAAGCCCAGGATGTATTTAGTCTTCAAAAAAGGCTTTAGTTTATTCTACTTATTGTTCTTACTGTTGTTCTCAGATGAATGACTTTTTAAAAAAATTTGTATTCATATTTATTTTATGCTATGATATAATATGACTAACAATATTTTTTTAATGGAATAGACATCCATTATGTCCCTGCAGAGAGATAAGGTTTTCCTGCTTTCCTGAGAGAAAATGGTACCTGTGGCTACATTCACAGAAGCCATGGATTTATCTACAGAATAATTAAATTCATGGCACTTGCAGATTTCTTTTAGTGGGTAGAGTGAGTGAACCAAGAAAAGGACTATCCTTTTTACCCAACCTTTGTTTGAATGTTCCAGAGATTGCAGGATTTATACAGCTGGATTCACACTGAGTCCACAGGGAACATCTGTGCTGTCCCCATCCAGAGTACTTTTTGGGAGTAAGGGATGGGAGCCTAGATTACTATTCTAGTAATCAGAGTTCTCCAGAGTAACAGAACCAGTAGGCTGTGTGTGTGTGTGTGTGTGCGTGTGTGTATGTAAATAAATATTTTATTTATATATATTTATAGATGTAAAATTTCTTTTAAGGAATTGGCTCATATAATTGTGGATGTGTAAATTCAAAATGGGCAGGGAAGACCAGCAGGCTGGAGGTCCTGAAAGAGCTGATATTGCATTTTAAGTCCCAAGGGCATCTGCTAGCAGAATTCCTTCTTACTGGGGGAGGTCAACCTTTGTTCTATTCAGACCTTCATCTAATTAGTTGAAGTCCAACCAAATTGTGGAAGGCAATCTGTTTTACTCAAAGTCCACCGACAGAAGTCTTAATGTTACCCAAAAAACACCTTTACAGAAACATGAAGAAAAATGTTTTTGACCAAATTGACACATACAATTAATTATCAGAGTATAAAGTTGAAAGACTTATGTGTCATCCCTGTGACTGTTAGCAGGGCTGCTTCCATCAGAAGAAGGTTGTATCTCTGGTAGCTACTCTGAGATAGGTTTTGGCAGCACAGTGGCAAAGTTAACAGCAAGAAGGTAGTGTCTGTGAGCATGCCTGGGCCTTCAGCCACCTGTCTTCTGACTGTGCAGGTGAGATGAGCCATGTGCAGGATGTGGGCACTGCTGACCCCCCAGCCTGATGCAGAGCCAAGTGTAATGATCACCTTCAGGTGTGGGATCAAGAGACATTGCTTGAATGTGCTGAGGTGAAATTTCAAATAACTGAATAATGAAACCAATTTTTAAGTCATTATCTTTCATATTTTACTCAAGGAAGTAAATAGATTTTTGTGGCTTGGTTAGTTTGGCTTTTAGGGCATTGCTTCTCCTTTCATTGACTACTTAGAGACGGTCATTTAGCAGTTATATTAAGTTTACACACAATCTAACTGTCCTCACTCAAACACACATAAATGTTCTGGGCTAGGTGTTGCATGGACTATTGATAACCAGAAATGCTTAAATAGAGCCATAGAGAGCTAGCAGTTAATTCTGCTGTTAGATTTCCTGTTGTCTAAAACAGTGCTTTCCTGCAATACTTTTCACTTTGTCAAACTGTTGCTGAAAATTCCACCATATTTTCTACTTGTAGGGGTCTTTGTTTGGAGGGTCTGTGTGGGGGTGTGCACAAGGATTCATCAAAGGAACTACTGAGCATATTGCTTTTAGGTTAGGTTTCATGAATGTCTGTTAATCTCTGTTCCCTTGGTGCTCTTTATGTCTCTAACTTGACTTTGAGTCCTCTGTTGAATATATATACGGTGCTCATTTGCCACATTATATGGTAGAGACATCGATGGATCATCCCAATCTAATGATTGACAGAAGATACATATTATTCAATAAAATGTCACATTTTAATAGCAAAAAGATTGTCAGAACACAGAATATTGACATTCCACACTAAACTTCAGACCTACAGTGGTTTATTTAGGGTTGAGAATGACAGATCTTCCAAAGCTTTCACATTTCTTATTTGAGTATTACTATAATTGGTAGCTACAGTTACACATGTCTTATATTCCAAATTGTCTTTCAAGTATTGATTTCCTGAACATCACAAATAGAGCTATGATAAAGATTTGCCACAAGATGACGTCAGAATCATATTAAAAAATGGGAACTCAGGGAGGGACATTGAAAAAGTCATAGTATATGTGACCCACATGCCACCAAAAAATGATAATAGGATGTCTATAATTTATTTCAAAAAACTTCAGAGACAGTATGATATAAATGGGTGCATTAGTTAATTTTAACTGACTCCAGTAATCCAGCATTTTATTAGAAAGACCACACTCCAGAGGTGACTGCTAAAAGGGCTGGAGCTCTTTTATCTACATCAACACTGGAGACTTTTCTTCATAATACAATAATGCCACAATAAATTTTTATTGCTAAAATAAGTGACTTGTTAATTAGCATAATGGGTGTTAGAAATACGTTTGCCTTGCTATTCTAGATCACATGGCTTTGTTAAATGATTATGAAGATACTCCTTACCTCTGGCATTAACCGGGGCATGATACAGTGAAGCTTCATCTAAGTGTCTCTCCTTATACGGACCTGAATGCAGATGCTGGGAGGAATCAGGTGATCAGATACTAAGTGTGAGGCCAACAGAACATTTTCTGTAGGATATGTAGCACCTGCCTTGAGTGAACCTGTGTGGCTAGATCCCCTAAACCAATATTTATTGGGCTTACAAAATATGTATGAACATTCTGGCTTATAAATATTTGCTTAATAAGTGTTAAGATATGTGCTCCAAGGTTGCTTTCATTAAAATCTACTGGAAAAATTGTGTCAAAGAGCTGACCCTCACCTGCCTCTAACCCTTTGAGGGCAATTGTTATCTATTAAACCTACCCAAGACATTTGTTCAAAATGAGCCTCTCTTGTCATCACCTAAAGGGATAATAAACAGTAAACTGTAAACTTCTGGTCCCTCTGGGATTGCCATCAAGTCATTGTCTTTTTTTTTTTTTAAGATTTCCTTCCTTCCTTCCTTCTTTCCTCCCTTCCTTCCTTCCTCTTTCTTTCTCTCTTTCTGTCCCTTCCTCTCTTTCTTCCTCTCTTTCTTTCTCTCTTTCTTTTCTTTCTCTCTTTCTTTCTTCTTTCTTCTTTCTTCCTTCCTTTCTCTTTCTCTCTCTCTCAGAGAATGCGAACGTGCAAGTGGAGGGAAGGGGGAAGGAAGAGGGAGAGAGAGAATCTCAAGTGACATGGGCCTCGATCCCACAGCCCTGAGATCATGACCTAGGCTGAAATCAAGAGTCCACCGCTTAACAGACTGAGCCACCCAGTGCCCCAAGTCATTGTCTTTTTATTTGCAAGTTTGTCCTGTTTCTTTGGGACTATTTCATGTTAAGTTTTTTTTTGGATTGGATCCTGGACATTTTCAATATTATGCTCTAAACCTCTGAGTCCTATAAATCCGCTGAAAAATGTTGACTTTCTTTCTTTTATCAGACAATCAAAGCAGTTAGACTCAGTCTACCTTCCTGTGGGTAGTAGTTCGAATGTCAGTTTGTTTTCAAAGTCTTTGCTATGACTGCGTGGTCCACCAAGGGGGCCTCGGCTTGGATGAAGGTCTTACATTTATTTTTAATTTATTTTTTTAACTTTGTTGAAGAATTATTGGCAGATATAATTATACATATTTAATGTGTACGATGTGATGATTTATGATACATACACATTGTGGAATGATTACCAAGATCAAGGTAAGTCACTGGTGATCCTGAGGCAGGGACTCTAAGGACTTGATTCTTTTTTTTTTTAGGGAGTGGAAATTTCTTTTTTTTTTTTTTTAATTTTATTATGTTATGTTAGTCACCATACAATACATCATTAGTTTTTGATGTAGTGATCCACGATCCATTGTTTTCGTATAACACCCAGTGCTCCATGCAGTACGTGCCCTCCTTAATACCCATCACCGGGCTAACCAATCCCCCCTCCCCACTCCTCTCTAAAATCCTGTTTGTTTCTCAGGTCCATAGTCTCTCATGGTTCATCTCTCCCTCCAATTCCCCCCCCCCATTTTTCCCTTCCTTCTCCTAATGTAAGGACTTGATTCTTAGAGGATCCAGTGGGATCCTATTCTCAAGGGGGAACATTCCTAATGTAGGGGCCAAAAAGGTCCTTGGAAATGCTTAAATATTTCAGAACTCAGACAGACATATGTTTGAGAAAATGATGAGGTAGAATTAAGTCTAACACATCGCTTCTTGGCCTTTTGGCTAAGATCAAGTGTAGCATTAAGTCTAACACAAGTAGTTCTGCCCCAACCATTTGTGGGGCCCACATAGCATATGTCTGAATATTTACAAGTTATAAACTGAGCTAACAACCTTTTAAATAAAATATTTACATATATATACATATATATATACCTATTGATAGATAGAGAGGGAGAGATATATGTATTCCTCCTACCTTGACAAAGAGATCTTCAAAACAACTGGGCAGCCAGGTTCTATTTTGGAATTCTTGGATTCTGTGCAGGTCTGTGATGCAGGATGGCACTGTGGGGAGAGCTGTCCTGCTGCCTGGCCCCTCTCCTTCCATTGCCCGTTCCATCTCTTGACTGCTAAGAGTCTTGTGTGAGTATGTGTGGACACCCAGCTCACACATCACAGCTTCATCCAAGCTCTGTCACAGTCAGGCTCTTATACCTGGGAATGTGCATTCACACCTCAGCACCAGGCCTCCAGGCTGTTTGGGTAGGTGTTGCAGGTTGTGTTCTCTAGGAACTGGCTCTGAGATGGAGATTGGCATGCATGAAGTTGTTTCTAACTTTTCTAACAGTGATTTGGGGATAATCACTGGGGGAAACAAAGCGGAAGAAGCAGGTTTGGTACAGCAAGAATGTGGGTTGCAGTGCAGTCTCAACTGAGGTCTCAGCTGACCCCAAGGGACACTTTGGAATTGTTCCAAGTTGGGAACAGGAGCTGGGGCCTTTTTTTAAAAAAAAATTTTATAAACATATAATGTATTATTTGTTTCAGGGGTACAGGTCTGTGATTCATCAGTCTTACACAATTCACAGCCCTCACCATAGCACATACCCTCCCCAATGTCCATCACCCAGCCACCCCATCCCTCCCAACCCACTCCACTCCAGCAACCCTCAGTTTGTTTCCTGAGATTAAGTCTCTTATGGTTTGTCTCCCTCTCTGGTTTCTTCTTGTTTCATTTTTTCCTCTCTTCCCCTATGATCCTCTATCTTGTTTCTCAAATTCCTCATATCAGTGAGATCATATGATACTTGTCTTTCTCTGATTGACTTATTTCACTTAGCATAATACCCTCTAGTTCCATCCACATCATTGCAAATGGCAAGATTTCAATTTTTTGTTGGCTGCATAATATTCCATTGTATATGTATACACCACATCTTCTTTATCCATTCATCTGTTGATGGACATCTTGGCTCTTTCCATAGTCAAGAAAGGCTATTGTGGACATTGCTGCTATAAACATTGGGATGCATGTGCCCATTCAGATCACTACATTTGTATCTTTGGGGTACATGCCCAGTAGTGCAATTGCTGGGTCGTAGGGTAGCTCTATTTTCAACTTTTTGAGGAACCTCCATACTGTTTTCCAGAGTGGCTGCACCAGCTTGCATTGAGCTGGGGCTTTCTTACTTCTGTGTTGACCAGTCCTGGATACGGACTGGTCCAGGAAAAGGCATGACATTTTGGGATGATTTTTTCCAGTGGAGATAATTCCAAAAGGAGTTGAGAGCTCAAGGCTGTATGCAGATAGGACTTGCACTTGCTGGGGAAATCAGTCCTCATTCTTAAATGGGATGTGGGTGGTGAAGAATAGGTCACATGGCAGGCATGTCTGGAATCCTGAGTACCTGGAGTATGACCCAGAATGAGTAGCAGAGGTTCTTTGGAAGGCCTTTGAGGACTCTCTGCTGGGGAGAAGTACAGATGGAGAAGAACCAGAGCAAGGTTTTCTAGAGTGGGGCTGTTCTAGTCAGCTCAGGCTGCCATTAATAAAATACCATAGACTGAGTGGTTTAAACAACAGAAATTTCTCACAGTTCTGGAGACTGGAAGTCCAAAATCAGAGTGCCAGCATAGTTGGTTGTTGATGAGAGCACTCTTCCTGCAGGGATGGCAGACTGCAGCCTTCTTGCTGTGTGCTCACATGACTTCTTCATGCACATGCCTCTGGAAAGAGAGAATACAAGTTCTTTTGTGTCTCTTCTTACAAGGACAGTAATCCCATCAGACTAGAGTCCCATTGTTATGATCTTATCTAATCCTAATTACCAATTACCTCCCAAAGACTCCATCTCCAAATACTGTCATGCTGGGGGTTAGAGCTTTAATGTATGACTTTTGGGGAATCACATTCAACCCACTGTAGGGACCCCTCTTGCTCATGTCTAAAGGTGATAATATAGCAGAGGGATGTTATGAGAAGTAGCCTTTTGAAATTCATTACTATTTCACTATTGGAAAAATGTATTTGTTGTATAGTGTTCTCTTTATGAGAACTAATGGGAGAAATTTCTTTTTGGTCTTATTGGTCTTATTTCAAGGAATAATAGTTACTTCTAGGCAATTGGTTTATTTACATTGAATGATTATTATAACTCCTGTATTTGACCTGCTTTCCACCTTCTGGTTGGCTGTGAGAAAATTTCAAATGCAGATCAGTGAAATACTTCTAGAAAGTACACATGACCTCAGGAGATACATTTAGTTTATAGACTTCTCTCCTGGTTTCAGTATAGTTGACCTTTGAACAACACGGGAATTAGGGGTGCCAAACTGTTGAATATCCATGTATAACTTTTAACTCCTCCAAAACTTAACTACTAATAGCTTACTGTTGACTGGACACATTACTGGTAATATAAATAATCAATTAACACATATTTTACATAAAGAGTCAATTAACACCTGTTTTGTATATGTATTATATACTGTTTTCTTACAACAAAGTAAGTTAGAGAAAAGAAAATATTAAAATCATAAGGAAAAGAAAATACATGACAGTACTGTACTGTATTTATCCAAAAAATCCATGTATAAGTGGACCCATGCAGTTCAAACCTGTGTTGTTCAAGGGTCATATAAATATAGATATATGTATGTGTATGTATATATATAACTATATAAAAATACATATTACTATTATATACTAAAATAATATACTAATAATATATTATATATGTTAATTGGATTATAATAGTAATAATTTATATATTAATTATATATAATATATACTTATATATATACATATATACATATAAAGATTACTCTTAGTATATTATTTTGGTGTGTGTATATATATATACATGAAGGTTCTACATTTTGATATATTCTAGAACCACAAAGCTCTTCACTAACTTTCCCCCTGCCATCTCCATTCTTCTATTTTTTAAATTTTTAATTTTTTAAAAAAGATTTTATTTATTTATTTGACAGTGAGAGAGAGAAAGAGAGCTCACAAGCAGGGAGAGCAGCAGAGGGAGAGGGAGAAGCAGGCTCTCCGCTGAGCAGGAAGCCCCATGAGGGGTTTGATCCCAGGACCCTGGGATCATGACCTGAGCTGAAGGCAGATGCTTAACTGACTAAGCCACTCAGGTGCTCCTCCATTCTTTTACTGAACCCATTGGGCAAATTTTTCAAGTATTGTATTTTTTAGTTTTAAATTTTCCATTTGGTTCTTTTCTATAGTTCTCATTTCCCTGTGAGAACATCTTTCATTCAAGACCGTTTACCACATGGAGTGTAGTTATAATATCTGCTTTAATGCCTTGTCTGGTAATTATAACATCTAGGCTAGCTAGGGTTGCCATCAACTAATTGCCTTTTTACTTGTATATTTGTCATGTTTCCCTTAGCCTTTATATGTTGAGTGGTGTGGATGGCATCCCAGACATTTTCAATATTATGTTCTAAAACTCTTCATCCTAATATAATTCTCTGAAAAATGTTGAATTTTTGTTGTTGTTTTAATAGGTAATCAAACTAGTGCAGGTCAAACTATATTCTGTCTACTCTTCTGTGGATGGCATTTCCAATATCAGTTTAGTTTTCCAAGCCTTTGCTGTGAATGCTTGGTCTACTAAGGGGGTGGCCTGGACTTGGGTGGTGCTATATTTATTTATTTAACTTTATTATTTTTATTTTTAAATTTTATTGAGCAATAATTGAAAATTATAATTGTATATATTTAATGTATACAATATGATGACTTGATATACTATACATTGTGGAGCGATTATCAAGATCAAGATAATTAACACATATATGGCTGCATATAGTTAACTGTGTGTGTGTGTGTGTTGAAAGTGCTTATGATCTCAGAATTGTTCTCAGCAACTTTCCAGTATACAATGCCATATTATTAACTATAGTCACTATGCTGTACGTTAGGTCCTCAAACTTATTCTTCTTATAACCAAAAATGTGTGCCCTTTGACCTACATCACTACCATTTTACCCTTCCCCAGCCCCTGGTAACTACTTTTCTAAAATTCACTTTTTTTTTTTTTGATTCCACATCTAAGTGATACTATATGGTATTTCTCATTCTGTGACTGGCTTATTTCACTTAGCATACTGTCCTCAAGTTTCATCCATGTTGTCACAAATGGCAGGATGTCCTTCTTTTTTTTATGGCTGGAAAATATCCCTGTGTGTGTGTGTGTTACATTTTCTTTATTCATCTATCAAAGGACATGTATGTTGTCTCCATATCTTGGTTATTATGAATAATGCAGTGAACATGGGTGTGCAGATACCTCTTTGAGATACTGATTTCAATTCCCTTGGATATAAGCCCAGATGTGGCTTATATTGTAGTTTATTTTAAAAGTCTTTGTTATGTTACTTTGGGTCTTTTTCACATGTGCATCTCAGGCGTGCGTCTAGTAACTATGCTACTTTATGCACTTAGGAATGTGCTTCTCCACTTCCCTTTGGTTTGGGATTACTTCCACACTCTGGTTCCCAGTGGTCCCTTCTTCAGTTCCCTGGCCAAGATGTCAGGATTCCTCTGAGTTTAGGCTGCCCACCCTGCTGTTTTGCATTTCAGTGTAACTGGATTCACCCTGCTAAAAAGTGGGAGGCGGAAAGCAATTTACCTTTTAATACTCTTTTGATCACAGGGTCTCCTTAGCTTGTTTTCTGGGCCAGAAAGATGGGCTGCAATTTTAGCTGCTGCCTCTGCTGGGCACTTTCATGTGTGGGGTTACTCTCTGTCAAAGTTGAGAGAGTGGAAAAAAACTCACCCACATATAGATGATTTCAAGTGTGACTCCCTTCTTCAATTATTCTGCTATTGATTACTTTCCTGAATCAGTATGTTGTTGCTTTTTCTGTTTTGTCCAGAGGTTTTAGTTGTAACAATGGGTGTAGTGGGCTTACTCCACTGTGGCTGGCATTTGAAGTTGCCAGTAGAATGATGTTGGTCATTATTAAGAATATCAGGGGATCCTATTAATATCTTGATTGTTGGTACCAAGAAACTCATTTAGATAGATACATTATCAATAAAACACAGAGATAAATTTGAGAACTGAATTAAATTTTTACTTTCATGTTTCCTACAGAAACCGTTACAGAACTGACTCAGCCTAAAGGATACATTGGGTTTGAAGGCAAAATGTGTTTGTTCTCTCTGCTGAGAAATCAGTAGGTTTTTTTTTTTTATTGAAGTGTAGCTGACATACAATATTGTATTAGTTTTGGGTGTACAATATAGTGACTTAACACTTACATACATTACAAAGTGATCACTATAATGTTACCATTACACCATGACAGTTACCATCTGTCACCATGCAAAGTTATTACATATTATTAACTATATTCCCTATAATGTACGTTGTATCCCTGTGTCCTACTTACTTTATAACTGGAATTTATAACTGGAAGTTTGTACATTTTAATCCCCTTCCCCTATTTTGCCCATCCTCCCTCCCCAATTCCTGGTCAATAACTACATTGTTTTCTGTATCTGTACGTTTGTTTCTGCTATATTCATTCATTTTGCTTTTTTAATCTTCATATAAGTGAAATCAGTGCATAAAGTTTCCCTTTTCTCGTATCCTCACCGATGTTTGCTATTTCTTGTGTTTTTGATAATAGCTATTCTGACAGGTGCGAAGTGGTATCTCATTGTGTTTTTAATTTGCATTTTCCTGATGATTCATAATGCTGAGCATCTTTTCATGTGTTTGTAGGTATTCTTTGGAGAAACGTCTTTTCAGATCCTCTGCCCATTTTTTTTAAATTGGATTGTTTGGTGTTTTGATATTGAGTCGTGTGGGTTCTTTATATATTTTATATATTAACCCCTTATTGGGTTTAACATTTGCAAATATCTTCTCCTATTTAGTAGGTTACCTTTTTGTTTTGTTGATGGTTTCCTTTGTTGTGTAAAGCTTTTTAGTTTGATGTAGTCTCATTTATTTGTTTTTGTGGAGGAGACAGATCCCAAAAAAATTACTACTCAGACTGATGCACCAAGAACTTATTGCCTATGTTTTTTTCTAGGAGTTTTGATTTTCAGGCTTACATTTAAGTCTTTAATCCATTTGGGTTTATTTTTATATATAACATAAGACAGTGGTCTAGTTTTATTCTTTTGCATGTACTTGTCCAGTTTTCCCAATACCATTATTGAAGAGATGGTCTTTTCTCCATTATATATTCTTCCCTCTTTTGTCATAGATTAATTGTGTAAGTGTGGGTTTATTTCTGGACTTTCTATTCTGTTCCATTGATCTATGTGTCTTTTTGTATGTGCTAGTAACATGTTGTTATAATTACTATAGCCTCATAGTATGTTTAAAGCCAGAGAGCATGATACTTGTCACTTTGTTCTTCTTTCTCAAGATACTTTGGCTTTTCAGTGTCTTTTGTGGTTCCACACAAATGTTAGGATTGCTTATTCTATTTCTGTGAAAAATTCTGTTGGGATTTTCATAGAGATTGCACTGAATCTGTAGATTTCTTTGGGTAGTATGGACATTTTAACAATATTCTTCCAATCTACTAGTACAGAATATGTTTCCATTTATTTGTGTCATCTTCAATTTCTTTTACCTGTGTCTTAACAGTTTTCAGTTAATTGGTCTTTCACTTGACAAAGTTTATCCCTAGGTATTTTCTTTTTATGCAATTGTAAATGAGATTGTTTTCTTAATTTCTCTGACAGTTTGTTATTAGTGTATAGTAATGCAACAGATTTTATGTATATTTATCTTGCATTCTGCAACTTTACTGAGTTCATTTATTCTAACAATTTTTGGTGGAATCTTTAGGGTTTTTTATATGTAATATGTCATCTTCAAATAGTGACAGTTTTACTTCTTTTTGTCCAATTTGGGTGTTTTTCCCTGCCTAATTGCTCTGGCTAGGTCTTCCAGTACTCTGTTGAATAAAAGTAGAGAGAGTGAGCATCTTTCCATTGTTCCTGATCTTAAAGGAAAAACTAGGTTTTCACCCTAGGGTGTGATACTCATTGTGGGTTTCTCATATACAGCTTTTATTATGTTAAAGTATTTTTCCTCTTTACCCATTTTGTTGAGAGTTCTTATCATAAATAGATGCTGAATTTTGCTCTAATGAGTTTTCTGTACCTATGGAAATGATCATATGATATTTATCCTTCATTTTGTTAAGGTGTATCACATGAGTTGATTTGTGGATATTGAATCATCCTTGCACCCACTTCATTGTGGTGTATGATTCTTTTAATGTATTGCCAAATTCGGTTTGCTAATATTTTTTTAAAGATTATTTATTTTTAGAGACAGAACACAAGCAGAGGGAGGGGCATAGGAAGAAGGAAAGAATCCTCAAGAGGACTCCATGCTGAGCATGGAGCCTGATGTGGGGCTCAGTCCCAGGACTCTGAGATCATGACATGAACCAAAATCAAGAGTTGGATGCTTAACCCACCGCACCACCCAGGTGCCCCTTGGTTTGCTAATATTTTGTTTAGGATTTTTATATCTGTGTTTATCAGGGATATTAGCCTGTAATCTTCTTTTCTTGTGGTGTCCTTGTCTGGTTTTGGTATCAAGTAATGCCAGTCTCTTAAAATGAGTTTGGAAATGTTCCTGCCTCTTCTATTTTTTTTTTTTTTGGAAGAGTTTGTGAAAGATTTGTATTAATTTTTCTTTATACATTTGGTAGAATTCCCTAGTGAACCTGTCTGGTCCCGGACTTTTGTTCTTTGGAGTGTTTTTCCATTATTGATCCAATCTCTTTACTAGTAATTCATCTGTTTCATTTTTCTATTTCTATCTAGGAATATATCCATTTCTTCCAGGTTGTCAGTTTGTAGTCATGTAAATGCTCATAGTAGACTCTTATGATCTTTTGTATTCCTGTGGTATTGTTTGTAACCTCTTTCATTTCTGATTTTATTTATTTGAATCCTTCCTCTTTTTTCTTGGTGAATCTAAATAAGGGTTTGTCAGTTTTGTTAATCTTTTCAAAGAACGAGATAGTACTTTTATTGATTTTTAAATTGTCTTTTTAGTCTCCATTTCATTTATTTCTACTGTGATCTTTGTTATTTTATTCCTTTTACTAACTTCAGGCTTTGTTATTTTTTAGTAGTTCCTTGAGATGTTAAGTTTTGTTGTTTATGTGAGATTTTCCTTGTATTTTGAGGTAAGCATCTATCACTATGAACTTCCCTCTTAGAACTGATTTCATTGCATTCCATAAGTTTTATTATGTTGTATTTCCATTTTTATTTGTCTCAAGGTGTTTTTTTGGTTTCTACTTCGATTCTTCTTTAACCCATTGGATGTTTATTTTTTTATTTGTTAAAAATATTTTATTTATTTGACAGAGAGAGACAGAGCACACAAGCTGGAGAAGCGGCAGGTGGAGGGAGAGGGAGAAGCAGGCTCCCCACTGAGCAGAGAGCCCAATGTGGGGCTCGATCCCAGGACCCTGGGATCATGACCTGAGCCAAAGGCAGAAGCTTAACTGACTGAGCCACCCAGATGGCTCCAGCCCATTGGATGTTTAGTAGCATGTTGTTTAATCTCCACATATTTGCAAATTTTCCAGCTATCTTTTGGAATTGATTTTTGGTTTCATACCAGTGTGGTTTGAAAAGATACTTGATATGATTTCCATCTTTTAAAATTTATGAATACTTATTTTGTGGTATAACATAAGATCTACACTGGAGACTGTTCCATGTACAAGTAAGAAGAATGTGTCTTCTGTTACTTTTAATATGGAATTATCTGTATATATCTGTAAAGTTCATCTGGTGTATTGTGCAATTTAAGTCTTATTTGTTTTCTATTTGGATGATCTATCCATTGATGAAATGGGTAATAAAGTCCCCTATTATTAATGAATTGCTGTCTATTCCTCCCTTTAGGTATGTTAAAATTCACTTTATATATTTAGGTGCTCCTATGTTGCATGCATAAATAATTACAAATGATTTACTCTCTTGTTGGATTGATTCCCTTATCATTATGTGATACCCTTCTTTGTCTCATTACAGTCTTTGTTTTAAAGTCTATTTTGCCTAAAATTAGCATAGCTACCCTAGCTTTCTTTTGGTTTCCATCTGCATATAATATATTTTTTCCATTCCTTTACTTTCAGTCTTTGTGGATCCTTACAACTGAAGTGAAACTCTTGTTGGCATCATATAGATAGATCTTGTTTTTCTTTGTTGTTATTTTTATTTTTTAATCTATTTAGTCACTTATGTCTTTTCATTGGAGAATTTAGTCTATTTACATTTAAAGTTATTGATAGGTATGTAATTATTGCCATTTTGTTGTGTTCTAGCTGTTTTGTAGTTCCCCTGTTTCTTTCTTCTCTTGTTCTCTTCCTTCATGATTTGATGATTTTCTTATATTGTGCTTAGATTTCTTTATCTTTTGCGTATCTATAGGTTTTTGCTTTGTGGTTATCATAAGGCTTACTTATAACAACTTATAACTTTCTATTTAAGTGATAACAACTTAAGTTTGAATGCATTCTGAAACTCTACATTTTATTTTTATTATTATTATTTTTTATTATGTTATGTTAATCACCATGCATTACATCATTAGTTTTTGATGTAGTGTTCCATGATTCATTGTTTGCATATAACACCCAGTGCTCCATGCAGTACGTGCCCTCTTTAATACCCATCACCAGCCTAACCCATCCCCCCACCCCCCTCCCCTCTAGAACCCTCAGTTTGTTTCTCAGAGTCCATAGTCTCTCATGGTTTGTCTCCTCCTTCGATTTCCCTCCCCTTCATTTTTCCTTTCCTGTTATCTTCTTCTTCTTTTTTTTTAACATATAATGTATTATTTGTGAAACTCTACATTTTAAATTATTCCCCCAACACATTTATGCTTTTAGTGTGACATTTTACATTTATCTTGTGTATCTGTTAACTAATTATTGTAGTTATTTTTACTACTTTTGTCTTACAACCTGTATGCTAGCTTTATGTGATTATTCCATCACCTTTTGACATTAGATTATTTTACATTTTACTGTGTATTTACCATTATCAATGAATTTTATATTTTCAGATGTTTTCCTATTAGAAATTAGTACTTTTTTTCTTTTTTTTTTTTTTAAGGATTTTATTTATTTGACAGAGAGAGACACAGCGAGAGAGGGAACACAAGCAGGGGGAGTGGCAGAGGGAGAAGCAGGCTTCCTGCGGAGCAGGGAGCCTGATGTGGGGCTCGATCCCAGAACCCTGGGATCATGACCTGAGCCGAAGGCAGCCGCTTAACTGACTGAGCCACCCAGGCGCCCCGAAATTAGTACTTTCTACGTAAAGCTTTAGAAGTCCTTTAATATTTCTTGGAAGGCCAGTTAAATGTCCTTTGTTGTCTGGAAAACTCTATATCTCTTCTTCATTTCTAAATGACAACTTTTCTAGATAGAGTGTTCTGGAAGTATTTTTTTTTTGTCTTGTTTTATTTTTGTTTTTTTCATTTCAGCACTTTGAATATATCATGCCACCCTCTGTTGGCTGCAAAGTTTCTGCTAAAAAATCTGTTGATGGCCTTAGAGGGTTTCCCCTATACTAACAAGTTGCTTTTTCTTGACGCTTTTAAGATTGTCTTTTTAACTTTTGACATTTTAATTATAATGTGTCTTTGTGTCGGTATCTTTGGTTCATCTTGTTTGGAACTCTCTGGTTTTCCTGGACCTGGATAGGTGTTTCCTTCCTCAGGTTAAGAATGTTTTCACCCCTTATTTCTTCAACTAAGTATACTGCCATTTTCTCTCTCTTCTCCTTCTGGGACCCCTATAATTTCTTCTGCTTCATCTAGTCTGATGTTGAACACTTCTAGGGTATTTTTCAGCTCAGCTATTATATTCTTCAGCTTCATGACTCCTATTGGTTACTTTCTTATATATTTCTCTCTCTTTGTTAAAGTCATCACTGTGTTCGTTCATTCTTCTCTTGCAAACACTGAGCAACTTTATGAGTATTATTTTGACCTCTTTATCAGGTAAGACACTTTTCCCCATTTTATTAAGTACTTTTTTCTGAAGTTTCATCTTGTTCTTTCATTTGGAAAATATTCCTCTGTTTCTTCATTTTCCTTGACTCTCTGTGTTGGTTTCTGTGCCTTAGATAAAAGAGCTACCTCTTCCAGTATTGAAGGAGTGGCTTGGAGTTGGAGATGAAACTTACCATTCAAATCTGTCTCTGCTCTTGGTTGACTCATGCCTTTGTGATCATCCAAGCAGCCTATTTTACTTTTAGTGACTCTCACTAGTTGAAGGTGTGCCAAGACCCATCCATGTCCAAAAGGGAGGATCTCCATCAGCACCTGGATTCAGGCTGGTTAGAATGCAGATCATCAGGCAACAGCTTTTATGGTGTGCAAATATATACATTCCTGTGGGACTGTAAGTGTCAGGTCATTGGCCACCAGAGCCAAGCAATCTAGAGGTGCCCCCTGGGTGGCAGTCACAAAGCTCAAGGTGCCAGATTAGTGTATAAGTTCCCTTCCAGGGGATATTAGTGGTCTGGAGCAAGGCAGAGGGAGAGCACAAAGATGACATACACCAGACTCTGTCCTCAGAATACACTATAGGCTCCTACATGTGTGTCAATCCTGAAGCCTGCTTCTGAGATCGAAGCTCCAGTAGGCCTCTTGCACAGAAAGGCTAGGGGTATGTTTCAGTTTGCTCTCTGTCCGTGAGGGTGGTAGACAGCCAAGAATTGTCTGTTCATTTGTTTTGCTTCCATGGAACCCAGGAACCAAGCTATGCTGGCCACTAGAGCTAGGCAATCCAGGGGCATCCCTGGGAAGCAGCCACAAAAACCAGGGCACCGGACACATGTAAGAGCTCCTTTCTGGGAGATACCAGCAAGCTGAAGCAAGGCAGAAGCAACATGCAAAGATGATAGCCACCATCTCCCGTCCCCTAAGAGAACCTCAGTGAACCTCCAGATGTGTGCTAAATCAGATACCTGCCCCTCTGACTAAAGCCCCAGCATGAGCAATAGGCTTATTTCTCAGATAGATTGGGTGTGTGTTTCAGTCTCCTATCTGTCTAGTGTCCTGGGGGTGGTATCCTGCCAAAAGCTGTCTGTCTCATTGTTACAGCCTCATGAGACACAGGAACACAAGCATCTCCCTAACCCCCAGCCAGGTGATCAGGGGTAACACCTAAGCAGCAGGTAAAAAAATGGGAGCACTGGACGTAGAAACCAGGGCACCAAACAAATGTAAAAATCTCCTCCAGCAGATACTGGCTCTCTGGAGTGCAGCAAAGGGAGAGCATGTGCCCTCCAAGGTCTCTGGAAAAGATTAAAGTAGGCCCTCAGATATATGTTTAATTAGAAGCCTGCCCTTCAGGCCACAGCTATGAAGATAAGCTAATAGGCCTCTTCCGCAAAAAGATTGGCTGCTAGGATTATTGCCTCTTGCTGTGCCTTGGGGATAGTGACCATTTAAGAACTCTTTCTCCATTGGTTCTTATCCTGTAGGATGTTCTAGCCTAAGCCCCACTGGCTACCAGAGTCAGACATCTTCTAGATTTTGTGGCAGCTGCAAAAACTGGGGTGCCAGAGCAGGTATAAGCTCTTTTTTGGGAGATACCAGTGAGCTGAACCAAGGCCAATGGAGAACCTAAAATAAAGATGGTACCCACCAGCCACATCCCTGGAGAGTATCCCAGCAGGCCCCTAGGGGTGTGTTAAATTAGCTGCATGCTCTCAGGCTGATGCCTTAGGATAAGCAAATGAACCTCTTTCACATAGAAGTCTGGGTGCCTCTCAATCAGCTGCCTCTATTCTGATCCCCAGGGTGAGTGAATCCGGGTGCATTAGCCCTTAAAGGGCCATTTTTCAGTTTGCTACAGCCTTGTGGTCTCATGGAGAGCCCCACTGGTTTTCAAAACTAGATGCTTTGGGGGCTCATCTCTCAGGTGCAGGACCTGATGTGAGATTCAAACTCTTTGCTCCTCAGAGAGAAACTCTGTGTTTTGAGTTCCCTTGTAATTATGGGTTGCCATGCTAGGGGGTGCAGTTTATGGTGAGATTATGTCTCAGGCTCACCCACCCACTTCAACACGTTTTTTTTTTTTTTTCCTCTCATTTGCCTGAAGGTTGTTGTTGCTCAGCTGGTTCTTCCCCCACCCCCCACAAGCCAGCCAGAGGAAATTTTTCCATATGTAGATGTAGATTCAGTATGTCTGTGGGAGGAGGTCAGTTCAGGATCTTCTTATGTTGTCATCTTGAACCAGAACTCAAATTTCTGTTGTTTAATGCACTCAGTATGGTATTCTTCTAAGAGCAGACAAAACTGAGTAAGACAGACATTCAGTGTTCTTTGCTACAGTTGCTTTATCACTTTAGTTCACATTACCTCTTGGGGCAGGCAACACCCCCACAAATGGGTTTTGCAGCTGCTGAGGGATTGACATAATTTCTCTTTGTGTGAATATTTTCCTCATAAGATACCCTTGATAAATAACAGGCCAAGATCACATACGCTGTAGAGGCATTGTCTTTCCACAATCCCTTTTATTTAGCTCTTCTCGGTCCACTAAAGTACTGGAGATGGCTGTGTTGGAAACCACTTCTTTCAGGTCTTTTGAAGAAACTTTTTTCAGGACTACTAATTCACAGAACGGGACTCAAACCCAGTTTTCCCTAACTCCAAAGCTGATATGCTTCACCTCTATACTAACCTGCTCTAGGTATGTCGAAGTATACAGATACTGTGACTTCCCCAGTGTCATGTAATTATCGAGCGGTGGAGATGAGAAGAAATGCCGATTTTGAAATCTTAGCCCAGTGTGTTATTTTTAAAATAATTATGTAAAATCTTGATTGTTTTGTTAAGAACAAACTCAAGAGCTTAAAATGAAGATGGGTTGTTACAGTTTTCTTGGATGGTACAATTTTTGTTGATCAGCTTCAATTCATGCTCATCAAAGGCTATGGCCCCAGAATCCATTTGGACTCTTCCCAGGGTCTGGGGAAGTCTTCGTATAATGAGAACCTCATTGTCCTAAAGGGCACTGATGGCACCTGCTGCTAATTTTAATTGGAATTATTATGAAAGCACTGCCTTAATTTTCCTTTTCAGGTGTGACTTAATAGTTGGCCTCTTATAGCCTATAGAGTCCTAACTGTACATCTCTCAGCACCCCATGACTGTTAGCAGCCTGCTAAGAGTTCTTGCTCTTGTCAGCTTCTACTCTGGGTGTGTATGAGCCAGAAGCATGCCTGCTACAAGTCAGCTACACATAACCTCAGAACATTTGTAGCCAGGCCGCTTCCCACATGACAATTAAATTTCCTTCCAGCAATCTCTCTCCTTGCCCTGTCCCTCTACTTTCTCCTTATTGAAAAAGGCTTTCAGGTTAAAAATATCCATTTAAGTTAGAGGGAGTGAGAGAAACACACACTCTTGGATATATATTAGACTCTTAAGATGGAATCATTAGGATTGGGGAACCGTTAGGAGAGTACTTCTCAAATTTTAATGTGTATGCAAATCACCAAAGAGTCTGTATAAAAGAAAGATTCTGTTTCAGGATTCTGGGATGGGCCCTAAAATTCTGCATTTCTAAGAAACTCCCAGTTGCTACCAACACTGTATGCCCGTTACTTTATTTTGAGTAGCAAGAGCTTAGATTATGGGTCTAAACCTTCTAAAGTCAAGATTAGTTGCTTTTATTTGAATTGTACAGAGGAGGAAACTGGTACTCAGTGAAATTAAGTAAACTCCAAGAGGACTTGAGCTACTAAGTTACCATTTTGAATCCATGTCTGAGTGACTCCCTGACTGAGCCCTTCAATATGACACTATGTAATATCCTCAGTGTAACTCACCTAAAGAGATGAAGCTAAATTAACCGTAGGGAGGGAAAGAACCCTCCCACTTCTCTTCCTTTGTTTCCTGTGAGTTCTCTTCCCCCCATTAGGTAAAAGTGCAGAAACTATTCAATCTTTTAAAAAGCCAACTTTTTAGGGTACCTGACTGGCTCAGTTAGAAGAGCATGCAACTCTTAATTTTGGGGTTGTGAGTTCAAGCCCTACCGTGGGTGTGAGATTACTTAAAAATAAAAAATCTTTAAAAAAAAGAAAAGAAAATGTTTTTTAAAAAAGCCCGTCTTTTTTCTTACTGAAGTATAATTAACATACAATGTTATATTAGGCATGTTTTATTCTAGTTATTAGAATGCAGTCACCAAAGTTTCAAATGATGTAGGAAAATATTTATTCCTGATACTTAGTATAAATCAATCCATATCCACTTAGAAAATTAAGAGAAATGTTGCCACTTCTGAATTAACCCTAGAAGGAATTTTACCTTCTCATAGGATGGTTTATGATTTAATTAATTAGGTTTAGAAAGTAGGATTAATCATTATTACTAGGTTGAGAAAATGAGGCTACTTTTTGTTGCTGTTGTCATTAAACATCTTAAATGGTTCAAAGTTTGGATGCCTTGTTTTCATTGTACCAGGTCATTTGGTTTTATAGGTGTTCATTTTGGAAAATAGGGTGACTTACATTTTCAGAAAATGAATTTCCATGTCACGAGAGATGTTTATATGAATCACTTGTGATTAGTTGTGTCATGAATAATCAGTACATATTTTAAAAAGAAATACCTTGAGGAACAGAACATAAAATTGCATCTTTATGTAGAATTAACTCTAAAGTGCATATGCAAAAGAGTGTATGTAAGGGGTAGTGGTTGAAGGAAAACTAGTTATTGTTAAGGTGACTGTACTCCTCAAAATGGTCTACAGTTTCAGCAAAATCAGTTATATTTCCTGACTTTGATTACTTTACTGCAACTATGCAAGATAATTCCCTTATTCTTAGGAGATACATGATGAAATATTTAGGACTTTTTTAAAAGGAAAAGGTCATGTTGCCTGCAACTTTCAATTAGTTTTGTAATAATAATAACATACATATGATAAAATGAATGGTAGCAATTCTCAAGTCTAGGTAAAAGATATAGCTGTACTTGACGCTTTCCTGTAAGTTTCAAGTTTTTCCAAATAAAGTTAAAAAAAATGCTTATACCTCCACTCATTCCCAGTGTAAATTTTCCTTTTCTAGAATTCCTTCCTGAAAAGACACAGCAGGGTGACTAAGAGATGAGATAATCTCTAGAGTACCTTTGAACTGAATGATTTTTTTTTATTCTTATGTTAATCCCCATACATTACATCATTAGTTCTAGATGAAGTGTTCCATGATTCATTGTTTGTGCATAACACCCAGTGCTCCATGCAGAACGTGCCCTCCTCAATACCCACCAC
>NC_138381.1:49328537-49346185 GCF_054177405.1 Leptonychotes weddellii | reverse complement strand
TTTTTTTTTTTAAAGATTTATTTATTAATTTGAGAGAGCGAGAATGAGAGAGAGAGAGAGAGAGAGTACATGAGTGGGGGAGGGTCAGAGGGAGAAGCAGGCTCCTTGCTGAGCAGGGAGCCCGATGCGGGACTCGATCCCAGGACTCCGGGATCATGACCTGAGCCGAAGGCAGTCGCTTAACCAACTGAGCCACCCAGGCGCCCTATTCACTGTCAGTTTTATTTCAGCTGTCCAAATTTCTGTCAAGCAAAGCCAAATTCTATTAATATTTAGTATAGCTTTGCCCTTAAAAATTATAGGAAAGTCTCAAAAGAGATGAATTTTTTTTTTAAATGAGAGATTGATATTTTAGGTGACTTCCTTTATATTGGAAATTCATTCTCTTTGACACATGAGGTAAGAGGATAGAAAACAAGATAATTATGCTTAGAGTGGGAGATTAAGTAATTTTTGAGACTGGACCACTCAGCCCTCCAAATTCTACCTCACTAGATAGACATCAATGCTTCCTTTTTCTTTCAAAGTAACGTGGATTCGAAGTATAAGGAAGAATTAAAGTTACCACGGGAGCATTGATTTGCTCCCTGGAATCTGCTGTTTGTCCCAGCTCAAGATTGAAAAGACCTCTTTATGGTTCATTGAATCCTGCTTAATCTGACTTAACAGCAAGCGTATGTGTGCCAATATGTTCTTTGGCTAGCAGGGTCACACACAAGCACACAAAGAAAATTTAAAAATGGAATGATTAAGCTGGGTGATTTCTGTTGTTCATGGATGCTGAAATAATCACTCAGATTTGTGGCTGTCATACATACTGCCATCACCAAATCTAAGCAAACATACTAAAACGTCAAAAGTGAGGGGAGGACGCACAGGCAAAGCATACACTTCTTTCTCATTGTTAAAAAGATGGCCTGAACCCCCATCTGTCTTTAGGAGGAATAAGTCTGGCATCTTTTGAGCCTCCCCTCCACCCTTGCTGTGTAAAACACAGGGGGCTTCTGTAGGTTTGTCCATTCAAACACCATTGGTGGAAGAAATCAGCAAATGAACAGCTATTCAGGTGTCCTTGAACATAGGGGCAGCACAGTCTCGCGGGGTCTGTTGACTATTTTCTGGAAAGCCTTTTCTGGAAGAGCCCTGCTTAGGTGGTGGGATATCCCTGGTGTGGCCTCCTGTTCTAGAGCTCATTTATCCAGTCATTGCTCCAAAATGACCTTCAGGTGAGGGTAGCTGAGTCCAGAGGGACTTCCAATCTCAACCACATGCTGAACAAGAATTAATCCTCCCTTTCTATACCCTTAGGCCCTTCAAATTAAAAAAATATTTATTTTTAAAATATTGTGATAAAATTTACATAACAAAATTTATGATTTTAAGTATTTTTAAGTGTACAGTTCAGGGACATCACAGTCTTAGGTTCTTCCATTGAGCTAGGAAATAAGTTTTTTAATGCCACAAGTTTATATTAGTATTGGCATTTCCAATTCAAATGTAATATTTAGTGGTTTTCTTATACGCCTTACTTTGCAACATACATGAAACAGTTTAAAATTGCAATTCTAATAGTACTTTTTAACAATATTTTACTAATGAGTGAAGGTTATAATTTCTTTGAAGTTCATTTGTTTTTAGAATCTATCTAATAAAGGATATATGATCAGAGCACAGGGTTTGAAAGTCACCTATAATAATCTGTTAGGCTTTTTGTTTTAGTCTGTTTACAGTTTTAGGATTTGCTTTTGAAAAACATTTGGACTGATCTTTTGAATATATAAAACATTTATATGATTCATAGTAAAAGTGTTTTTAAAAGGCCTATTTATAGAGGTTCCATTTCCATTCTTATTCTTCCCATCCTATCCCCCTTCACCCAAAGCCCCTAAAAATAATTTTTGTTCATCCTTTCAGGGTTTTTCTTTGGAAAGAAATACATATATATGTATTCTTATTGTTTCTTCTTTCTTACACAAAGAAAAGTGTACTATATATGCTGTTCTGCATCTTCCTTTTTTTAAAAAAAAAATTAATGATCTATCTTGGAGATCAGTTCAATCGGTACAAAGAAATCTTTCTTCTTTTTAATGGCTGCATAGTACTTCATTGTGTGGATGCCCCATAGATTATCCAACCCATTCCCTACTTATGGAAATTTGGGTGTTTCTTTTTTTCTTTTTTTTTTTTAAAGATTTTATTTATTTATTTATTTGAGAGAGAGAGAGAGAGCACATGAGAGGGGGGGAGGGTCAGAGGGAGAAGCAGACTCCCCGCTGAGCAGGGAGCCCAATGCGGGACTTGATCCCGGGACTCCAGGATCATGACCTGAACCGAAGGCAGTCGCTTAACCAACTGAGCCACCCAGGCGCCCAATTTGGGTGTTTCTAACACTTGCTATTATAACTAATTCCTCAATGAATAAATCTGTACAAATGCTTCATTCTTGTGGAGGTGTATCTTCAGAGAAGGTGCCCCAAAGTATAATTGCTCAAAGGGCAAATACATATATTATTATGCTATGTATTGCCAATCCCCCTTTATTGAGGTCAAAACATTTTGTACTCTTACCAACAACACATAAAAGTGTTGTTTACCCATAGCATAATCAATAGAGCACATTGTCAAGCCTTTGAACTTCTGTCAAAAACATTCAGATTTTTTTTTCTTTTTTACTTCCACTATCTTTGCCCAGTCATCAGGAGAAACAAGACATCTGAGCTCATGGATATGTAAGAGCCTCAGACTGGCTCACCAAGATTTATTATAAAAATGTCAGAAACTTTGTGCTGGTTGTTAAACACTGCCATCATTAAAATTAATCTATATAAATATAATTAAATATTAAAAATAAAGGCAATAAATTCTCAAAAACTATGACTTCCTAGTTATTTTACTACATTTACTATTATCTATGGTAATTTACTCCTATTGTCCATAAAGCAGAAATTCAAAGAGAGATATCGTGCATCTCTGTGCTCAGTGACTTCATTTTGGTAGTTAGGAATCATCCATGGTGGCAGTATTTACGCCAAAGAAATCAGTAAATGCTAGAAACTGGAGCCTCTTTTCTTTCTGGGAGAACTGGTTGTAAAACGTTTACCAGCACACCACTGGACCACTCCTAACAAAATTCCCAAGGTGAAAACCAGGTTCTGGCATTTTTATATACAAGTCAAACCAAAACACCTCATCCTCTTGTGTGCCTTTTCTTTACCCTGCCTGGTGCCTCCCTTGGAATTAACTTTCAATAACATCTATCCGTCGATATTAGGTTCATAATACATTTATTTTTTATCATTATATCATTAAACATAGGGTTTGGTTTGGTGTTTCAGTCTCAGTCTATTCTGGTGCCTTGGTAAGCTTTTCTTGGTGCTAACCATAATGCTAGCTAATTATCTTCTGAGTTTATACATGCCATGTTATGCTTATGTGTTTAAAACCATCTAAGAATGAGATAATTATATCTCATTGATATCAGTTAGTGTAAACTGACCAGTCTGTTTTTCACTATTTGTGTATTTTTCCCCCCTCTGGCAGGCACATGTTTATCTTTATTTATGTTTACATGTTTCTAGAGCACTGAGACCAGTTATATATCTTAATTTCATCTCCATCCATTTTCAAAAATAAATTTTCTTTCCTTTGGTTCCACAATATTAAATAAATGTTGAACAAACATTTCCTGAGGAATTTAATCATAAACAGCTTTATTTTTGGCAACCACTATCCCTTGTTTCTCTTTTGCTCAGGATTAAATGTAAGTCATATTTGCTTGGTATTCTGGTCTCTCCCAGCAAATATAAATGGCTTCATTCCAATGACTAAAATGCCCAGTCCCACCTAGTACACACAGCTGCACCCATCACTGAAAGGTGAATCTTCTTCCTCCCCCAGCCTGGACCTATTTTGTGTGCAAGGTCTCTATTTGGTTAGGGGGACTTGCTCAGTTTCTTGTCCCTTTCCTCATGTTTGTTCCTTCTCCACTAGGGTTTCATGCAAGGAGAAAGTTGAGGAAAGAAGGTCAAAAAAGTTCTTATTTGACAGCTAACCCATGACCTGGCATCAGCACTCTACGTGCTTGGCAAGTGTTTAAAGCCAAGTCAGTCAGCCCTCTTGGATAAGACCAAGGTTGTAGAACATTTGTTCTCCCATGATTGCCCCATATCTGATCCACCCCAAACGTTCACACATTTTTTTGTTGTTGTTCTGAAAAACTTTAATGCAGGGCATCCATGATCCAGTCATTTTCCTTTGTGCCATCAAAGCTAATCTGCACCTTAGATCTTCTAGGCAGGAAACAGATACCAGTTGACTATATCCTCTAATTTAGGGGACATATGAAGCCACCTTCTCATGACTGGAAGTGAAGAGGAAATATATCCATTCTCTTCACTCTTAGAAGAAGAACTGTCTTAAAAGATTCCCCCCAATCCATCCTTCATTATCCAAATTTTAATGGATTATTTGGATAATCCAAATTGCATAATTTTTTAATATACTTAATGTGAGTGGGGAATGGGGCTTACAAACTGTTTCCAGACATCTATTTTATGAATTCTGCATATGATCTAGCACTACCTTTGGAAGGAAGAATGTGTTGTCCCTTGGGTCTTACGGTGAAACTTGTATTTAACATCCTGTTACATTAAGAGGATGACAGCTGCTATTATGTTCATGTTGCATAATATGAATAATTTTAATTTGCATGTTTAATTCTACACAAAAGTTGGCATGATATGAGAATCAGTGAATATTAGGACAATGCCAACTGTTCATTATTAATCAAGTTTACATGTTAATTTAACCTAAAATGCTTGGGCAAATCTAGGCATCTGGATGGTACTGGATGCCCCAAATTTATTAAACCTACCCATTTTTAAATTTGGGTGCATGTGTGTATGAATTAAAGGTATCACTCCAACTTTGAAAATTCAATTCAGTTCAACTGTGTCAAAACCTAGTTTCAGAAATCGGTGTATAGAGGTAATATTTTTATACATATTATAATAGTTGTGTCATGCTCTCTTGGAGGGGATATTAGTTTTTTCTACAGATAAATACCAGTTAGAACTAAGAGCATGGACCTGGGAAACATGCCTTCTAATAATTTAAAATTTAACAGTAAATGACCAAAAACCAGTGGACATTATAGAAAGAGTGAGATATATAGGAAGGAAGATGAAATTAGAGTGCAAGGAAGAGTATAAATATAAATTAAAAAAGGAATAAGCAGAATAAAAGTTCATTTGAAGCCCTTACCCTGGGCTCCATAGAACACCTAAGGGTCAGTTTTTGGCCTTCAGGAGTCTGTAAACCTCCTGAAATTGCTGCAGATGTTATTGTTATAATGTGTATTTTTCAGAAGAGAGAATTCTTCACTTTCACTAGATTCTCAAAGGGACCCACATAGAAAGAATCCATGGCTTATTATCAATTGCATTACATTTGGACTTCTGAAATCCAGACTTCATAAATCATTATTTCACCAGCCAGCATATAATTGAGCAAGTTATCCTATACCATGCACAGGGATGTGGCTTAGGGAGAGAACTAAGTGGCATTATTCTTCCTCTCAAGAATTTGGAGTCACATGGAAATAAAATATGTGAGTAAAACAGATGGAGACCAAATTTCAATTTTGTAAAAACTGGATTAGAGTATATGGTTTAGATCTTCAGCCACATGTATTTCCTTACACTTCATTATACTGCTTCTCTGCATGGTGCATTGATACATTCACCGGAACTGAAAATTTATGCCTCTATAAGCTTACTGCCTGGAGAAGTAAAGAAAATACGTATTCTGAGGGCACACTTTCAAAAAGAGTATCCAGAAGGTAGTGGATCAAGTGTTTTTTGGTTCTTTATCTCAAGTGCACCAACAAAGATAAAGGAGAGAGTTCATGGAGACTATTTCCCACAGGGGAGTAAACTGCCAGTTTCTTGCTTTACGAGACAGGGCAGAGATCCTGAAAGGAGTAGAAAAGCGCTGCCTTATAGCTAGATACAACTTGCGTATACAAAGCAGAAAAATTGTCTAATAAAATAGCTTGGAAAAGTCATTTGGGGTCAATGGATATAGAATATTTTATGTAAATCTAAAAAATTTAATTTGAGCAAACAGACATGGTTATTTACTTTTTGAAACAAATGTGATATAACCAAAGTATTTAGGTAAAGAGTGACAGTTACAATACGATATATTAGAATAGTAAAAGTGGAAAGATAGAAACATGAACCAGAAAGCAATTATAAAAATCATGGTGTTAGGTGCTAATTTCCTCAGTAATTTTTCCATAAAAAATTAAGATAAACAATTGTAGTGTGATTTATTGAATGCTGGCAGCAGGAGGGCTACCAAATGAGAAGAATTATGTGCACCTCTAAAGCTTAGGTCTTTGGAGGATGAGGATTGAAGAAATGAGGAAAAAAGCTGTTGGGGTTGTGACCAATAATGAGTTTTAATTTTGCCATTTTCATTTGCTAAATTCAACTGGTGAATTGGGATGAGCAACACATATTTTGTCATTAATAAGATGGAGGCTAATGACAAACAAGCCAAGAAAACACAATGGAGAAAGGACAGTCTCTTCCATAAGTGGTGTTGGGAAAACTGGATAACCACATGTGAAAGAAGGAAATGGAGCAACTATCTTACACCATACACAAAAATTAGTTCAAAATGAATTTAAACTTGAATGTGAGATCTAAAACCATAAAACTCCTGAGGAAACACAGAAGGTAAGCTCCTTGACATTATTCCTGGTGATGATTTTTTGGACTTGACACCAAAAGTGAAGGCAACAATAGCAAAAATAACTGGAGTACATCAAACTAAAAATCTTCTGCACAGGGCGCGTGGGTGGCTCAGTTGGTTAAGCGACTGCCTTCGGCTCAGGTCATGATCCTGGAGTCCCGGGATCGAGTCCCGCATCGGGCTCCCTGCTCAGCAGGGAGTCTGCTTCTCCTTCTGACCCTCCCCCCTCTCATGTGCTCTCTCTCTCTCATTCTCTCTCTCAAAAATAAATAAATAAAATCTTAAAAAAAAATCTGCACAGTGAAGGAAACCATCAACAAAATATAAAAACAACCTACCAGTGGAAGAAAATATTTGCAAATCAATGGGCAAATATCCAAAATATATAAAGAACTCATGCAAGTCAACAGCAAAACCCAAAAAATAACATGATTAAAAATGGGCAGAGGATGTAAATAGACATTTTTCCAAAGAAGACATTCAGAAGGCCAACAGGTATATGGAAACGTCCTCAACATTGCTAATAAGTGGGGGAATACAAATCTAAACAATGAGATATTACCTCATACCTGTTAGAATGGCTATGGTGAGCACTGTGAATTGTGTAAGACTGTTGAATCACAGACCTGTACCTCTGAAACAAATAATACATTATATGTTCAAAAAAAAAAAAGAAGAAGAAGATAGCAGGAGGGGAAGAATGAAGGGGGGGAAATCGGAGGGGGAGATGAACCATGAGAAGCTATGGACTCTGAGAAACAAACTGAGGGTTCTGGAGAGGAGGGGGGTGGGGGAATGGGTTAGCCTGGTGATGGGTATTAAGGAGGGCACGTTCTGCATGGAGCACTGGGTGTTATATGCAAACAATGAATCATGGAACACTACATCAAAAACTAATGATGTAATGTATGGTTATTAACATAACATAATAATAAAATGAATTAAAGACAAAAAAAAAGAATGGGTATTATCAAAAAGACAAGAAATCATGTGTTGGCGAGAACATGGAGAAAAGGGAACACTTGTGCACTGTTGGTGGGAATGTAAATTGGTGCAGCCACTGTGGAAAACAGTATGGAGGTTCATCAAAAAATTAAAATAGGACTATCATATGATCCAGCAATTCCCTTCTGGGTATTTATCTGAAGAAAATGAAAACGCTAACTCAAAGATATATGCGCCCCTGTGTTCATGGCAGCATTGTTTACAATAGCCATGATTTGGAAACAACCTAAGTGTCCATCAATGGATAAATGAGTAAAGAAAATGTGATATATACACCAAAGTATTTAGGTGAAGAGTGACAGTTAATATTCCATATACATATATGGAATATTATTCAGCCACACAAAAAAGAATGAAATCTTGCCATTTGTGGCAACACAGATGAATGTTAAGGGCATTATGCTACTATGTGGAGTAAGTAAGAGAAAGACAAATTCTGTATGATCTAATTTATATGTGGAATCTCTAAACAACAGATTGGTGGTTGCCAGAGTTGGGAGGGTGGGTGGTGGGCTAAACGGGGGATGGGGATCAAAAGATACAAATTTCAGGTTATAAAAAAATAAGTCCTGGGGATGTAATGTACAGCACTGTGACTATAGTTAATAATACTGTACTGCACATTTGAAATTTGCTTAAAGAGGGGCACATGGGTGGCTTAGTCAGTTGAGAGCCAGACTCTTAATTCTGGCTCAGGTCGTGATCTTGTGGTTGTGAGATTGAGCCTTGCGTCAGGCCCTGTGCTCAGTGTGGAGTCTGCTTGAAATTCTCTTTCCCTCTCCCTCTGCCCCTCCCCCTGCTCTCTAAATAAATAAATAAATAGATAGATAGATGATAGATAGATAGATAGATAAAATAGTTAAAAAAAAGAAATTTGCTGAGAACATCTTAAAAGTTCTCATTACACACAAAAAATGTAACTATGTATAATGATGAATGTTAGCTAGAGTTACTGTAGTGATCATTTCTCATTATATCCAAATGTTGAATCATTATGTTGTACATGCGAAACTAGTATAGTATTACATATTATATGTCAACAAAAAAGATAAACAGAAGTTACTATTAGTTATTACCTATCCAAGATTATACTTTAATTGGGGGTTTCCAAGTTATTTCAGGACTACATAACTGGTATTGATTGGCATTATTATTTATAGGTACATTTAATTGAGTTTTGTGATCTTTACTAGACATTATGCCAGTTATCAACATATTGTTTCTCACCCACACATTCACCCTTCATTACCTTCTCTGCCACAATGGAGCATTTTTGCTTTGTCACTTAGATCAAGCTTTGCCAGTAGAGGGAAATGGAAGGATATTGTAGGAGGATGGGGCTTCCTAGTTCTGCTGCAGCTGCTGGCTTGTTTCTTTTTCATGGATTTATCAGCAGTATATGTGTGTGTCTGTGTGTGTAGGGGGTGCAGGGGGGTGGGGAGCATCCAGGGGTACTTGTTCTAGCTCTGTGCCCAGAGTACATAGTCATTTTGAAAGGTCTTAGCCCTAATTCTGGCCTTCTGACCACCTTACATGGATATCATGCACCCAAGACCTCCTCATGCTCTGCTGGTGAGGAGGACTTTTGCTGCGACGTCCTTTGTACATTTCCCTCCCAGTCTTGGATACGGTTTCCAGTGTGCAGTTTCTCCAGTGCTGGACTCCTGCAGAGTGTGCTTTCTTCAGCATTCATCTCCTGCAGCAGCCTGGTTTTTCTAACCTGGGCTCCTTCACAGAGCACTTTCTTCAGTACTGAACTCTTTCTTGCAATGGCTATATCCAGGTCTGAGATTCTGTGGAGTCATGGCTTTTTCTTGCACTGAACTCCTACGGAACCTTCCTCCAGTTCCTAATTTCAGTCATTCTCAGAGGCCAACAGGTTCTCTTGGTGCCTGCTGTAAAGGGCAGATTTTCAGCAAGTCCCACTGATGAGGTACCTCAGCCATTTCTCCACCAGTCAGAGTCATGACTTTGCCCTTTCCCATGAGGATTGCATTTTAGCCCAGGAGATGAGGGCCCTTCTGTGGATGTCCTATTTCAGCTTTAGGGATACTGCTTGCTCCATATATCTGCTACTCCTGTGTTCCTAAGAATTATCTTTAACTCTCATTAGCCAATCCTCCATTATTCCAATTCCATGCTAATAATTTCTTTATTTTAGACTTTTCTCATCCACATCACCATGTGGTTTCTGTCTCCTGACTGGACCCTAACTAATACAGATGTTGACCTGTGCAACACACTCTTTTTGTTTTATCCTTTATCAGTGGCCATTTGGTTTTTCTATAGAAGATGAAGTCTACTTTATAATGTTTCCTTCATGTGTTTAAATAGCCCTAACCCACTTGAAAAAGACCCACGGTAAAGCAGCTTTATTCTAAATTAAGTAATTCTTGGAGATCTAACTCATGTATGGAGAATAATTTCTAGTTACTCACTATGTAGGAGAGGTCCTAATGGAATAAAATGAGAAAAAGTAGGGATCCTGAAAGCAGTAATGACCTCCCTTTTCCTGTGTCCACAGGCAACTGGCAGATAGCTTTTTGCCTTCTTTTCTCCATTTTCTTCTTTCTCACTTTTTTCCCTGAGAAGGCAGGAACTGGATACCTTAGATAGGGAATTAGACTAGGTGGGATTGGGGAGTCTGGAATGAATTATGCAAGTGGAAGATTGCAGTTTTCAAAGCAAGTCCAAATCATTCCAATCAAGACATTAGTAAGACAACCTCCAGTAAGATTTCCCACAAATGAATGTTGGGGCATTTAGCTGGCAAACTAGGGCCACTTACCTCCTTTTCTCTCTCCACTTCCATAGCCCATTACATCCTCCAGGCACACAGTATTCACATAGTGCCAACATGCTCCCAAATTCTCACCCAAATGTGGTTTGCTCTACTCCTCCCTCTTTAAGTAGTTGATTTTCCATGATTGTTTTTCCTCCTCCTTTCATGTAAATAAAAATTCCCAAATATTGAGCTCAAATTAATTTAGTGATTTTCAACATGGAGTAAATGACTACTGTATTTAATACCTATTTGGAGTCCGAAAGAGGAGTTTTTTTTTTTTTTTTTAATCCAAATTAACCTTAACTCATGGAATTTGGTAAGGGAAAGAGTAGGTATAGTATTGAGAAGGGGACCTAATAATGTTTTCTGCTCAAACTAAATGTCTCCTTCTCCATTGCATCCAAGCTGGGTTTTGGAGGGAAAACATTCCAGGAAAAGTATTGGATATTAGCTTGGAGCCACATGCCACTAGGCCTTAATGTGTGCCACTTAGCTGCATGACACTCAAACCTTTACAAATGATATTAAGTTCCTGTGGGGCCACAGAGACCAAGGAAATATTCTTGGATTGGCAAAGCAAACTTTAGAAATTATGGATTTCTAGGCCATCTTTTGAGGTGTGCATTTACTTCTGACAAACATTGTTTCTGACTATCCTTTCTCTTGCAAAGTTAACATCCAAGTATTTGCTTCTCTTTGCTTTATATAATAAAGTCATCAAAAGGTTAACTGAATTGCTCAAGGTCATGGTTCATCTAGGCATCAAATGTGATTAGAATCTCCAGTCTTTCTATTTGATCACACAGCTTTCTATCAAGGGATTTTACTTTGAGTTTTTCAAATCCCTGACCCATTTTAAACTTGCAGGTTGGATCTGTGAACTAAAGAAAATGGTAATTTGCAGGGGAGAGACTTCAAATTTCTCTTGATAGGAAGAGCTGCCTTAACATAGCATGAAAGATCTCAAGAGGTTTTCTAAGTCACTTCACAGGGCTTTTTGAGTCTTCTGCACATCAAATGATTCTCATGAAAAGAACATACTTCTAATCTCAAGGTTAAAGAAAGGAGAGTGAAAAATGAGGATTATTGGCAGAGCCTACTCTAAAAAAAATGTGCAAGAACACATGGGCAGAAGAATGGACATGTATAAAATGTTTTCATCTATGTTTTAATATAATTATATAGTGTACATTGATTCAAAATATTCAAATTAATCAAATTTTTAATTACATACTTCGGTACCATAGAAGAGTAGCATATATTGAAAAATTATAAAGAAAAATTTTCTATGTATGAATTTGCTAGTAAATTCATTAACATGTAGTGTAATATTAGTTTCAGGTGTACAATGTAGTGATTCAACACTTCTGCACAACACCTGGGTTCATCCCAAGTGCACTCCTTAATTCCCATCACCTATTTAACCCATCCTCCCACACACCTCCCATCTGGTAACCACCAGTAATCTATAGTTAAGAGTCTGTTTCTTGGTTTGTCTTTCTCTCTCTCTCTGTCCCTTTGCTTATTTGTTTTGTTTCTTAAATTCTACATATGAGTGAAATCATATGGTATTTGTCTTTCTCTGACTGATTTATTTTGCTTAACCTAATAGCTCCATCCATGTCATTGCACAGGGCAAGATTTCATTCTTTTTTTATGGCTGAGTAATATTCAATTGTGTGTATATGTGTGTGTGTCTCCATTTATTAGTCCATAGACACCTTCGGCTGTTTCCATAATTTGGCTATTGTAGATAATGCTTTTATAAACATCAGAGTACATATATCCCTTTGAATTAATATTTTTTGTATTCATTGGGTATATACCTAGTAGTGCAATTTCTGGATTGTAGGGTAGTTCTATTTTTAACTTTTTGAGGAATCTCCATACTGTTTTTCAGAGTGGCTCTACCAGTTCGCATTCCCACCAACACTGCAAGAGCGTTCCGCTTTCTCCACATCTTTGCCAACACCTGTTGTTTCGTGTGTTGTTGATTTTAGCCATTCTAATAGGTGTGAGGTGGTATCTCACTTAGTTTTGATGTGCATTTCCCTGATGATGACCGTTGAGTGTCTTTTCATGTGTCTGTTGGCCATCTGGATGTCTTCTTTGGAAAAATGTCTGTTTGTGTCTCCTGACCATATTTTAATTGGATGATTTGTTTTTTGGGTCTTGAGTTTTGTAAGTTCTTTATATATTTTGGATATTAATCCTTTATTAAATATATCATTTGCAAATATCTTCTCCAATAATATAGGTTGTCTTTTAATTTTGTTCATTGTTTCCTTTGTTGTGCAGAAGCTTTTTATTTTGATGTAGTCCCAATAGTTTATTTTTGCTTTTGTTTCCCTTGCCTTAAGAGACATATCTAGAAAAAAGTTGCTATGGCCTGTGTTCTCTTCTGTGTTCTCTTTGTTTTTGTGAATAGTATAAAAAGTAGTCCAGTTTCTTTCTTTTGCATGTTGCTATCCAGTTTTCCCAACACCATTTTTTGAAGAGACATTGGATATTCTTTCCTGCTTTGTCGAAATTAATTGACTGTATAGTTGTGGGTTCATCTCTGGGTTTTCTATTTGGTTCTATTGATCTATGCATCTATTTTTGTGCCAGTACCATACTGTTTTTATTATTACAGCTTTGTAATATAACTTATGGTCTGGAATTATGATGCCTGCAGTTTTGTTTTTCTTTTTTCAAAATATCTTTGGCTATTTGGGGTCTTTTGTAGTTCCATACAAACTTTAGGATTGTTTGTTCTGGCTCAGTAAAAAATGCTGTTGGCATATTGATAGGGATTGCATTAAATGTGTAGATTGCTTTGGGTAGTATAGACATTTTAACAATATTTGTTCTTCCAATCCATGGACATGGAATATCTTTCCATTTCTTTGTGTCATCTTCAGTTTCATTCATCAGTGTTTTATCGTTTTCAGAGTACAGGTCTTTCATCTCTTTGGTTAAATTTATTCCTAAGTGTCTTATTGCTTTTGGTGCAATTGAAAATGGGATTAATTCTTTCATTTCTCTTTCCCGCTGCTTCATTATTGGTGCATAGAAATGCAACAGATTTCTGTACATTGATTTTGTATCCTGTGACTTTACTGAATTAGTATATCCGTTCTAGCAGTTCCTTGGTGGAGCCTTTCCAGTTTTCTGTATAAAATATGTCATTTGCAAATAGTGAAAGTCTTACTTCTTCTTTGCTGATTTGGATGCCTTTTATTTCTTTTTGTTTTCTGATTGCTGTGGCTAGGACTTCCAGTACTCTGTTAAATAACAGTGGTGAGAGTGGACATCTCTGTCTTTTTCTTGACCATAGAGGAAAAGCTCTCAGGTTTTCCCCATTGAGTATGATGTTCACTGGGGGTTTTCATATATGGCCTTTATTATGTTGTGGTATGTTCCCTCTAATCCTACTTTGTTGAGGGATTTTTATCATGAATGGATGTTGTGCTTTATCAAAAGCTTTTTCTGCATCTATTGAAAGGATCATATGGTTCTTATCCTTCCTTTTCTTACTGTCGTATAATACATTGATTGATTTGGGAATATTGAACCACCCTTGTAGCTCAGGAATAAATCCCACTTGATTGTGGTGAATGATTCTCTTAATGTACTGTTGGACTTGGTTTGCTAGTATTTTACTGACGTTTTTTGCAACTGTGTTTATCCAGAAGGTTGTCCTGTTGTTCTCTTTTTTAGTGGTGTCTTTATCTGGTTTTTGTATCAGGGTAATGTCTGCCTCATAGAATGAATTTGGAAATCTTCTTTCCTTTTCTATTTTTTGAAATAATTTGGGAAGAATGGGTATTAACTCTTCTTAAATGTTTGGTAGAATTCACCTAGGAAGCCATCTGGTCCTGGGCTTTTGTTTGTTGGGAGTTTTTAAATTACTAATTCAATTTCTTTGCTTGTTATCAGTCTGTTCAAGTTTTCTATTTCCTCCTGTTTCAGTTTCGGTAATTTGTATGTTTCTGGAAATTTATCCATTTCTTCCAGGTTGTCCAATTTGTTGACATACAGTTTTCATAATATTCTCTTATAATTATTTGTATTTCTGTAGTGTTGGCTGTTACTTCTCCTCTCTCATTTGTGGTTTTATTTGGTCGTTTTTCTTTTTGATAAGTCTGGCTAAAGGTTTATTTCATTTTTGCAAAGAACCAAGTCCTGGTTTCATTGAACTGTTCTATTATTTTTAGTTTCTATATCATTTATTTCTGCTCTAATCTTTATTATTTCTTTCCTTCTGCTGGCTGTAGGCTTCTTTTGTTGTTCTTTTTCTAGCTCTTTAGGTGTAAGTTTAGGTTGCTTATTTGAGATTTTTCTGCTTCTTGAGGTAGGCCTGCATTGCTATATACTTCCCTCTTAGGACAACTTTTGCTGTGTCCCAAAGGTTTTGGACTATTGTGTTTTCATTTGTTACCATGTTTTTTGGTTTTTTTTTTTAATTTCTTATTTGGTTTCCTGGTTGACCCATTCATTGTTTAATAGCATGTTGTTTAACCTCTATGTATTTGTGGTCTTTCCAGATTTTTTTCTTGTGGTTGACTTCCAGTTTCATAGTGCTGTCATCAGAAAAGATGCATGGCATGACTTCAATCTTTTTATATTTGTTGAGGCCTGTTTTGTGACCTAATATGTGATTTCTTCTGGAGAATTTCCCATGTGCACTTGAAAAGCATGTGTATTCTGCTGCTTTAGGATGGAATGTTCTGAATATATCTGTTAAGTCCATCTGGTCCAGTGTGTCATTCAAAACCATTGTTTCCTTGTTGATTTTTTGTTTAGATGATCTGTCCATTGATACAGGTGGGGTGTTAAATACCCCTACTCTTACTGTATTATTATCAATTAGTTACTTTATGTTTGTTATTAACTTTTTTTATGTATTTGGGTGCTCCCATGTTGGGTGCATAATTGTTTACAACTGTTAAATCTTCTTGTTGGATTGTCCCCTTTATGATTATATAGTGCCCTTCCTTGTCTTTTGTTAAAGTCTTTGTTTTTAAAGTCTTTTTTGTCCAATATAAGTATTGCTACTTTGCCTTTCTTTTGACGTTTTTGCATGATAGGTATTTCTCCATTCCCTCACTTTCAATCTGCAGGTGTCTTTAGGTATAAAATGAGTCTTTTGTAGGCAGCATGTAGATGGGTCTTGTGTTTTGTTTTGTTTTGTTTTTAATCCATTCGGACATCCTGTGTCTTTTGATTGGAGTATTTAGTCCATTTATATTTAAAGTAATTATTTTTTAAGTAGGTTCCACATCTAATGTGGTGCTTGAACTCATGACCTTGAGATTAAGAGTCACATGCTGTACTGACTGAGCCAGCCAGATGCCCCCAAGGTAATTATTGCTAGATATGCATTTATTGCCATTTTATTACATGTTTTGTCATTGTTTCTGGAAATTTCCTCTGATCCTTTTTTGGAATTGTCACTTTTGGCTTCTCCTTTGTACTCAAAGAGTCCTCTTTATTTATTTTATTTTTAATTTTTAAAAAGATTTTATTTATTTATTCATGAGAGACAGAAAGAGAGAGGCAGAGGCAGAGGGAGAAGTGGGCTCCCCACTGAGCAGGGACCCCAATGTGGAACTTGATCCCAGGACCCCAGGATCATGACCTAAGCCGAAGGCAGATGTTTAAACATCTGACCCTAAAAGAGTCCTCTTTAAAATTGCTTGCAAGGCCTGTTTAGTGGTCACAAATTCCTTTAGTTTTTGTTTGTCTGGGAAACTCTTTAGCTCTCCTTCTATTCTGAATTTTAGCCTTGCTGGATAGAATTTTCTTGGGTGCAGATTTTTCCCATTCAGCACTTTGAATACATCATGCCATTCTCTTCTGGCTAGCCAAGTTTCTGTGAGAAATCTCCAGCTACCTTTACGGGGTTTCCCTTATAAGTTAAGGATTTTTTTTGTCTTGCTGCTTAAAAAATTTTTTTAACACTGTATTTTCAAATTTAATTACAATATGTCTTGGTGTTGGCCTGCTTTTGTTGATTTTGATGGCAGTTCTCTTTGTTTCCTGGATATGGATATCTGTTTCTTTCCCCAGAGTAGGGGAAATTTCAGCTATTATTTCTTCAAATAAATTTTCTGTGTCCTTCTCTCTCTCTCCTTCTTCTGGGGCTCTTATAATATGAGTTATATTACATTTGATGAGGTCCCTTAGTTTCCTAAGTCTATTCTTGTGTTCCATAATTCTTTCTCTCTTTTGTTCAACTTCATTATTTTCCATTATTTTGTCTTCTATATCATTAATTTTTTCATCTGCTTTTTTCCAGCCTGCTGTTCATTGCATCAAGTGTGTTTCTAATCTCGTTTATTGCACACTTCATCTCTGACTGATTATTTTTTAACTCTTTTATCTCTGTGGTAAGGGTCTTGCTGGTGTCTTCCATTCTTTTCTCAATCCCAGTGAGTATACTTATGATTGCTGTTTTAAATTCTCCATCAGGCATGTTATTTATATCTATTTCATTCAGATCTCAAACTGTGGCCTTATCTTGTTCTGGCATTTGGAAAAGTTCCTCCATTTCATATTTTGTCTAAGTTTTTGCATTCTTCTCTGTGTTAGAAAAGCCAGTTATGTCTCCTGCTCCTGAAAGTAATGGCCTTCTGAAAGAGGTCATGTAGTGCCCAGGGCCTGGCACTTCAGGGAGAGTCTCTGATGTATGCTGCATGCACTCTGCTGTTGTGTTTTGGCTGCTCTGGCCTTCAGACTGGTGGTCTGAAGAAACTTTCTTTCTTTCTTTTTTTTTTTTTATTCTTATGTTAATCCCCATACATCACATCATTAGTTTTAGATGAAGTGTTCCATGATTCATTGTTTGTGCATAACACCCAGTGCTCCATGCAGAATGTGCCCTCCTCAATACCCACCACCAGGCCAACCCATCCTCCCACCCCCCGCCCCTCTAGAACCCTGTTTGTTTTTCAGAGTCCATCGTCTCTCATGGTTCGTCTACCCCTCCGATTTCCCCCGCTTCATTCTTCCCCTCCCGCTACCTTCTTCTTCTTCTTTTTTTTTTTAACATATATTGCATTATTTGTTTTAGAGGTACAGATCTGAGATTCAACATTCTTGCACAATTCACAGC
>NC_138381.1:49296972-49328037 GCF_054177405.1 Leptonychotes weddellii | reverse complement strand
AAGGCTTGTATTGCTATATACTTTCCTCTTAGGACTGCCTTTGCTGTATCCCAAAGATTTTGAATAGTTGTGTTTTCATTTTCATTGGTTTCCAAGAATTTTTTTAATTCTTCTTTAATTTCCTGGTTGACCCATTCATTCTTCAGTAGGATGCTCTTTAGCCTCCATGTATTTGAGTTCTTTCCGACTTTCCTCTTGTGATTGAGTTCTAGTTTCAAAGCATTGTGGTCTGAAAATAGGCAGGGAATGATCCCAATCTTTTGGTGTCAGTTTCAGACCTGATTTTTGACCCAGGATGTGATCTACTTTGGAGAATGTTCCATGTGTACTAGAGAAGAATGTGTCTTCTGTTGTTTTGGGATGGATTATTCTGAATATATCTGTGAAGTCCATCTGGTCCAGTGTGTCATTTAAAGCCTTTATTTCCTTGTTGATCTTTTGCTTAGATGATCTGTCCATTTCAGTGAGGAGGGTGTTAAAGTCCCTTATTATTATTGTGTTATTGTTTATGTGTTTGTTTGATTTTGTTATCAATTTGTTATCACTTATCTCTTGAATTCTGCCCTCATGATCCAGTAGATGTTTATCTCTCTTTTGTTCAGCTTCTTTATTCTCCATCATTTGGTCTTCTATATCACTAATTCTCTCTTCTGCCTCATTTATCCTAGCAGTTAGCGCCTCCTTCTTTGATTGCACCTCATTAATAGCCTTTTTGATTTTGACTTGGTTAGATTTTAGTTCTTTTATTTCTCCAGAAAGGGTTTCTCTAATATCTTCCATGCTTTTTTTCAAGCCCAGCTAGTATCTTTATAATCGTCATTCTGAACTGTAGTTCCAACATCTTACTAATATCCCTATTGATTAGTTCCCTGGCAGTCGGTACTGCTTCTTGTTCTTTTTTTTTTGAGGTGAGTTTTTCCATCTTGTCATTTTGTTCAGAGGAGAACAAATGAATGAGAGAACAAAATGCTAACAGGGTAACAACAACACCAGAAAAATTTACAATAAACAAACCAGAAGAAACCCGAAACTGGGGGGAAAGAAAGAAAGAAAAAGAATATTATCAAATATGATCAGGCTGGTGCATAAATCAGTGCCACACACTAGATTTTGGGCATATTTTGGTCTGTTAGAAGAAACTGCCTCCCAAAATTTTAAAGAAAGAAAAACTTACATATGTACAAAAATAAGGGTAAATATGGTGAAGGGATGGACTATGACTGTAAAGATGAAAATTATAAGAGATTTTATAAAAGGAATTGATAAGAAGTTGGTTGAAAAAAGAAAGAAGAGAAATTTGAAGGAAAAAAAAAGGAGAGAATGTGATCAGGCAGGAGAGTAGAACAAAGCCATACACTAGAGATTTAGGGTATATTTTGGTCTGTTAGAAGAAACTGTATCCCAAAATTTTAAAGAGAGAACAACATATATATATATATATATATATATATATATATATACACACACACACACACACAAAATAAGGTTACCTACAATGAAGGGATATAATATGATTCTAAAAATGAAAAATAGATTTTTAAAAAAGGGATTGATAAGATATTGGTTGAAAAAGGGAAGAAGAAAAATAAAAAACAGAAAAAGAAAAAGAAAAAGAAAATTAAAAAAATTAACTTTGAAAGACTAAAGAATCATGGGACAAAAAGCCATGAATTCTATGTGCTGTATTCCCCTAGTGCTGGAGTCCTGCTGTTCTCCTTGATCGGTAAACTTGGTCTTGGCTGGATGTTCTTGCTGATCTTCTGGGGGAGGGGCCTGTTGCAGTGATTCTCAAAATGTCTTTGCCTAGGTGGAATTACACCGCCCTTGCCAGGGGCTGGGCTAGGTAATCTGCGCTGGTTTGCTCTTGGTAGCTTTTGTTCCCTGAAAGTTTTTCGTACAGCTTTTGAGGACAAGAAAGAAAATAGCAGCCTCCCAATCTCCATCCTGGAGGAGCCGAGAACTCGGGGCCCCACTCCTCAGTGAGCCTTCAGAGAAAAGCAGTCAGTCACTCCTGTCTCCCTGGTCTCTGGCTGCACTCTGTGCTCACCTGGCCTGTGACCGAGCATTTCTATCTCTGGCACCCAACCCTGTGTGGAGTCTTCAACCTGACAGATCCCTGAGGTGTGCTCCCGTGCTGTTCCTCCCAGGGCAGGAAGGGAAGTGTCCCCAGATCTACTGCTTGTTTGGTCCCTGCTGGAAGAGTAGTGGCCTGACTGTGCCGTGGACCATGGTTTATGGCAACCCCTAGCTGAGAGCCCACTCCTTGGCTCACTCTTTGCAGCCGGCTTCCCTGCTCCAATACCTGGGAGCTCTGCCACCGGGCATCCCTGGTCTTTCTGTGACCCTGAAGGTCCTGAGACCACACTGTCCCAGCAAGGGTTCCACTCCCACTTAGCCACTGGAGCGATGTCCCTCAGCAGAGCAGACTTCTAAAAGTTCCAATTTGTGCTCCATTGCTCTATCACTTGCCTGTAGCCAGCTGAGGCTCCCTCCCCCAATGGTCTATCTTCCCGAATATTGCCTCGGATTCACTTCTCCGCATGTCCTACCTTCCAGAAAGTGGTCACTTTTCTGTTCAGAGAGTTGTTGCTTTTCTTTTCTTTGCTCTCCTGTTGAGTTTGTAGGTGTTCAGAATGGTTTGATACCTATCTAGCTGAATTCCTGGGACCAGATGAAATTTAGGTCTCCTACTGTTTCGCCATCTTGTTGAGGTTCTCTTTTAGCCCTTTGACTATATTATTGCCACTCTTTTATGGCCCAAAAAGTTTCTGTTGAAAAATCAACTGATAGCCTTATGTGGTTTCCCTTTTGTGTAACTAGTTGTTTTTCTCTTGTTGCTTTTAAGATTCTCTCCTTATCTTTAACTTTTGTCACTTTAATTATTATGTGTCTTGGTGTGGACCTCTTTGAGTTCATCTTGTTTGGGGTTCTCTGTGCTTCCTGGGCCTGGATGTCTGTTTCCTTCCTCAGGTAGGAAGTTTTCAGCTATTATTTCCTTCAAATTAGTTTCTGTCCCTTTCTCTTTTATCCTTCTAGGATCCCTATAATGCAAATGTTAGTATGCTTAATGTTGTCTCAGAGGTCCAAAATCCTACCCCCATTTTTTTAAAGAAATATTTTTATTTTGCTATTCAGCTTGGGTCCTTTCCACCACCCTGTCTTCCAGATTGCTGATCTGTTCTTCTGCATCCTCTAATTTGCTGTTGATTTCTTCTAGCATGTTTTTCATTTCAGTTATTGTGTTCTTCAGTTATTGTGTTCTTTTTTATATTTTCTGGGTCTTGGTTGAAGTTCTCATGAGTTTATACACTCTTTCTAGTCTGGTGAGCATCTTTACCATTAGTAAATTAGTAATGACCATTATTCAAACTCTTTATTAGGTAGATTGCTAATCTGTTTCATTGAGTTCTTTTTCTGAAATTTTGCCTTTTTGTTTGTTTGATGCATATTCCTCCGTCTCCTCATTTTGTTTGATTTTCTCTGTTTGTTTTTATGAATTAGGTGAAGGAACTACCTCTCCCAGAGTTGAAGGAGTGACCTTGTATAGGAATGTTCCCTGCATAGACTTGTGTGTCTTAGATGGCTGGCTAGAGTTATAGTGGGCATGGGCTTGGAGGTCCCAGCATACTCTGCTTCAAGGCTTTCCTGATGGGATGGCTGGAGATGAACTAGGTACAGGCTAGGAACTCCCAGGTTGCTCCATGCTGGGGTGACCTTGGTGGGACAGCTGGAACTGATATGGGCACAGATGGGAGGAGCTGTCTTGGGGGGACAGCTGGAGCTGTTATAGGGGCCCAGGGCTCCCCAAGCCAGCAAGCCAGGTTGAGTGCTCAGATCCTACTCTCATCTGTGCTATCAAGGTGGAAGGGGAACAAAAATAATGGCATTCACCAACCTTGGAAAGAATTAGTGCAGATTCCCCACTATTTGGTAAATGCTCTAGGGTTATCTAGTGGGTTTCCTTCACTTGTAGTCTAGTTGTTTTTTAAACTGCTGCTTTTTGAAAAAAAAATAGTGAAACCATAAGAGACTCTTAAAGACAGAGAACAAACTGAGGGGTGATGAAGTGAAATGGGTGGGTTGGGCTAAATGGGTGGTGGGTATTAAGGAGGGCACTTGATATGATGAGGACTGTGTGTTGTGTATAAGTGATGAATCACCGAATTCTATTTCTGAAACCAATATTGCAGTGTATTGCTAACTAAATAGAATTTAAATAAAAATTGGAGAAAAAAAAACCCTGCTTGTGTGTGTGTGTGTGTGTGTGTGTGCTGTGCCTCAAGTTGGGTGAATCTGCACATGGACCCTTCAGTGATATCCCTCCCCACTGCAGTCTGTAGCATCAAGGATGGGGTTCTTGTTATTGCAATGTCTCCATCTCTCATGTTTTCTTTGTGGTCCTCTTATCTTTTGTTGTGCAGAAGCTGTTCAATCAGCCCTCAGTTCTTCTTTAGGAGGAACCACTCTATTTGTAGGTATAGATTTGTGGGAGAAGATGAGTTTAAGGTCCTCCTATGCCATCATTTTGGACCATTCTCTTAAAATCTTTATTTAAGAGGTTTACATAATTGATTTAAGAATTTTTTCTTTTTTAAAAGATTTATTTTAGCATGCACACATGAGTGGGGGGAGGGGCAGAGGGAGAGGGAGAAAATCTCAAGCAGACTCCCTGCTGAGTGAGGAGCCCACGTGGGACTTGATCACATGACCTGAGATCATGACTTGAGCTGAAATTAAGGTCCAACACTTAACCAACTGAGCCACCCAGGCACCCCAAGACTTTTTGTCTTTAATATAAACACTTAACACTATACATTTCCCTTTAAGCTCTGCTTTGGCTGCATTTCCCAAATTTTGATATAGTGTGTTTTCATTTTCATTCAATTCAAAATATTTTCTAATTTCCTTTGTGACTTCTGTTGCTTTGACATAGTTATTTAAAAATATGTTGCTTAATTTCCAAATATTAGGGGAAATTTCAGATATCTTTCTGATACTGATTTCTAGTTTGATTCGATGTAATCTAGAGAACACAGTCTGTATGATTTCAATTATTTTAAATTTCTTTGTTTTTCAATTATTTTGTTTCTTTTTTTAATTCTTTTTTTTTAAAGGTTTTATTTATTTATTTGAGAGTGAAAGAATGAGAGAGAGCATGGGGGGGGGTAGGGTCAGAGGGAGAAGCAGACTCCCTACTGAGCAGGGAGCCCAATGCGGGACTTGATCCTGAGACTCTAGGATCATGACCAGAGCCGAAGGCAGTCACTTAATCAACTGAGCCACCCAGGCACCCCAATTATTTTAAATTTCTTGATGCTTGGTTTATGGTCCTGGATATAGTCTATATTGGTGAATGTTTTCTGTGCACCTGAAAATAACTTACATTCTGTCATTGTTGGGTAGAGCATTCTAAAAATATCAGGTTAAGTTGGTTAATAGTGTTATTCAGATCTTCCACATCCTCACCTATTTTCTGTCTACCTGTTCTGTTGTTTACCTAAGGGATTGTTGACTCATCAATTTTAATTGTGGATTTGTCTATTTTCTAGTTCTTTCAAATTATTTTTCATATATTGTGATACTCTGTTGTTAGGTGCCTACAAATTTAGGATGGTTATTTCTTCATGATGAATTGACTTCTTAATCATTATGTAATGTTTTCTTTTCTTTGCAATGTCCTTTTTATCCCTTGCGATATTTCTTCTTCTGAAGTCTACTTCTTCTCATATTAATATAGCCACTCCTGCTTCCTTTTAATTGGTGTTTACATGATGTGTCTTTTTCTGTTCTTTTACTTTTAATCTATGTTTATATACTTAAAAATGAATTTATTGTAGATAGCATATAATTGGGTCTTGTCTTTATTCAGAATGATCATTTCTTTATTTTTATTGGTATGTTTCCACCATTTACAATTAATATAAACTTTGATATGGATGGATTTAAATCTATCATCTTGCTAGTTGCTTTTGATTGAGTGCTGGACAATGTGTATTGAACAATACTGAAGTTATTTTGTCTAGCAGTGGGTATGTTTTTTTTCTGCTGGCTGTTTGTATCAGGAATTTTGCTGGCTTTGGATTTTGTTGTGCTGTGATTACTTTCTGTGTACCATCAGCTTCAAATTCCTTTTGTGTTACTCTGTACTTAGTGTGGGGACTGTGATGCTAGATTTTTTCTCTTTATTTCTGCCCCATTCTCAGATCTCTGTGTACCTGTAGTGTGGAGAGGGTCTTGTTCTTCACCCTCAAAAGTCACACTCATTATTTCTGCAATATCCCATTGTTACACAGATCACCTTTATTCAATGTGTCAGGGGAGTTCACAGGAACAAGCATACCAGGTGGCAAAAATAATTGGGAGTCACTTTGGAGGCTGCCTACCATAAGAAATATTTTAAAATTTGATGGAAGGAAAATTTTGGGGGGGTGGGGGGATTTTTGATCATTTATATTTCCATTTTAACACCAGTTAATACTTCATTATTTTCTAAAATCAAAACTTTAATCAATATATGATTATCTTTGGAATAGCAAGTCTTGAAAATCACGAGAACAACTTCATACTTCTAATTTAGTGTTATTATTGTTTTAATTCCTCCTTGTTTGCCAAGCTTTTAAGAAGAGAATGGAAAAGGGGGTGAAAGTATTAGAACCTTTTTTCCTTTTTGTTTATATGTTGATGGCTTGTGTCACAGTTATTTCCACAACACATCCTCTGTTACTTCAAGCATTCATACTTCTTTTTTTTTTTTAAGATTTTATTTATTTATTTGACAGAGAGAGACACAGCAAAAGAGGGAACACAAGCAGGGGGAGAGGGAGAGGGAGAAGCATACTTCCTGCTGAGCAGGGAGCCCAATGCGGGGCTCAATCCCAGGACCCTGGGATCATGACCTGAGCTGAAGGCAGACGCTTAATGACTGAGCCACCCAGGCACCCAAGCATTCATTCTTCTTAATAGAGAGTATTACTCTCTACAGTTATTGAGCTCTTTCTCTGTATTTCAGCATGGTGCTAGAGGACCCAAGTGAATTTACTGCCAATTAAACTCTAGGGCTCCTTCTCAGTCCCAGACTATCCTTTACACCATCTTCTTTTTTTTCTGGAACAGGTTTGGGCTCAGTCTTCTTCCTGTGTTAAATTTGTCATTTCCCACTCTATTTACTGAAGTTCTTCTTTCCACAAGGTTTGTTTTCTACTTGTTTTGTCTTAATATAAGAAATTTGTGTCTACTTGTTTTTTTTTCCAAAATGTAATTATTAAAGAAAAATATATTGCAGTCACCAACAATTAAAAGTAAGTCAGGAAGGTACCAGTAATTTTAGAAAGTCATGAAACCATAACCCCCAACTTTTAAAAAAATAAGTGTTAGAGGTGACTGTCAGTTGACGTTAGAGGTCAATCAAATATAATTTTGCATTTCATAGTGAGATGCTTAAGGTGGATTCCAAGGTCTGGGTAGTCTTTGCTGAGAATTAATCTGGGGGGTTTGGCATGCCTGCTATAGCTCTTTCAGATCAGTCCCTGTGGTATATCTGGATAAAGATGGCACTTAAGTTTTCCCTGGCTTCACTGGCTGTGCATTTATTCATTCCTGTTACATTTAGTGGCAGTTTCCCACCCCCTTCTTTTTGGCCTAGTTATCTAAGCTTTCTAGGACAAAGCCAAAAGCCAGGACATACACAAATTCATACCGTTTCTATGCAATCCTGCAAAGATATTTTGGTAATAGTTTTCAAAAATTCTAATCATATATTTACTTATTCATTCATTTTTTTATTCACATATCTATTCCTCAAACATTTAATAAACATGTATTATGTGTCAAGAACCATCCTATATGCAAGAGGGCCTGGATAATCAGCGGTTCAAAAGGAAAAAAAAGATACGACACCTTCTTGAGAGGAAATTACACTTTTTTTAGAGACATTTCTCTCCCTCTCTTACTCCCTCCCTCCCTCCCTTCCTTCCTTCCTTCTTCCTTCTATCCCACCTGTCTGCCCCACCCTCCCCCTCTCTTTACTCTATTTGTCCCACATGTGCCTAGACCCAATAAACTATCATACAGAGGAGCTTAACCTGGAGTGTTCCTTAAAAATAAAAGTCAGTTTACGATTTACTGGATGAAATCTCAAATCAAGTTGATAGAATTTGATGTAGACTTCCTGGATGTGGTTAAAAATCTGATCTGGGCTTTCCAGGAAATAATAAAAATGTGGAAAGCAACATTCATATTTTAGATCCTTATTAGAAAGATCTGCTCTATCTTAGATAACAAAATGGAAACATTTTCAGACTTTTTAAAGCAAAGATGAGGAGAACCACAAAGGGTTGGAAGGGAAATGGACCTTGGAAATAGGCTAGCTTAGTCCTCTTGCTTTACAGAGGATGCGGCTGAGCCCGGAAGAGACTAAGTGGTGGAGTTCAGATTATAAATCAGCTCTGCCAATTGTTCAGTCCAATGTACTTCTGCTCATGCATCCTCTTTGCTGCTGCTCTTTGGAACAGTTGAGAGATTAAATCCAATACTATAAAAACCTATTGTCCACATATGACAGGGATTAGGGAAGCTACAGAGATCAAGATGTATGTATTCCTTGCCATCATAGAGTTTATATTCTGTTTGGTAAGACAGACATATGTGTCCAATTATGTGACAGACAGAAAGAGGTAAATGTCATTAGAGTAGAGGGAAGTGAGTGATGAACTCTCCTTTCCATGTGGGCTCCAGAAACAATTTTTCAGATTAGATCTACATTTGAGTTGGAAATGAAACAATCTCCAAAAGTGTTTGCATTGTGCTTAGTTTCTTCCAGAAAAAATGATGAAGTAAGGACTTTGCAGTTCCTCTGCAATTTGGCTTGCTCAGCTGAGAATGCTCTCAAATGGTCCTCAAGGGCACGTGCCCCATAATGAGCTTAGAGATCTGAGCCAAGTTGTTACAACAGTTGCTTCACACTTTCATCCACAAAATAATTAGAAACTCTTCTTTGCTCTTTCTGGCATGACCAGATCTTGTTAAACAAAGTATGCTGATTTTCTCTAAGGGCTATGAAATGGGATGGGAGGAAACTATCACAGGCAATAATACTTCTTGGACATTTAGAACTAAAGTTAGCTTCCTTCCTTTCTTCCTTTCCAAAATGTGTAATATTTCATAGTAAGGTACATCAGAAGTGATGAATAATTGTTCCATTAATAGACCTTGAAGGGATATATATGCTTTGTCTGTAAGTTATTTTTTTTGTGACATTTTGTTCAGTTAAAAACTGTGAGGTAGAATGCAAGCTGGTGCAGCCACTCTGGAAAACAGTATGGAGGTTCCTCAAAAAGTTGAAAATAGAGCTACCGTACGACCCAGCAATTGCACTACTGGGTATTTACCCCAAAGATACAAATGTAGGGATCCAAAGGGGTATGTGCACCCCGATGTTTATAGCAGCAATGTCCACAATAGCCAAACTAGGGAAAGAGCCAAGATGTCCATCAATAGATGAATGGATAAAGAAGATGTGGTATATATATATATATATAATGGAATATTATACAGCTATCAAAACCCCCGAAATCTTGCCATTTGCAATGACGTGGATGGAACTAGAGGATATTATGCTAAGCAAAATAAGTCAATCACAGTAAGACAAGTATCATATGATCTCACTGATATGAGGAATTCTTAATCTCAGGAAACAAACTGAGGGTTGCTGGAGTGGTGGCAGGTGGGAAGGATGGAGTGGCTGGGTGATAGATATTGGGGAGAGTATGTGCTATGGTGAGCGCTATGAATTGTGTAAGATGGATGAATCACAGACCTGTACCTCTGAAACAAATAATACATTATATGTTAAAAAAAAAAAAAGAAGATAGTAGGAAGGGAAAAATGAAGGGGGGGAAATTGGAGGGGGAGATGAACCATGAGAGACTATGGACTCTGAGAAACAAACTGAGGGTTTTAGAGGGGAGGGGGTCGGGGGATGGGTTAGCCTGGTGATGGGTATTAAAGAGGGCACATATTGAATGGAGCACTGGGTGTTATACGCAAACAATAATCATGGAACACTACATCAAAAAAAAAGTGTGAGGTAAAAATCATTGTGATTGGTCACTATAGTCAACCTCATTGAAGTCAGGTTTTTTTTTTAAACTATTATAGTATATAAGTTGGGGGTATGATTGTTGGGGGCATTAATCCTGAGAGGTCATGGACTTGACTCCCTGCCTTGAATTAGTTTATATTTAACCTAATTCTAGTGTTTTCCATCTATAATGAACTAACACTACTTGCCTGGGTTTTGGTAGGCCTACAAGCCACTTATTTTCTTCTTTGCTGTTAGTAAATATAAACAATATCATATTTAGGTAACACATTAAGTATTTTGACTGTTTTTTATACGTGTATTCAAACACAGCTTCTGTTCCAGATTTTGCCTACTGCTCCCAGGTGTTGGCAGTTGTGTGAAGCATATGGGATAAAAATAATGGTAATAAATAGTAAATGAGCATGTGGTTCTCAATATCCAAGTGACCCAAATGACATGATGAAATGTGTGGGAACATCTGCTGACCCTCCCCTCACCACACAGCCACATTGTTTTCTCCTGCTGCTTCCAACACCCTGAACAGTCATTCCAGGTAACATTCGGCCAAGGCCCCAAGCTTCTACAGATTTCTGTTGTGCAGGGGAAGGATACTCAATGAAAGGAAAACAATCTATCTCAGCTCTGTCCAATGTGATGTGAGCCACATATGTATAATTTAACATTTTAAAAAGCCTCCTTAGAAACATAATAATAGGTAAAATTAATATTTTACCCAATATACCCAAAAACGTGATCATGAGAACATATATATTATATATAAAATTATTAGTGAGATAGTTTGCATTCTTTTTCCCTAAGTCTTTGAAATTTGATGTGTGTTTTACATGTATAGCAAATTTCAGTTCAGACTAGCCACTTTTCAAGTGCTGTTGCTCAGAGTCTGAAAAGTGTGAGAACTTGCTGGGGCTTGAGTGAGGGTCCTAATGTCAAGATGAAGGACCAGGGGGGATGGCAGTGGATGGTAGTGTCTTGTTTGTTGTCTGATTTCACCTTTACACAGTTAACTTAGCCAAACTGACCATGGCTATGCCTAGTTACTTACCTACTTCTTTGCCTTTCCAGTTTTGAATTCTGTCCATCTCTGTCTTTGGGAGTCATTGGCACTGAAATTTGATCGATTTGAGTCAAAGTACTTACAAATGGTGTGACCTCAGTCAAGTTATTTAACCTTCACTCTGCATCAGTTTTCTTGCCTGTAAAACAGTGCTAAAGATAAATGCTACTTCCCCTGAGAGTTGAGGGCTAGATGTAATAAATAAAAGGTATATAGCACAGTGCCTGGTACATAACAGGTGTTCAGTTAATAAGAGTTATTATATTTGGAATAAGAAAGTTATGTTACAAATAGGCTTTTATGCTAGTAGTGTGTGGTAGCTTTGAGTGTGGTATCCTCAGGCAGGTTATGAAAAGTAAAGCCTATCTGAAGCGAGCCTTACACCTAGGAAGAGGCTACTGATTTTATCAGACAAAATTTCCTTTTTATATAGTGTTTTATGGTACTACTGTTAACTCCTCCTGAAATAAAATCCATAGATGATATAGCTTACTCACATATGAAATATTCTTAAAAATTAATATATTTTAATGCAATGTAAAGGGAAAATCCAGTGTAAAGGGAAAATAATGAAATGCATATTTTAATATGCACATGCATAGGCATGCCACTCTAGAAAGTATAGTGAAGTAGCCACATGATATTCCCCACACATAGAATCATTGTGAATGGTACAGCTCCAAGGTGAGATTGATAGAATTGATTGAAATACCAGAAGTGGAACAGTTAATAGTGACATAATTTTATGAAATAATGAATACCTCTCAGCAGTTTCCAACAAATCAAAGTTAACATTTTTCCTTATTTTACTTTGTAGTTGTATCCCTGCATAATTCAGTTTATATTGAAACTGTGCAAAAAAATCCTCAGAAACTTACAAAGAGATTTTTCACTTATACTCATTGTTCTGAAGGACATTCAAGAGTAGTGCAGAGCATGGAACAATTTTTCATTGTGCTAGAGAATGCTTAATATTGCAGGTCATAAAGAATCCTTGCCTCTCCCCACTATCTTCCCACTAAGTGCCACAGTGCCCTCTGATCTTTGCAATAATCAAAAAGACTCCTACACATTTCCAAAATATCCATTACAAGCTAATACAACCCAAGTTGAAAACTGCTCTATAAGGAGGAAGTTTCACTATCACCTATTTTTAGAAATGTCTCCATGGTCTTGGGACATGCCTGAGGAAGGCAGTACTTACCCATGCTTTAGAACTGTACCAGGCACTGTAGGCATCCAACTGTTCACAGTAAACTGAACAACAACCCTTTTTTTTTGGGTATACTGAGAGAGATGAAGTGTCTCTGCTCAGGTCAAACCTCAGTATTATTTCATGGAGAGCTTATAGAGTCAAAGTCACTGCTATGATGTGCCCAGATAAATTAAAATCTCCCTTTAGACTCACACAGACTTTGAACTCCAGTGTGAAAGGTGATGGTCATCAACAATGGAGAGGCGGTCAATAGGTGCTAGACTGAGTTAGAGAAACACCATTGTTCATGGTGAGCAGATCCACCCACTGGAACATCTAATAAGCTTTGTCAATATGAAAAACTGGAAAAACTATTGCAAAAGCAGCACAAAATCAGTTCTGGAATTTCAACAAGAGAACTATGCCTAGGCTGGTTAATTAGAGTAAGGGGATAAAAAGGGGGACATGTGCAGTCAGGTGGTTCTTACTCCTTTGTCACATCTAAAAATAATGCCTTAAGCTCCTGGGGTGCTGATGAGAGTCACTACTCAGGCTCAGAGAAAACAGCCAATTTAGAAGTTATCTATTTAGGTTATAATCTCTGACATAATCCTTTCAATTTATTCCGAAGTCTGGTCCACTAAGGAGGGTGAATATAGGTTAGGTTGAGGTAAGTTCATAGTTACACTGTTGAGTTTTTCGGAAGAGGAAGGAATATTAAACACAACTGGCCAGATCAGCCACATTAGGCAAATCCCATTGCTGTGCTTCAGAATTAATTACAGGAGCAGAAAAGTTATTAGCTGCTATAGTAACCAAGAGAGACCATGGTTAGAATGCATATGCTAAAGGATTGTATAAAAGAAGATCAAAGAAAATCTGTCAGAAATGCAATAGCATTGAGATTGAACATTAGGTTAGAGGCCAATATAAACCTAAATTGTTTGGTACTTTTCTATACAGACTGTGTGTGCTAAGCTGCAAATACATTGACTAGCATTAAGAGAGACTGCGGGCCATAAGAGAGATCCCCAGGTCAGTGAACAGAAGGAATATCAAAGGGGATTTTTAAGTACCTGTGTTCTCATCTGTTAAAAAAAAATGCTGATTCCCTTTAGTATGATGAAAGATAATTATGGGAAAAATTATTTTTAAATGCCTATTCATTACAGTTTTCTTATATTGAAATTTTATTTCCTACTTAAGATCATTTTCTCAACTTTATTTTCAGATCTGTATGGTTTAGTTAGGTCAGGGTTTTTTTTTTAATTTAATTTTATTATGTTATGTTAGTCACCATACAATACATCATTAGGTTTTTTTTTTTTTTTTTATGTAGTGATCCACGATTCATTGTTTGTGTATAACACCCGGTGCTCCATGCAGTACATACAGGGATGTACATTAGAAGCATCTGGGGAGATTTTTAAAATATAGAGTCCTGATATCAACCCTAGACCCCTGAATCAGAAACTTTAAGAAGTGAGGTCTTGGAAATCCATATTTTTAAAAGGCCTAAAAATTCCTTAAGTGGTATAATGTGGCATTGGCTTTGGAAAGTGTGATCTTAGATGATGGTCTTGCCACAGCCTACCACATTTTTTTTTTCACATGGAAGGCTGTTGGCTCCTTCAACTCTTGCCCTCTTGAGTACATTTTCAAATGAGGGAAATTTTAAAAGCCAGGATAATTTCTTTGGAAAAAAAAAAAGATCATGACATTCCCCTGCCTGGAATTTTCCAGTGACTTATCTTAGCACATAGAATAAAATCCAAGTCCTAAATGTTCTGGGGTCTGGGGTTACTTCTCCAGTGTCTTACCAGTCTTGCTTTTCACTGACTGGCTTTTTTTCTATTCCTTGGCCATGCCGATTTTGTTCTTCCTGCTTTTTTTTTTCTTTCTGCCTAGACCACAGTTCCCTGAGATCCTTGCATGGTTGAATCCTTGTTTGGATCTCAGCTCAAATGTCAGTCTCTCAGAAAGACCTTGCCTAACCAGTTTGTACTCTATCACTCACTAGTATATCACTTAATTTGATTTTCTTCATAGCACTTATTATCTGAAATTATTTGTTTGCAAATTATATAACTCTCTAAGTCAGAATGTTAAATATTACATTGCTTCTGAGCCTAGAGCTCTTTAATAACAGCATGCACATGTTGAGTGTGTTTTTAAAAGTTAGATAAAAGAAAACAGCTCATAAAATGTTACATGAACAAGAACAGAAAATTTTAACCTTGAAAGGACAGCTACTTAACAGTCTTGACATCCAACAGTCTAGTGTCCAAAGGTCCACTTTGGAAAAATTCAGCCTGTATTTTGTGTTAGAGGCATTAATGTTTAGTGGGTTAGAAAAGGCATAATTAAATAAATTAAATCTGATAGTGTCTTGCCTCTTTAGGGAATAATAGCAAAGTTAAGATTTGGAGGTTAGTTTCCTCTTAAAAATTCTCATGCTAAAGAGTGATCACTTGAATAGAGTTTGAATTCCATAATGAGCAGAATAGAACAAGAAGAGCTTGATAATAGGGAGAAATGGTGTGTGTGTGTGTGTGTGTGTTTCACAGAAAACAATGAAACAAAGAAAAACAAGAGACTTTCAGGCTTCTGTAATTCTTTGGTTACAGATTCTGAGTTAGAAGAATAACGTGACAGGTAAATTAAACCTTTGACCAATCTCATTAACTGGTGCTACAAGTGCCAAGAAACCACTTAAAGAATATTCTCACTTAGAAATTACAATGTTGTTAATGATGATAATAAAGGGATGTCACTTTTCCAGTTTCAAGGGCTTAAAAAATTCTCCAGGCTGGTAGCTCTTTAAACCACAGGGAAATAAGATACTAGTACTTTTCTTCAAGAAAAAATTGGCACATTAACCTCAATTATGTATACCAAATAACTTAAAGCTTTCCATACTAATGCTGGTGAAATTTAAATCAATTTTTTTGAGTTTTTGTAACAGTCAGCACCAACTAACAGTATGTAAAATATGAACAAAATTTTAGTCTCTGTTATCGATTAAATTGAGCTTAAAAATTTGAATCTATGGAACTAGTAATTTGCTGGACTATCACTCCAAGGTTGTGCCTGTTTTCTCATTAACCATCTGATATCTTGATTTCTAAGGCCAATATTTGACATGAAGATAAACAGGTCATATAGTAGAACTATTTCAGTGTGGATAATTATACTATTCACCATCTAGTTGAGAAAACTTCAGAGAATATTTTAGTTTCAATTTTTTAGTTTTAGGTTTTTATTCTGCAATAGTGAGTGTGTGTGTGTGTACGTGTGCACATGTGCGCACCTGTGTGTGTGTGTGTGTGTAGATGGGAACTAGTTTAGGGCTAAAATACATAAGTTAAAATAGAGTTCTCATTTCTGATTCCTTTACATTACAGAACTTGCACTTCAACACTGTCTTGAAATTAATGTCCAAAATGTCTGAATCAGCTCTCAGCTCTCTACTCTCAAGGTTGCCTCCTCCACTCCACCTACATCATCATTTTGAATTAAAAACTTCATGTTTTCTGGGTATTTACTAACCATAGAAAGGCTTTTATATATATATAAGGTAATATGGCATATACAAGAGAGCCACAGAATTATTAAATTGATTTAGAGAAAGATTCCAATGGCAAACCTCCTAACATTTCATTACCTAACCCAAAGCACTATTATCTAGTTTGTAGAATGATACCTTTAGTTTTCACTAAACTGCCATTAGCGATATCATAATAGATAAATGAATAGCTTAGACATCATTGGGGGCTGTCTCAAAGAGGTCTGAACCAAGAGTCAAATTTCTCTGAAATTTTGTATTTCTTCATAAAAATTAATGTGACTTTTAAATCATAGTCCATAATATTTTTTATGTTTTAAGAAAGAAAATTATATTTTAATTGACCATCAAATAAGTTGATATTCTAAAATATGTACCATATTTAGTCTGTATTCTTAAACTCTCTTGAAAGATAGGAATTAAAACATACATAGTTGTATGATTGCAAGAACATTGGCATCCTTTAGTGGGCTAAGGGCCAGTACAAGACATGTTTTGATCAGCACTAAGCCACAAAGAAAGTCATTGCTGTTGCATGTTCTCTCTCTTTTTTTTTTTAAAGGTTTTATTTATTTATTTGACAGAGAGAGATAGCAAGAGCAGGAACACAAGCAGGGGGAGTGGGAGAGGGAGAAACAGGCTTCCCGCCGAGCAGGAAACCCAATGCGGGGCTCAATCCTAGGACCCTGGAATCATGACCTGAGCCGAAGGCAGACACTTAATGACTGAGCCACCCAGCCGCTCTGCTGTTGCATGCTCTTGTTACTCTCCCAGACTACCTATCTACCTATCTATTGGAGAATCTGGGTAGCAACAACTGTTAATGCACCTTGGAAGTAAAGTAGAACATTAAATTTGTTTGCCCTGTGGATTTCCTCAGCCTTTATCCATGTGAATTCATCATATTTGCCATCACTGTACTCCAATAAGATCCTGGATTTCACCTTAAATCTTGCCTACCAGGTAAAACTGGATGGGAAAGAATATGTTGCAAAAACGATACTAGATTTCCTATAATGTCATGGACTGCTTGAGCACCTAGTCTTTTGAGAAGAGTCTGACCATGGAGGAACTGTCATGCGAATACCACCCAACACATTGGAATTCTTGAAGTGGTATTCAAATTTTCTACCAGGCAAATCAGGAAAACTCGCTTTTCCACCTCTGGGGAGTCTGGGAAAGATGTTTTTCCATTTGGCCCTGTTTGATATTTGGGTTTTAATGTATATTTTTTTGCTTTAAAAATTGGAGAAATTAAAAATAGTCTCTTAATGGGAATTTTATAGCTTATAATTACAATGTGAAAGAAATAGATGATTTATTTTACTGTCTCAGAAATAATATTTGGAAACAATAACTAAGATATGTTAACTTCTAATGAAAACAATTGCTTTTGACAGATATTTCCAGAAACTTAAAAAAATATGACTTTAAAATTTACTGAGCCAAGTACTTTACATTCATTTTCTTATTTGATTTAGTCAGTTACAACAACTCCATGAGTTGGCACTCTTATTATCTCTGTTTTACATATGTGAAAATGGTGTCTGAAGAGGACATACGATGAGTCATTTAATCTTTATCAAGGAATGGAGGACTAATCTCACTGTATATTGGCTTACAACTAATAACCACTGGTCTATACTTCCATTTAATTACTTGAGAGTTTGGAGTTAAGAGCATGAACTCTGGAACCACCAGACCCCTTATTTGAATCCCAGCTATAGCACTTAATAACTCTGTGAACTTGGGTAATATACTTAACTGTGTTTCTGTTTCCTTATCTGAAAATGGGAATAAAAACTGTACCTGCCTCATCCTGTGATACAATCATATAGGCCATGCTAGCCAGGAGATTACAAATTGATTCACAAAATAGTATACAAGGCCCTTTGCATTTATGACCAATATATTCATAGTTTAGCCTGTTTGTGAGCAACTCTGAAGATCTGTGATCTTCATGTAATAATGTGTAATATTGCTGAAATAGAAGTCTTAGAAATATAGAGAGGCTACTGTTTGGGAGTGTTTAGGTACTCACCTCTCAACTCAGCTCTATTGTTCCTTTTTATTAATATGTTGGCAACAGCTCATGCAGTGATAAAACAATAACAACAGAATTTTTTTGACTGTATGTTTATGTGTGAAAAATGGCTCTAAAATATGGATGATTGCAATGAAGAGAACATACCTAAATCTAAAAACTAAATGGATCTTAGCTAGAAAATAGGAGCTTCAACTAAATTAAGCCATGGCATATCAGACTGAGTGCCAATTTCTTTTTTGAATGAATCTACCAACTGTCTTTAGAGAATCAAGACCAGATAACTCATGAAACTGTTTCAGTAGATGCTCAAATCACATTTACTGTAATCTCTTCATGAATTTAGTCTTTGTAAAGAGGAAGAGTCTGAGCAAGAAGAAGGGAGAGAAAGAAAAAAAATATTTGCCAAGGTAAAGACAAGTTTACAAGAAACAAGCAAGCAATGGTTTGGGACTCCAGGACAAGCAAAAGTGGGAACTGTTACTGCTCATAGGTCCAAGTGCCAAGGGATGGGAGTGGATACTTGAACCTGAAGAGGGTGGTGGCTAACCTACAGGGTGGTGGCCTTCAGAGAAGAGGTGTGGCCAACCCATGGCAACTTTAAAGAGATGAGCCAGGGAAATACCTATCCTACTGTCTGGTTTCCTGATGAGGCCTGTTATTGGTTGAGCCTTAATTGAAGCCAAAGTGTGAGGACAACTTTTGATGGACTCAGTAAAGGTCCACAATCTGGGACAAAGAATAGGCTGGAGTTTGTAGAGTAGATTTGGAGGGACTGATGGAAAATATTCAACAGGACTTGAGGTTTCTTTAAATATTTGGACCATTTATTCAATCAACAAATATGCACATGTGCTAGTATTATCCTGGTAACTCGGGGTATAACAGTGAATAAAAGACAAAAATTCCTACCCCCATGGAACTTGCATTCTGTGTTTATATCTAGTTGCATTTTATAAAAGTAAACTGTATGCTCAAAGTATTTGTGAATTTGCATATTCACAAAGATTTCTGAATGAATACTTCTTGAAAACTTAGGAGCCCTATGTATTACTCAGACCTTTCACTGAATTTCTATCAAATTGTCTTAATAGTCTTATTTTTTCTATAAACTAGTTTTCCCTTAGGATGAGTTTATTTCTAGGAGTTTCCTAAATCATTCATATAAATAAATATCCCTTGCAGGTTAGTCTTCCCCTTTTTCCTCTAATACCTGAATGATAGGATAAATAAAACATTTATCAAAGGAATAAAAATATTTATTATAATATAATAGTGTATAATGTGTTATAATTATAGTAGTGTGTTATATTAGTGTATAATATAAACTAGTAGAGAGAAAAGATGAATGGGAAAAATATGGTTACTCAATATAAGAGAAGGTAAAAAGGAAAAAAAACAAAGAACTGGTAGAACAAATAAAAGCATAAGAGGATAAATCTAAAATTATCTATAATTAAAATAAATACAAAAGGATAAAATGTTACAGTATAAAGAATAAAGATTTTTGACTGGATTAAAAAACTAAAATCTAACTTCTTGCTATCTAGAAGAGACACATTTAAAACATAATGACAAGTTTTGAAAGTAAAAGTTTAGAAAAAGTAAATCATTGCTAACAATAGCAAAAGAAAATCAATTGTAGCCTCTCAATGTCATACAAAATAGATTTAAGAGGCAGAAGCATTACAAGAATTAATATCACTTCATAATAATTCTAAAGTTGTATGCATCCAAAAACAAAGACTGAAAATATATAAAGCAAAATATAATCAAACTATAGGGAAAAATAAATCCACCATGGAGATGGGTATTTAAAAATATCTAGATCAGTATGTGGTAGAAAAAGCAGGCAAAAAAAAATCAGACACAGATTTGTTAAAAATCATTAAATTTGATGTAATTGACATGTGTTATAATATTCAGCAGTTGTAAAATATACATTCCTTACAAGCACACACAGAAAATTGACCAAAAATTAAGCAAGAAAGCAAGCCATTATCCCAAAGAATTAATATCATAAAATGCTCATTATCGGGGCACCTGGGTGGCTCAGTCGTTAAGCGTCTGCCTTCGGCTCAGGTCATGATCCCAGGGTCCTGGGATCGAGCCCCGCATCCGGCTCCCTGCTTCACGGGAGGCCTGCTTCTCCCTCTCCCACTCCCCCTGCTTGTGTTCCCTCTCTCGCTATCTCTCTCTCTGTCAAATAAATAAATAAAATCTTAAAAAAAAATGCTCATTATCTTAGTGCTCTGCTATTAAAATAAAAATAACTATAAGTCAGTAAAACACATTTATAAAAAAATATAGGTCAAAGATATAACATAAAAATATTAACAGAATGATAAACATATACTGCATATCATCACTTTTGAAATATGGAATTTAGACAGAAATATATAGTGTAAAATCTTATATCTAAAGAAGAAAGGCTGAGCTAAGCATCCATTTTAAGCAGTTAGAATAAGATAGCAATGTATATCTAAGGAAGAGGGAAATTATCTGTCATTACAGTACTACTTACTAAGATTCTTAAATCCTTGAGTTTTTAGAATAATTGAGAGGAAAAAAGACAAAATAGAATGAACAGAATCTTAAGTAGTTCAGAAATGTGAGGTATAAAGATCCTCCAGCAAGTAAAAAAAAAAAAAATCTGTTGTAAGAGGCTTTGTAGCAAATTTTGGTAACAATAAACCCTTCAACAAATTTAGCACTTCTGTCCTTCTAAATCCATTGATCTCAGTGATATAGATACTATTTTGCTTTTCTACCTTCAGCTATCATATATATCCCCTGACTAAATAAAATTGCTTTTGTCTGACAGTAGGTTTTATAGGCTGAAGCATTTACTACTAAAGTTTGAATTTCATAGCCTGATAGATTCATTAAATTTTTCTACATAGAAACTACTCATGCCATCTGTAAATAATGATGACTTTACTTTGCCCTTTATTATCTATATGACTTTTTAAAAAAATTTTCTTTACCTTATTGAACTGGCTGAAACTGTCAGTACATTATTGAATATAAGTGGTGCATTCAGACATCCTTGCCTTGTCCCTGATTTTTGGGAAAAACCTACATTATTTTACCATGAAGAATAAAACTATATGTGAAGTTTTCATTGATTCTTTCCATCACAATAAGGAGGTCCTTTATATTCCTTGTTTATTAAGAGTTGTGGTTCAAATGAACATTCAATTTTTTCTAATGCCTTTGCAGCATGTCTTGAGATAATCATATGAATTTTGTTTTTATCTGTTGATATGTGAATTACATTGATTTTTGAATATTAGAACAACTTGCATAAAGGATGAACTTTATTTGATCATGATATATATATTTTTGTATACTACTGATTATTTTTGCTAAATATTTTGAGTTTTCTGTGTCTATGTTCATGACTGATACTGTAGGTTTTTTTTTCTTATAATGTCTTTGGGTAGTTTGGGTATAAGGATAATGCTGCCCTTATAAAATAAGTGAAGAAGTGTTCCTCCTCTCTATTTCCTGGAAGAGTTTGTAGATTTGATATTATTACTTTCTTAAATGTTTGGTAGAATTCACCAGTGAAGTCATCTTAGCCTAGAATTTTCTTTGTGGGAAGACCCCTAATTACAAAAGTATTTTCTTTAATCGATTTAGGGCAGTTTAGGTCCACCATGCCTATTGAGTGAGCTTGGTAACTTATGATTTCTAAACAAATTTTATATTTCACCCAAGTTGAAAAATTTATTGGTAATTGTTTTTGATCACATTTACTTGTTTTTCTCTAGTGATGTTCAGTCTTTCATTCCTGATACTGGTCTTTAGTGTCCTTCCTCCCCCTCCTCTTCCTCCATCTCATTCTAACTAGAGGTTTATCAACTGTATTAATCTTTCTGAAAAATCCGTTTTTGTTTTCATTAAATTTTTCTCTATTCCTTTTTTAAATTTTCTTTCTTTTCTCTCTCTGATTTTTTCCTTAGTTTTGGTTTTCTTTTTCTAATCTCTAAGGTGGGAATCTTATATCATTATTTTGAGAATTTTTTTCTTTAAAATATAAATATTTAAGGTTATAAATTTAAACATAAATATAGCCACAATTCGCAAAATTTTATGTGTTGTTTTTATTTTCATTCAATTCAAAATATTTTCCATTTCTCATAATTTCTTCTTTGATGCATTAATTATCTAGAAGTGTGGTATTTGCTTGAGAACATTTTTCTGTTTTTTCATTTGATTTGATTCTATTGTTATCAGAAGATATACTTGTTTTAATCTTTTTATATTTATTAAAAGTTTCCTTTCCACTTACATTATGCTCTATGTTGGTGAATATTCCATGGGGACTTAAAAATAATGTGTATTCTGCTCACTGCTATCTCCTATATTATTACTGATTATTTTGATCTACTTATCCTATCAGTAACTTACAGTGAAAAATTCTCCAACTATAATTGTGAATTTGTTTATTTCTCTTTTACTTTACTCAGTTTTTCCTTTATATATATATATATATTTTTTATTTTATTGAGAGAGAGAGAGAGAGCATGAGAGAGAGGAGGGTCAGAGAGAGAAGCAGACCCCCTGCTGAGCAGGGAGCCCGATGCAGGACTCGATCCTGGGACTCCAGGATCATGACCTGAGCCGAAGGCAGTCGCTTAACCAACTGAGCCACCCAGGCGCCCCTCCTTTATATATTTTGAAGGTTTGCTTTTAGATGCATACATACACACTTTTAAAGAGATGAAACATTAGTTCCCCCCCCTTTTCTCTATGTAATATTTTTCTGTGTCTCTGGTAATATTCATTGTTCTGAAGTCTGCTTTATCTGGCAACAATATAACCTCTACAGTTTTCTTTCATTTATGTTTTCTTGCTCTTTCCCCTCCTTTTACTTTCATCTACCCATATCTTAACATTTATAGTGGGTTGCTTATTAGAGAATATAGTCGGTATTTTTAAAAATCCAGTCTTACAGTCTTGCCTTTAATGGAATTCTTAGATTATTTATTTAATGTAGTTACTGATACACTTGAGATTATATCTTTTTTTTGCTCTTTGTTTTCTGTTTGTCCCACCTATGCTTCTTTTCTTCTTTTTTCCTTTCTTTTGGATTAATTATTTCTGAATCATTCTATTTTATTACCACAAATGGCTTATTAGTGATAATTATATAGGCTTCTGTTTAATTTTTTTTACTAGTTTCTTTGTTTTACAATATAAATTTTTAACTTATCAAAATATGCTTTAAAAATTATTATACCACTTCATGAATAGTGAAAAAACCTCAAACTGTATACTTCCATATTTCTCCTCTTGTCTTTTGTTGTCATATATTTTACTTCTATGTATATTATGAATCCCAAAAGACAGTTGTTGGTTTTTTGTTTTTTTGTTTTTTGGGGTTTTTTTTTGCCTTAGACAATTATGTTTTTTGTGCTTTTTTATTTTCATTTTTTGGTTATGTGTTTTTCATTTTAGGGGGATTAAGAATAGTAAACCTTTATACATACCCCAATTTTTACCATTTTATTTATTCATTTTGAATAAATTATTTTAACCTTTATTCATTTGAATAAATTAAAATTTCCATGTGTATTATACTCCTGTCTGAAGAACTTTGTTTAGCTTTTCTGATAGTGTAGGTTTGCAAACCATGATAGTTCCATCATCTGTGCTGTTCCTGTGTCTAATTCCATTACTTATCTCTCGACAATAGTTGTAGTAAAAATTCTAGTAAAAGAATACTAGAGACTGAGGCAATTTATAATGTTGCTCAGAAATGCTCCTTTCCTCAGGCCATTAATTCTCAGGGAATTATATAGTCAGTAGTTGAGCTGAGTTTATGTTTTGTTTCTATTATTGTTACCTCTAACACATGACACATTTTAAATTCCTTCAATGGAGGACTGCCTCTGTCTTCTGATTATTGTGAAGTCTGTCATAAAATATAATTCTAATTCTCCAATATACTTTTACATTTTTTTAAATCTCCATGAATCACCTCCTCAATCCTAAACAATCTCCTCATGACTAACGCTCTATGGCAATGTAGATACACTGTTAGGTGAGTAGTGCCTCCTGGAGTTTTGCAGACTGGTTGATACACCATTTGGCCAGGCTGAGCTGTTCATGACACCTCACTTCTCTTGTGAAAAGTATGTTTCAGGCTGGGTGTGTGGCCTATATAGGACCCAAACTCTTCTGTTGGATTTTTCTAATTGAGAGTTATGTCAATAAATTTTCCTTCTTCTGACATTAAGGCTATAGACAGTGATTCTCAAATGGGGACACTTTTCCCCCAGAAACATTTGGCAATGTCTGGTTTTTGGTTGTTACAGCTGAAGGTGGGGTGCTACTTGCATCTACTGGGCAGAGGCCAGGAAGATTGCTAGACACCCTACATTCCACAAAACAGATCTTTAAAGAATTATAAAGCCTATAACGTCAACAACACTGAGATCAGGAGGCCCTGACATAAGGGTAGCAGCTCGGAATGGCCTGGGGTTTCAGCCATGATTTCAGCCATGAAGAATAGCAAGTCTAAAATAGAGAAAAGCAGAAGTAAGAGGTATATAACAGGAGAAAAAGCAAGGCCTAATGGTATCTAACATCCTGGATCCAGTCCTTCCAGGACCTGGCTCCATCCGTACCCCCTTTCTTGGTTCTGTCACTGAGTTCTTAAAATTATGTAATTGTGTGGTGAATTTCTGTCACTTGCAACCCAACTATAAATGTGCAGTGTTTGCAATGGGTGCTAGATTAGGTTAGAATTAGGAAAGTGAAGCAGCTGCTACTTTTACCACCTCCTTTCAATTGGTGTTCATTTTCTAATAGACATATATAGGAAACATAGTAAGAGAAAGCAGTAGATGAATCTATACACATCAAAGCTTTGCAACATGTGGATTAACTTCTTTAAGGAGGAAAGAAAGTTTACCTACTTCTGATTATTAGATCCCTAAATTTAAGTTCTTGGTTAATCCATGTATTTGACGCCATAGATTTCATTAAACCTCATTAATAAATGTCCTCTCAGAAAAGCCATGAAGGACATGATTCTTTGTGATATGAGATTCATACATAAAACTGTCAATGTGAGGTTTATCTCCGTGATCTTTCTTAAGCTTTTATTACCTTATAACTGCCCTTAAAACCCCATAACACACCCTGAATAGCTGCTTGTTATAGTCAGTTATTAGACCACTGAATTTGTTCTCAGGTTTTGCTCTTCTTGACTTAAATCACCTTTTCAATCTTAAAGCACAAACTTTTTCATAGAAGATAACTTACCAGCTGCCAAATATCAGTGCACTCCCAGTTTATACTGGGACTTTCACTTTAAAGTCCAAACTCCTTAGAAATTTATTCAAGGTCCTTCCTGATATATTATCAAGCTAAATTTCTATAGTTGTTCATATGTATATGAACATATATTAGATATGAATATCTCTATCTCTCATATATATATATGAATATCTCCATCCTTTTAGGTGCATAGAGTCTTAAACTGAGATTGGACCACCTACTGTTTTCTTAATATTGCCTATACATTCAGGCCTGTCTCCTTAGAACAGGCTGTCCTGGCTGCTTGGATTATTCTCTTCCCTTTTTCATCTGCTGGAAATACATCTATTTTCAAATTTGGATCAAAAATATCTCTTCTCCATGAAGCTTCCCTGATCTTTAATCCTCAGACTTGGTACTCCTTCCTCCTTGTTCCCAGAACACATTGCTTGGTGTAGAATTTCACCTTATACTTACTGGGTACATAGCTCATGCTTATCTTCTGGTTAGACTCTAAGACTGGTGAAGCAGGACCTCATCTTCATCTCCTCAGTTTCCCTCTTCATTCTGCCACATTAGTCATTGACTTGGAAGTCACCTGGGAACAAGATTCCTTGTTTTGGAGTGGAGAAACAAAGAGAATGAGGCTAAGGCTAATTTAGCTTAACCTATGGGAAATTAACTTGCATAAAATATGTAAGAATTATTACTAGTAATTTCAACAAGAGTTTGAATTACCTACTTGTCAGGAGGATCAGTTTGTGTTCTGCAGGTCGCAAAGAAAATTCATTTATTGTACTATAAATGTACTTTTTAAGGACCAGGGAGATAAGCCAAGAATAAAAAAAAAAAAAACCAAAAACAACCGCAGAAGCCCTACGTCTGATAATTCCATAACTGGAATGTTTATTTGTGATGAGTAATTATGTATTTATACCTAGATATTATTTAAAGCTTTAGCTGTGAAATGGAATGGCTAAGAATTATAAACCATATTAGGATTGAAAAAATCGTCTCAGCAGATATTTCATATTCTCCCATATTGGTGTAGGAGATCCAATTTCTCTGTGATTTATTTTGATTCATAGAGCTGTTGGAGGTGCATATTACTAATTATTTTGCCCTGCCAACTCAGCAGCAGTTCCCCAACTATATATACCACTTTCTCCTGAATTAAATATTTTTAAAACCTCACCCCAGGGACATTTGAAGGACTTCCTCCCTCATGTGTGGTAGATACTTCTTGGATATCAAATTTCAAAAAGCAACCTTAACTCAAATTCTAATCAATTTAGAATCTATTCTAAATCTATCAATTTAATCTAAGTATACACTTACAGTATACTCATTATGTAATTCACAGCTGCTTTAAGGAACTTCTCAGAATTGCTAGGCCAGGTTATTGTCTCCTGTATGTGGAAAAGAAACAAAAATAATCAGAATAGGAAACAAATACATCTCATAAGTGCCCATGTATTTACATTAGTATGTGCCCCGTGAAGGGAGGAGCAAATTTGCCTAAATGAAAAGTCAAAGAATGGCTTCTGTACCAGAGTGAAATAGTTTTTAGAACTCAAATTTCAAGATAGGTAACTCCTGGACAGAAACAAAAACCCCAGCCTCAGTTTATATCCTTTCTCCAGGCTGTAATTCTTCCCCCAAGGTTTTTTTTTTCCTACCAATTGAATTCCTACCTAAATTTTAAGACCTGCCTTAAATGTTACCTCTTTGGCAAGTTTTCCCTGAGACCTCCCAAGTAGTTACTCATTAATCTATATTTTATTAAAAAGATTTATTTTCTCCTTCACTGCCTCTATTAAACCATATGTACCTTCTCAGGATTAACCAAGCCAGAGATGAATTTATTCCAGTTCAAGGTCAAGAATACTTCTTTATGGTCATGAACGAGAAAACCCGGGTCCTAACATCATTCTAGGCAACTCATCTATCCAAGTCACTGTAGCCATTGCAGACTCAAAATTCCTTGACCCACCCAATTCTGCTAAGTTTTACCCTCGTGATTGTTTAGCCACCATCTCCCATGGCCAAAGCTATACCCTTTTCTGAAATACTAAACTTGTCTTTCTTGATGACCAAAACTTCTCTTCTTTCTACTGTTTCCCTCCTTTATTTCCACTATATCCATTCTTTGGCATCTTTAGAATTTGTAGTTGTCACTTACCCAATTCATCACTCCTCTTCTGGCTTCACTTCTTTAAGCAATAAAAATCCTGATGAATTACTATATCCCCTCTCTTTCTGGTCCCCACAACTCCCATGCCTCGCTGTCCTTGATCCACATCCAATGAGTTCAGTTCCTAACCACTTGCTTACTAGTGTCATACCAAGGTTGCCAGTCAATTATGGAGAACATTTTTATAAATTAATGGGCACTAAACCTGGCTGGACCTTAAGTGTGAGTCTGCAGTTATTGAACATATTTTTGGGTACCCCGTTTCCTGTTGCCCATAGAATTATTACTATCCTCTTGACCTGTTTCCCTTTTGCCTAGCATATGACTCTTTCCCTTTCCTAGAAAATTTATTTTTTATAAAATAAAGAAGTGATATTAATGGAACATGTCACTGAGTACTTTTATTATTAGTTTTTTAATCAACAAGTATGCGGTAAAATATTAAGTGATAGAAACAAGGACTCTTGTCCTCTCCAGAAAAGCGCTGTTCTTTCCCCAGGCTGGCCAGTGTTAGGTTTCTTGTGATCCTCTCAAATACATTTTATGCATATGTAAGCATAAATGTGTATATAATTCTTCTTCACCTAATGTCACTTCCTTTATAGCATGCTGCACTCCAGACATTTGCTTGTAGCTCTCCACTATGCCATAGGAATTAAAGCCTCCACAGCTGGGGCGCCTGGGTGGCTCAGTTGGTTAAGCGACTGCCTTCGGCTCAGGTCATGATCCTGGAGTCCCTGGATCGAGTCCCGCATCAGGCTCCCTGCTCGGCAGGGAGTCTGCTTCTCCCTCGGACCCTCCCCCCCTCTCATGTGCTCTCTCTCTTATTCTCTCTCTGTCAAATAAATAAATAAAATCTTAAAAGAAAAAAAAAAAGCCTCCGTGGCTTTGCACTTGATATTTTCATGGAATGTCCTGCCTTGCTATCTTCCTCATGACATCTTTTCCTTGGGAAATCTGCCTTTACCATAATGCCTTCACTGCCTAGCACATTACCTAGCATATAGGAAGCACTCAATAAATGTTAGGTGCTATCATTTTAAAATGACTATTTGTAGAGGACTGGTATTTTCTACCTTCAGTTCATCATTGGTAAAATTTAACCATTTTTAAAAATTAAGTGGCTCCTCTTAGGGTTGTAGAGAATAATAGTTAAGAATTTTCCAAAAGGATTATATGAAATATGGGAAAAATTCCCAGAGATTATTTTGTGCAATTTAGGTGGAAAAAGAGTATGAAAAAAAAAGGAGTAAAGGAGAATTCTGGAAAACAATGTATACCTTATCTGACTGAAAAGAGGTCCCAATTTAGGATATATTTCTGAATTCTGAGTCAATCAGATTGAATCCCCAGCTGTGTTTTGCCCCTGGATTATCTGATGGGATTTCAAAATTCTTTCATCAAATATAAAACTTTACCTTTTTCTGTTACCATTATAATCAGTACTTTACAAATCCTTACCAGTAAACATGTTAGAAAATAAGAGATAATATTGTATTTTGTATCTGTAACTCTATATTTAAAGGGGCTTTCTTGTAAGTATCATATAAATAGAGTTTGTTTTTTTGAAAAAAATATTCCTAGGTTAGCAAGTTAGCAATGGCAGCTCTGGAATAGCTACTTAGGAACCTGGGGGTAATTTGGTTGGAAGTGAGGGCAATGAATCTTTTTTTTTTTTAGATTTTATTTATTTATTTGAGAGAGAGATAATGAGAGAGAGCACGAGAGGGAAGCAGGTCAGAGGGAGAAGCAGACTCCCTGCCGAGCGGGGAGCCCGATGCGGGACTCGATCCCAGGACTCCAGGATCATGACCTGAGCCGAAGGCAGTCGCTTAACCAACTGAGCCACCCAGGCGCCCCGAGGGCAATGAATCTTATTCAAAGTTACTTTTGGATAGGAAACATACTGTTTTTACTTTTTCAGGGTGGTTTTAGGAGGCTAATGACTTCACAGTTCTAGTTACCCTTTAGAGCTACCCTGTAGCTACCCTTTAGCTCTAAATTAAGTCATAAAATCTATTCCTCAGGTCAGTTCTGATTTCCTTGTGTGTGCTGTACCAATATCTTACAGAAATTTATTGACTAAAATTGTAATCAAACTATCTAGAGTAGGAAGAAAAGTTCTGGGGCATTATAACCTAGGAAAAAGTTATCTGGACTTGCTTGTATTGTTTACAGCACAGCTATAAAATAGCATATTTCTTCTCTTTCTAATTTTTTGTTATTATAGCTGGAAAGAAATATTCATGAGATAGGCCTAGTAAGTGTGCTTCTCACATGTAGATTCAGGGTATACAGTTTAAAATTCATGTCTTCAGGATGCATCTGTGCTATGACTAATGACTTTATTAATAATGAAAGTCATGGATCACTTTGGTTGCAAAGCAAATTAGAGAGTAGAGCACCTTTGGGACTTCTATCCATGAATGTCAAGGGCAAGAGCAGCATCTTTTATAGTGAGATCTTCTCCCTACATAATGGACATCGAGATACCTGATTTCCAGAAGTACTTGCTAACTCCACTTCTGACACTGTGTGCAATATCCTACCCATTAAGGACTTCTTATTTTAGGTCAATAAATATACTCACAGATGAAATATGATGGACAGTAATTAAATATATTTGGCAACAATAAACAAATAGAATTTTCTAGCCAAAGAGGTAAAACATGATAAACAAAGAAAAAAGTAAAAACTGCTTGAAATCATTTAATTTTCTGAAAAGCAGTTTTTTTGACATGAATATTTAAATATATGTTATTTGGATAGAAAGCTAATCCTAGAAAAATGCAATCTGCAGCCATTATTTATTAGACATAGCTTTCTTTAATAGTTGGAGTATTCAATTTTTCTATTTTCTAAGGGGGAGTGAAGGGTCTTTTCCCCACTCCTTATTCCCTGCTACCTCGTTTTACCATCCAGAGGCATCCAAATGAATAAGCATAAAACACAATTGGTATCCAGTTCCTTTTAACATCTGTACCAATCAATTTCACCTTTTCTTTGAAACCTCTGACTTCTTGCCTACCTATGTTTGCCCTTACTTTCCTCTGGGTTTTTTCATCACTTATTTTTTTCATTGGATGGAACAATTTAAGTAAACAATGTGTTCCTTTGAAAAAGAATATTGCAATAATAAAAGACAATTGTAAAACATTTGAGAGTTCAAGGTGTCAGAGAAAAGTTTTATTAATAAAAGTGATTCATTCAGGTGAAGTTGAAATAAATTAAACAAATTGCAAAATCGTTTTCAACTCTGTATGGAGAATATTCTTATCCTCCTCCCTACCTCTGTTCATTGTTTCACTGCCCTCCCAAGCCACCACCTTGAATATAAGAGATTTGATAGAGATGCGAAGCCAAAAAGATTGGGCATCTCTTTCTTGGCTTGTCATTTACTTGCCATTTATGACTGTACTTCAGTTTGTTTTTTTTTTTAGTTTTTTTTTTTTATTCTTATGTTAATCCCCATACATTACATCATTAGTTCTAGATGAAGTGTTCCATGATTCATTGTTCGTGCACAACACCCAGTGCTCCATGCAGAACGTGCCCTCCTCAATACCCACCACCAGGCCAACCCATCCTCCCACCCCTCTCCCCTCTAGAACCCTCAGTTTGTTTTTCAGAGTCCATCTT
>NC_138381.1:49268895-49296472 GCF_054177405.1 Leptonychotes weddellii | reverse complement strand
AAAATTTAAAAATAGAGCTACCCTACTACCCAGCAATTGTACTACTGAGTATTTACCCCAAAGACACAGATGTAGTGAAAAGAAGGGCCATATGCACCCCAATGTTCATAGCAGCAATATCCACAATAGCCAAACTGTGGAAAGAGCTGAGATGCCCTTCAACAGATGAATGGATAAAGAAGATGTGGTCCACATATACAATGGAATATTAGCCATCAGAAAGGATGAATACTCAACTTTTACATCAACATGGATGGGACTGGAGGAGATTATGCTAAGTGAAATAAGTTAAGCAGAAAAAGTCAATTATCGTATGGTTTCACTTATTTGTGGAACATAAGGAATAGCATGGAGGACATTAGGAGAAGGAAGGGAAAAATGAAGGGGGGAAATTGGAGGGGGAGATGAACCATGAGAGACTATGGACTCTGAGAAACAACCTGAGGGTTTTAGAGGGGAGGGGGTGGGGGGATGGGTTAGCCCAGTGATGGGTATTAAGGAGGGCACATATTGCATGGAACACTGGGTGTTATATGCAAACAATGAATCATGGAACACTACATCAAAAACTAATGCTATACTGTATGGGGACTAACACAACATAATAAAATTAAATTAAATTTAAAAAATTGCAAAGGAATGAAATGAGACCATTTTCTTACACCATACACAAAAATAAGTTTAAAATGGAATAAAGTCCTAAATGTGAGACAGGAAACCATCAAAATCCTAGAAGAGAATACAGGTAGTAACCTCTTTGACATTGGCTGTAGCAACTTCTTACTAGATATGTCTCCTGAGGCAAGGGAAACCAAAACAAAAATAACTATCAGGAATACATCAAAATAAAAACTTCTGCACAGTGAAGGAAACAATCAACAAAACTAAAAGACAATCTACTGAATGGGAGAATATTTGCAAATGACATATCTGATAAAGAGTTACTATCCAAAATGTATGAAGAGCATATAAAACTCAACACCCCAAAAACAAAAAATCCAGTTTAAAAATGGACAGAGGGGGCACCTGGGTGGCTCAGTTGGTTAAGCGTCTGCCTTCGGCTCAGGTCATGATCCCAGGGTCCTGGGATCGAGTCCCATGTTGGGCTCCCTGCTCAGTGGGTAGTCTGCTTCTCCCTCTCCCTGCTGCTCCCCCTGCTTGTACACTCTCTCTGTCAAATAAATGAATAAAATCTAAAAAAAAAAAAATGGACAGAAGACATGCATAGACATTTTTCCAAAGAAGACATCCAGATAGCTAACAGACACATGAAAAGACACTCAACATCACTCATTATCAGGGAAATACAAATCAAAACTAGAATGAGATATCACCTCATACCAGTCAAATGGCTAAAACTAACAACACAGGAAACAACACGTATTGGTAAGGATGCAGAGGAAAGGGAACCTCCTGGTACTGTTGGTGGGAGTGCAAACTGGTGCAGCTACTCTGGAAAACAGTATGGAGATTCCTCAAAAAGTTAAAAATAGAACTACCCTATGATCCAGCAATTGTCCTACTAGGTATTTACCCAAAGGATGCAAAAATACTAATTTGAAGGGATACATGCACCCTGATGCTTATAGCAGCATTATCAACAGTAGCCAAATTACAGAAAGAGCCCAAATGTCCACCAACTGATGAATGGATAAACAAGATGTGCTCTCTCTCTCTCTCTCTCTCGTGTATGTGTGTGTGTGTGTATGTGTGTGATGGAATATTACTCAGCCATAATAAAGAATGAGATCTTGCCATTTGCAGTGATGTGGATGGAATTAGAAAGTATTATGCTAAGCAAAATAAGTCTGAGAAAGACAAATACCATATAATTTCACTCATATGAGGAATTTAAGAAACAAAACAAATGAACATAGAGAGGAAAACCAAGAAATAGACTCTTAACTATAGGAAACGAACTGATGGTTACTGTAGGGGAGGTGGGTGGCAGGATGGGTTAAATAGGTGATGGGTATTAAGGAGGGCACTTATGATGAGCACCAAGTGTTGTATGTAACTGATGAATCATTGAATTCTATACCTGAAGCTAATATTATACTACATGTTAACTGGAATTTAAATAAAAAATTAAAAAATTAAACATCAGATAGCAAATAATGTTTATTACTCTGAATTCTGGATATATAATGTCTGTCATAAATTCTAATTCCAGAAGAAGTGAATGATATAAGGCAATACGAGTCTAATGAGTTCACAGTAAATGCAAAACAATATATTCTGCAGGCAGCAGTGGTGAAAGAAGCATCATATTTCATTCCTTTCATCCAGAGATGATGAATCTTTTCCATATCATTTTTATAGTTTACTTGTGATTTCTCTCTTTACAATTGTATCACTTTATACATTGTTATATAGGTATCTGTGTACATCTCTTATCTTTAAAGTTGGCCTTGGAATTCATTGTGAGCTGGAATGATCTATTATTTATCTTTCCATCCCATCACTTACAACACAACAGTCAAACAGGGCACCAGAAGATGGTGAGTTTTACACAAAAATCAATTCTCAGTGTTGCTTTTTTGTTTGCTTATTTATTAATTCATGCTTACTCTGCCTTGGGGAGGAGGATATACAGGTAGAACAAATATTGCTTTATTTCATTTAGACCTTTCCAAATATATATGATCTAATATTAGACACCCTGTGTTATAGTCTGACAATTACTTTTAACTTGTTTTTGACCAAAGTTAATTCACTTTAACTTCCTGACAGCTTAAATTTGCTTCCAGCAAGCTTTTCAGATACTGTAACCCCTGCCCCCATTCCAATTATCCCTTTATTTTCCCCATTTTTAATAAATCTTAAAATTTAGAGTAAAATGATTTTCCTAAGCAACAATTTTAGTAAGCCTGATGTTTCAATCAATATTTTGTAAATTTTGTGTGTTTGGTGGGAAAACCAGTTAGTAAAATGAACTGTGTCTTATTTTTCTGTTGGCTAACTTTCATGAAAAAATTCAGAAACCAGGTGGAATATTTTTCTCTTGCTAATGCCCAGTCAGAAACCAGGCTTAGTATCACTGGCCTCAGTTTTTTGGATGTGAGGGCAAGGGGAATGGAGCCCTGTCTTCTGTTGTCCCAACAAGATTGTGTAGTGACCGGGTGGCTGGGTGGCTCAGTTGGTTAAGTGACTGCCTTCGGCTCAGGTCATGATCCTGGAGTCCCGGGATTGAGTCCCACATTGGGCTCCCTGCTCGGCAGGGAGTCTGCTTCTCCCTCTGACCCTCTCATGCTCTATCTCATTCTCTCTCTCAAATAAAATCTTTAAAAAAAAAAAAAAGATTGTGTAGTGACCAACTTAATGGCCACATTGGAAAACACAATGGACTTCTCAAATTTGGGGATTGTTTAGGATCCTGGAACAATTTCATAACCAAAGGTAGGAGAAAACCTCTCTGGGAATTACTGATATTGTGTACATTGCCATATTTAATGAGTGGAAACATGGGTCCAGGTTTTACTTGATTTGGAAAAACAAGTTTTGTAGAAATTTTTTAAAACAAATATATATATATACCCTGCAATTATAAATTATGTCCATCCATAAGAGTATAGGAATCTCATTTCTTCCACAACCTAAGAGGGAGTGTGTGGCAGTTAGGCAAACAAGAAGAGGAAGATCATCCTCAGTGTAAGAGCAGTAAGTATGGAGTGAAATGATGAAAAAAAGAAATAAACTAAGGAGTTTTTCACAAATCCAAATCAAGATCATTGAGGAAAAATTGCAGGAAGAATTGATTCTTTAATTAATGGATTCTACATCTTCTGAATACTTATAATGGGTTAGGCATTCTGCTTTGAGCAGGGCTCTACAAATACTGGCTTCAGAGGGAGACAGGAGTAAGAATATAATGAGGATATAATAGATTTGCAAGGTGGAAAGGGGAAAGAAGGATTGTCAGGAAAATTTCATTGAAGACACTGAGTAAATCTTGAAAGCTGAGGAGGTCTTTGTCAAGTGGAAAAGGTTTGAATGGACACTCCAGGAAGAAAGAACAACCTGAATTTATGTAGTTTATGTCACATAGTCATGTAGTTTAACTGCTGTCATAAGAAATACCCAAAATTTCAGTAGGTTAATGCAATGAAAGTGATTTCTCATTTACATGTTAGTTCTGCACAGTGTTCTTGGCTAGATTATTCTCCTAGTCAAGCCTCCTCCAGGACCAATAACTTGGAGACTCAGGTTCCTTTCACAGCATGGCTCTATTCTCTATATTATCCAGAATCCTCTCCATTCATTGTGAAGTATCATGCTGGATGTTGTTAAGGGGCTGGGCCTGGAAGTGACATATATCACTTCCACATGCCCTCCATTGACAAGAATTGAATCATGTAGTTATGTAATTGCAAGAAAGGCTGGGAAAAGTAGGCTAGCTGTATGCCCAGGAAGAAATAAAAAGAGGATTTGGTGAGTGCATGTTAGGAGCTATAGTAAGCAATGGAAGGGAATGTGAAAGCAAGCTGAGAAGGGCTAATTCAAGATCACTGTAGCTGGTGCAGAACATGCAAGAGATGATAAGATGAGAGATAGGACTTAAGAGGTGAGAAGGACTCCATTCAAGAAAAATAACTATGAATTGGAATACAGGTGAGCCTGAATTCCTAAGTTATAAATTAGAAGCTGTATGCTTAAATTTCACATGGGATGAGTATGAATGAATATGATGATTGCATACCCTCTCCATGCCAGGCATGTAGGCTGGAAATGAATAGTCTAAATACATTCCCTACTTTCAAAGAGCTCAGAGTCTATGACAGAGACTGATTGGTAGATCAACAGTTATAACAGCCCTTAGCAGGATAAGGGCTATTTTAGAGCAAGCCCAGAGATCAAGGACAGGATCTGATCTAATCACTCCAGGTTAAAGAGAACACTGAGGGGACCAGGCTCCTCTTGACTATGTAACTTGGACCTGGTCACTTCTCTCTTTAGGATTCAAGTTCTTCATTTACAAAGAGAATGGATTAAATAAACTTTAAGGAGCCTCCAAATCTTATCCTCTTAATCTATGAAAAGGTACAAGCAGAGAATACACATTAGTAATGTCATTATCATTAGTAGATATTGAGTTGATACTTGCTTAAGAATTTGAGCAGGAAGACTGAAGAAGGCAAAACTTCCTAGACTGACTGTCAATCTCAGTATATTTTTTTCAAATCCAGCACAATGTAAAGGAAATGAAGTTTTTTTCTAGACTTGGTTTTTTAAATGTAGCATTATGTTTTGAGTTCATTTTGCTTCACAGGTTTTCTCTAATTCATTTTATTCTGCTCGGAGCAGTTTCTATTGACAACTTTTTCCTGTATGTTTTGGGTGGTGTTAATCACTTTCCTTTTGTAATATGCCTTTCCTCCACTATCCCTACTTGCAAGAGACGCCTTCTACCTATTCTGCTTTCCTAATAACCCTCTTTGGAGAGTTTGAAGGAGGCTGTCTGGAAGCTGTCCTGACCTTGATGTATTATCTCCCTCCTCTCCCCACCACCTATGCTGTGCTCTTCCCAACTAAGCCGTCCCACATGTGAAATGATTTATCATCATGGCTGAGCACCTTTAGGCCAGTATCAGTGTAAGTGGAACTATTTGAGTCCTTTCAGCCACTAATTTCTAATTAGATTCTGCCTGACACTCTAAAAGAAGAGTGTCATTGTTTTTGCTTTTGTGCTGTCCAGCCTAATGAATGAACAGGCTCTTTCAGAAGCAGGTTAATGGAAGTCATCTCATTACCCAAAGTTACTTCAGGCATGGCAACATTGCACCTCATTAGAGAAGCATAAATTGAGGCAGTTTCAATTAAAAGACAAAAGACATGTATACTATGGGCCTTATTATTTTTTAGCATAGTTTGTTTTTCTCATCTTTCCAGAAAGGATTCTTAGCTTTTATTCTTCTTACCTATGTTCTCATGTAGGATAAAAGAGCTTTTAAATAAAATTGGTACTGACTTTCTATGAGATTTGTAATTAGAAGGTTTTGTGTAGCCCTAGATGTGTCACTTAGTAAATGTGCAATTTTAGTGAATTTATTTTAGTCTCTGAGCACTTTTCATTTACAAAATTGTGAGTACCTTGATTATTTACTTTATAGCATTGAGAGAATGAACAAAGGTACTTAACAGTCCCCAGTGTCATCATCTTTGTCACATGCACATCCCTTCCTGTGGATACTCCCTCTTTTCTATGATACCTTCTGTCCAGCTCCTTCTTCCTACTATGTGTTCTTTCTTAATTTCAGTTTGAATTAACAATCCATCCTTGAATTGATCAATGCCAGTGAGCTGTACCTCCAACTTCACTTCCTGATCATGGTAATATATTAATCTTATTGCATCTTATCCAAGACCATGATCACATCCTAAATACATCATATTATCCCCATGGATTTCTCCCATGAAAACTCTTACTTTCATTATTTGATCTTTTGGCCAGACCATCATTTCTTTATTCTCCATCTTATTATCATTTAATCTGTTAAATCAGACATTTAAAAATTTACACATACATATTAATAAAGAACTTACCTACCTTCCCACCCTCTCACCTGTAAGCTAGATATTTATACTTATGCCAAGAAAAGGAGATTCTTATTCGATGAAATTAAGCAAATAATCTCAGAAACACCAAGATAGCTAGTGCTCCAGAGTAACACCATCTACCTTGTGGTATTTAGATGGCTCCCAGGGTAAATGCCTCTCCTTGCAGTCTTTGTGAAACATTCATTCTTTGGCTCTTCTTTCTTACTTTTCCATTGACTCTTTTTTTGTAAGTAACTTCTGTTATTAAAGTAACAAATCAAATAATACCAGAAAACTTGTGGTAGGCAGAATTTTGACCCCTGTTATCTCTGTCCTTTTGTGTTATTCCCATGATTGTGTTACTTTATATAGCAAAAGAAATTATCCTGGTGAATCTAATCAAATAAGTTCTTTAAAAGCAGATAGATTCTATTGCCAAGACCAATGTCCTGAAGTTTTTCTGTATGTTTTCTTCTGGGAGTTACACAGTTTGGGGTCTAAGGTTTAAGTCTTCAGTGCATTTTGAATTGATTTTTATGTATGGTGTAGGATAAGGGTCCAGTTTCACTCTTTTACATGTGGACACCCAGCTTTCCCAGCATAGTTTGTTGAAGAGACTATCCTTTCCCTCTGTGTGTTTTTGGCATACTTGTTGAACATTAGTTAACTATACATGTGCGGACTTATCTCTGGGATCTCCTTTCTATTCCAATGGTCTATATGTCTGTTTTTATGCCAATACCATGCTGTTTTGATTACTGTAGTTTGTAATCTACTTTGAAATCAGGATTTTTGATGCCTCCAGCTTTGTTATTTCTCAAGATTTATTCGGCTATTAATGGTCTTTTGTAGTTACATATGAATTGTAGAATTTTTTTCTATTTCTGTAAAAAAATATCATTGGAATTTTAGCAGTGATTTCATGGAAATGACACCAAAGGCACGAACAATAAAAGCAAAAATAAACAACTGGGACTACATAAAACTAAAAGTCTTCTATACAGCAAAGAAAACCATCAACAAAAAAAACAAGGCACACTATAAAATGGGAGAAAATGTTTGCAAACCATATATCTGATAAGGGGTTAATATCCAAAATATATAAGGAACTTCTTGAACTCAATAGCAATAAATAAATAAATAAATAAATAAATACCCAGTTAAAAATTAAGCAAAGGATATAAGTAGACATGTCTTGTTCAACAAGTAGACATGTCTCCAAAGAAAACAGAAATGGCCAATAGGTATGTAAAAAATGCTGAGCATCACTAATCATCAGGGAAATGCTCTTACCAAAAAAACAAAAGAAAAGGATTGACAAAGATGCGGGGAAATTGGAATGCCTGCACACTGTTGGTGGGAATGCAAAATGGTACAGCTTTTATGGAAAACAGTAGAGAGTTTTCTCAAAAAATTAAAAAAATAGAACTAATATACAGTTCAGCATATCCCTCTTTGGGTATTCATCCAAAATAATTGAAACCAGGATCCTGAAGAGATTAGTACTCTTGTGTTTATGCAGCACTATTCATAATAATGAAAATGTGGAAGCAATCTAAATGTCCACTACCATATGAATGGATAAAGAAAATGTGGTGTATCATACAAGGGAATACTATTCAGTCCTTAAAATGAAGGAAATTCTTTAATATGCAACCACATAGGTGAAACTGGAGGACATTATGCTCAGTGAAATAAATTGGTTAAAGAAAGACAAATACTGCATGATTCCAATTACATGAGGAATCTAAAATAGTCAAATTCATAGAATTAAAGAGTGGTAATTGCCAGGGCCTGGGAAGGGGGAAAAAAAGAATTCCAATCCATACGCATAAAGTTTCAGTCAAGCAAAATGAGTAAGTTCTAGAGATCTGCTGTACAACATTGTACCTACAGTAACAGTAATGTATTGTACACCTAAAATCTTGAGGGTAAATCTCACATTGAATGTTCTGGTCAAATAAAATAAAGCAGAGAGTTTTCTCTGGCTGGTGGCAAAAGAGGATGTCAGAAAGATTCAAAGCACTGAAGCATTCAATGTGCTGGCTTGAAAATGGATGAAGATATGTGATAAGGAATGTGAATAGCCTCTGGAAGCTATAAGTAGCCCCCAGCTGACAGCTAGCAAGAACCTCAGTTCCACAATCGAAAGGAAATGAATTCTTCCAACAGTGAGCTTGAAAGAGGACTCCAAGACCTAGATGAGAGACTTAGGCTTCCTGAAAGCCTTGATTTCAGTCCAGTGAGATCCTGAACAGGGAATCTAGTCTCACCATGTGTGGGCTTCTGACATGCAGAACTGCAAACTCATAAATAGGTGTTGTTTTCAGCCACAAAGTATGTGGTAACTTAATACAGCAGCAATAGAAAATGAATACAAGATTATAATTAAAGAAGCAACAGTTCTTTGCCTTCACCAATCTTAGTTCTAAAAGCAAACACTTTCACTTCTCTGAGCATCAGTTTTCACATATCTACTCCTGGAGTGTTTCATTTTGTCCTAAGAGAATATGCTTGTAGTACTATTTCTGAATAGCTGATTTAGACATTATCTTTTAATTTGCTATGATTTCTGGGAATTAGCTCAAATAACCTTTACCCTCCCTTCTCTCTCCTCTAAATAGTTTTTCATATGAAGTTTCTTCTTTTTTGGTTATATATGTAATTATGAATAATGTATTGACATGTCAGCTTCTTCTTACATCAACTGTAGATTATAGCTCTCTTAAATCCCATCATAATATGACAATAATGGAAAATCTAACCTATTCTTCCTATCTTTCTCTATGTCTCAGATTTTGAAATGGTACTTTATTTTTATATTGTCAAACTGAAAACCTTGACATTCTTTTTTGATAACTTATTAAATCTTTGTAGATTTTTACATTTTTAATTTTGAAGATCAATAAATAGCACTGTATAATTTTTCTAAGAGAGAGAGAGAATGCAAGCAGAGGAGGAGGGGCAAAGGGAGAGGGAGAGAATCTTAAGCAGGCTCCACACCCGGCATGGAGCCACATGGGGCTCAATTTCATGACCCTGAGATCATTACCTGAGCCAAATTCAAGAGTCAGATGCCTAACCAACTGAGTCACTCAGGCGCCCCTAGAACCATATAATCTTGAATAAACAATGAACTAGACAAAAACAAGAGCCGTCCTTCCTCAGCCACCTAGAAATGTGACATAAAATAGGCAGAAATCTCAAAAGATCTATACACTGAGTGACAGTCTGCTTATTTCCTAGGATTAAAATAAGAATCTTAATTGTCTTGGTCTGGGCATAACAGGCAAATAGAGTGTCCCCTAGGAATTTCCAGTGATGGTCCTATGCCATAACACACTATTGTAAATAGAGGAATTAGTAAGTAGAGAAATTAATAATCACTATGGTCACAAGACTGCAATGCAGGGTCTTAGGCAAAAGTAAATGCAAAACCTCTCTGGAATGCATGGCCTTAAGTTCAGCTATATAGAGAGTTCCTATTGATTAAGAGGCACTGAAGATGAGTTTATTATCCTAAATTATCAAAGGCATGAAATAGCATGTGTTAGAATCAGCAATATAACAAGAAATAAGCTTAAACTCCACAAAAGTTCAGATACAGGCTAGGAAATAAGTGCTAACTAAACAATTAAAAACATAAAAGAGAATGAAAAACCTAAAGCAAACAGACACTGTAAAAATTACAAATTAGGAATTTCTATAAATAATAAAATATAGCCATCCCAATAAAACTTCTATGGATGGGTTGAATAGCAGATCAGAAATATATAAAGAGAGTATTAGTAAACTGGAAAATGAAAATACAATTTGCCGCAATGCTGCACACAGATTAAGAAATGGAAAAGACCTGGAAGTAGTTAATAAATATGGTGGAGAGAGTGACACATTTCATTTGAATTCTAGAGAGTTTCAGAAGAGGAGATTAGGACAATTGTAGAAGAGGCATATATAAGGTGATAATGGCTATGATTTTTTCAAAATTAACAAAAACATGAATTCTCAGCCAAAAAGTCCTGTATACTGGGATGGGTTTTTTGTTTCTTAAGTCTCTTTTATAACCATTACAATTATCCATTTTCCCCTCCTTTTCTTTCTTTGGTTTTTAAAAAATTTAATTCCATTGGTTTGTTGGGGGGAACTTGGTTGTTTGACCTGAATTCTGGGTTTGGTTCATTACTTCCTTGTGCTGTCATTTAACTTATTCATCTGTCCTCTATATTTCTTATAAATTGATAGTTAGATCTAATGATTTGATGAGATTCAGATTTAATTTTTTAGGCTAAAATATTTCATAGGAAGTGTATACTTTCTAATGCATTATATTGTAAAACATATAATGCCTGGCTTCCTTGATTTTACTGATACTGATATTGGTCAAGAGATTTAAGTGGTAACAACCTGATCTCTCTGAAAGAATGTAATTTTTGAAAATATTTAAAAAAAACAGCAGTATATATTTTTGTATTTATACTACAGAAATTACATTTTTATTCATGAAATTTTTAATATATCAGTTAATCTTCATTTAGCACAATAAAGATTTTTATCAAATGTTACTGTTACTCTTAAACCAGGAAGTTATTTGCAAGTTTACTTTGCCTGTGATATCAATTCAGTAAATTGAAGATACATTTCTTATATTTCAACATTCATGTAATAATTTTCTTGAATGTGTTCAGTGCTCAAATATGACACAATCATAATGCAAATCTTACTGAAGTTGTTTAAGCTGCTATATGATGCAGTACCTGACACCAAGTAGGCTGAAAGAATGAAAGAATTATTAAAAGTTTTAAAATAATATCTCAATGATGATTTTTAATAGTCAAGAAAATTATTTTTGAACTTATAAATAGATTTCAGTATTGCTGAGGTTTTCCTGACCTCATTGTTAAAGATATTTGCACCTAGATTTTGTTACTGTAATATTCTGTGGGCATCCATCCTGTCAAATCTCCTTTGGACTGCATAGAGTTGTCTTTTTTTTTTTACTGTGTCCTACTCGATATCATATATCCTGGTATTCTCACATTTTTGTTTTCCTAACACCTTTCTTTCTAGCTCTCAGTAGCTATGTTACTGAGCACCAAATTTAGAATGATGGGCTCCGAACAGGAATTGCCCTGTTGCTTAGCTACTGTTACTGAGAAATTGTTTTAATCTCTGAGCTTCATTTACCTCATGTGTAACCCATGTTAGTGACATCTGCCTCACAGGACTGTTGACAAGATTAAATGAGACTGCCTATTTGCAATTCCCTAAAACATATCCTGGCACATCATTGGCTTTCAAGAAATTCTGGTTTAATTATTTTCATCAACTGTCTTCACTATCCATATTATTCAAGTTGTTTCATTACATGCATATTTATCCTTTTGCTGGTCCAACTTTTAATTTTTTTTTTTTTAGGAAGAGAATCCCAAGCAGGCTCCATGCCCAGTGTGGAGCCTGATCTGATGCAGGGCTTGATCTCATGATCTTGAGATCATGACCTGAGCCAAAATCAAGAGTTGGGCACTGAAACAACTGAGCCACCCAGGCACCCCAGTCCAACTTTAAAAAACAATTTTGGGTTATAGACTCTTATGAATACATTTAAAGTTATGGGCTCTTTTAATTTTTTTTCTTTTTGTCAAGTATAATTAACATGCAGTTTTATATTAGTTTCAGGTGTACAATATAATGATTCAATAATTCCATACATTACTTAGTGCTCATCAAGATAAGTATACTCTTAATCCCCTTTATTTCACCCCTCCCCCTACCCACCTCCCCTCTGGTATCCACCAGTTTTTTCTTTGTATTTAAGAGGTTTGTTTGTTTGTTTGTTTGCTTGGCTCTTTTTTTCTTTGTTTACTTGTTTGGTTTCTTAAATTCTACATATGAGTGAAATCATATGATATTTGTCTTACCCTGACTAACTCATTTCACTTAGTGTTATACCCTCTAGGTCCACCTATCTTGTTGTAAATGGCAAGATTTCATTCTTTTTTATGGCTGAGTAATAGTCCATTCCATATACATATATCTTTTTTATCCATTCATCTATGGATGACCACTTGGGTTGTTTCCATATCTTGACCATTATAAATAATTCTGCAATAAACATAGGGGTGCATATGTCTTTTTAAATTAGTTTTCATTTTTCTTTTGGGTAAATTCCCAGTAGCGTAATTACTGGATCATGTGGTAATCTCTTTAAAAAAATTTTTTTAATATTTATTTATTTTAGGGAGAGAGCGAGAGAGAGCAAGCATGAGTGGGGGGAGGGGTAGAGGGAGAGAGAGAACCTCAAGCAGACTCCTCACTGAACATAGAGCCTGATGCAGGGCTCAGTCCCAGGACTCTGAGATCATGACCTGAGCCAAAATCAAGCGTCAGATGCTTAACCAACTAAGTCACCCAGGCATCCCCTATTTTTAATTTTCTAAGAAACTCTTTTGCACAAGGGCTGCACCAATTTACATTCCCATTAACAGTGCGTGAGGGTTCCTTTTTCTCCACATTCTCACCAACACTTGTTATTTCTGTCTTTTTTTTTATTCTAACCATTCTAACAGGTGTAAAGTAATACTTTATTGTGGTTTTGGTTTGCATTTCCTTCAGGATTAGTTACATTAAGCATCTTTTCATGAGTTCTGTTGGCCATTTGTATGTCTTTGGAAAAATGTCTATTCGGGTCCTCAGCCCATTTTTAATTGAATTACTATTTTTTGGTGTTGAGATATATAAGTTCTTTATATATGTTGGATATTAATCCCTTATCAGTTATATCATTTGCAAATATCTTCTCCAATTCAGTATGTCTTTTTGTTTTGTTGATAGCTTCTTTTGCTGGGAAAAAGCTTTGTATTTTGGTGTAATCCCAATAATTTAATTTGTCTTTTGTTTCCCTTGCCTGAAGGAGACATATCTAGAAAACAGTTTCTATATCTGATGTCAAAGAGACTAATGCTTATGTTTTCTTCTAGGAATTTTATGATTTCAGGTCTCACATTTAGGTCTTTGAACAATGTTGAGTTATTTTTGTATATGGTATAAGAAAGTGGTCCAGTTTCATTTATTTACATGTAGGTGTCCAATTTTCCCAGCACTATCTTTTTTTGTTTTCATTTTATTTTTTTTAATTTAAATTTTAGGTAGTTATCATACAGTACAATATTGGTTTCTGGAGTAGAATTCAGTGATTCATCACTTACATACAGCACCCAGTGCTCATCACAACAAGTGCCCTTTAATGCCATCACTCATCTAGCCCATCCCTCATTCACCACCCTCCATCAACCCTCAGTTTATTCTCTATTGTTAAGAGTCTCTTATAGCTTGTTTCCCTTTCTCCTTTTTTCTTTTCTCCATTGCCATATGTTCATCTGTTTTCTTTCTTAAATTCCACATATGAATGAGACAAAATGGTATTTGTCTTTCTCTAACTGACTTATTTCACTTAGCATAATATACTCTAGCTCCATCCATGTCATTGCAAATGGCAAGATTTTATTCTTTTTGAAGGCTGTGTAGTAGTCCTGTGTGTGTGTGTGTGTGTGTGTGTGTGTGTGTGTGCGTATAAACCCATCTTCCTTATCTATCAGTCAATGGACATTTGGGCCTCTCTCTATAGTTTGGCTATGGTTGATAATGCTGCTATAAACATCGCTATTTGTTGAAGATACTGTCTTCCCTATTGTGTATTCTTGCTCTGTTTGTCATAAATTAATTGGCCATATAAGCATGGGTTTATTTCTGGGCTCTCTATTCTGTTCTATTGAGCTTTGTGTCTGTTTTTGTGCCAGTACCATAATGTTTTGATTACTACAGCTTTGTAGTATACCTTGAAATCCAGAATTGTGACACCTCCAGCTTTGGTCTTCTTTTTCAAGATTGCTTTGGCTATTCAGGGTCTGTTGTGATTCCATACAAATTTTGGAATTATTTGTTCTGGTTCTGTGAAAAATGCTATTGGTATTTTGATAAGGATTGCATTGAACCTGTAGATTATTTTGAGTAGTATGAACATTTAAAAAATATTCTTCCAATTCATAAGCATGGAATATCTTTCCATTTGCTTATGTGATCATTAGTTTCTTTCATCAGTGTTTTATAGTTTTTGGGGTATAGACCTTTCACCTCCTTGGTTAAGTTTATGCATAAGTATTTTATTCTTTTTGGTGCAGTTGTAAACGGAATTGTTTCCTTAACATCTCTTTCTGCTATTTTTTTATCAGTGTATAGAAACACAATTTATGTGCATTAATTTTGTATCCTATAAATTTACTGAATTCATGTATTCTAATAGTTTTTTGGTGGAGTCTTTAGGATCTTCTACGTATAGTATTATGTCATCTTCAAATAGTGATAGTTTAACTTCTTCCTTAGCAATATGGATGTCTTTTATTTCATTTTCTTGTCTGATTGCTGTAGCTAGGACTTCCACTGGTATGTTGAATAGAAGTGGTGAGAGTTTACATTCTTGTCTTGTTCCCAATTTTAAAGGAAAACTCTCAGCTTTTTGCCATTGACTATGATGTTAGCTGTGGGTTTGTCATATATGACCTTTATTATGTTGAGGTATGTTTCCTCTAAATGCACTTTGTTGAGAGTTTTTATCATGAATAGATGTTGAATTTTGTTAAATGCTTTTTTGCATCTATTAAATTGATTCTATAATTTTTATCCTTTGTTTTGTTAATGTGAGGTATCACATTAACTGATTTGCAAATACTGAACTCTTCTTCCATCTCCAAAATAAATCCCACTTGGTCATGGTAGATGATCATCTTAATGTATTGTTGAATGTGGTTCACTAATATTTTGTTGAGAATTTCTTGGGTTTTTTTTGTTTGTTTTTTGTTGTTGAGAATTTTTACATCCATGTCCTTCAGGAATATTCACCTGTCATTTTCTTTTTTGTAGTGTCTTTGTCTGGTTTGGTATCAGGGTAATTCAGACCTCAAAGAATGTATTTGGCAGCTTTTCTTCCTCTTCTTTTTTTGGAGTAGGTTGACAAGAATAGGTATTAATTCTTTTTTAAATGTGTGGTAAAATTCACCTGTGAATCCTCCTGGTCACAGACTTTTGTTTATTGGGAGTTTTTGGTTACCAATTCAATTCTGTTACTAGTAATTGGTCTGTTCAGCTTTTCTCTTGCTTCCTGATTTAGTTTTGGAAGACTGTATATTTCTAGGAATTTATCCATTTCTTCTAGGTTGTCCAATTTGATGATGCCATATAATTTTTCAGAGTAGTCTCTTATAATACTTTTTATTTCTGTGATGTCCATGGTAATTCTTTTCTTTTATTTCTGATTTTTTATTTATTTAGGTTCTCTCTCTCTCTCAGAGTCTGGCTAAAGGTTTTTTTTAAAAATTTTGTCTATCATTTCAAAGAACAAGCTTTTGGTTTCATTGATTTTCTTTCCTTTTTTTTAAATCTCTATTTCATTTATTTCTACTCTGATCATTATTATTTCCTTCCTTCTACTCTCTTTGGGGTTTGTTCTTATTTTTCTAGTTACCTTAGGTATAAAGTTGGATTATTTAAGATTTTTCTTATTTGTTGAGGTAGGTCTGTATTGCTATAAATTTTCCTCTTAGAACTGTTTTCTCTGTGTCCTTATGATTTTGAGCCATTGTGTTTTCATTTGTTTCCATGTATTTTTTAATTTGTTTGATTTCTTCATTGACTCATTGATTATTTAGTAGATGTTGTTTAGCCTCTGCGTGTTTGTATTTTTTCAATTTTTTTGAAGATTCATTTATTTATTTGAGAGAGAGAGAATAGGGGGAGGGACAGAGGAAGAAGGAGAGAAGCAGACTGTCTGCTGAGTGCAGAGTCGGATGCTTAACTGACTGAGCCACCCAGGCACCTCTCAATTTTTTTCTTGTGATTGATTTCTAGTTAATTCCTTTCTGGGTTAATTCCTTTATATTATTTATATTGCTCTCTTAAACTGTGACATTTTTTCTAAGCACCAAGGTATCTGGGATTCATATGGGCTGGATGCCCAGGGCTTGCTGAGGCAGCAGGCCAGCTATGGTGCCCAGATCCTGCTCCCATCTGTGTTATCAAGGGGCAGGGAAAGTGTAAAGGGTGGTGCTCTTCAGCCCCTCTGACCCAGATTGAGTTCTAGCAGTTTCCCCTGCCATATGATGGAGTTCTAGGGCTGGATCCTTTATATACTAATTACTCTTTTAAATCACAGCTTTTTTTCCCTGTGACCCAGAGCATCTGGGGCTGGTATGGGCTAAGGCGCCTGGGGCTTGCTGAGATGGCAGGTTGGCTGTGGTGTCTGGACCCTTCTCCTAACTGCAGTACCAAGGTGAAGGGGAAATGTAAACCATGGCACTTGCCAGCCCCTCCAACCCAGAGAGTTCCAGCAGTATCCCCACCATTTGGTAGGACTCTAGGGCTGGTTCCTTAATATTTTAGTTGCCCTTTTAAACCGTGTCTTTTTTTCTGTGCCCCAGGGCAGTTTCTCAATACTATTCCTCCCCACTGCGGCTTACAGCATCAGGGGTGGAGGTTCCCTTCATTACCATGTCTCCATCTCTCTTGCCATTCCCTACATGGTCCCTGTCTTTTGTTGTGTAGAAGCTGTTCAGTCAGTTCTCAGTTCTTCTTCAGGAGTAGTTATTCTATGAATGGATATAGGTTTGGTATATCTGTGGAGGCGGTGAGTTCAGGATCTTCCAACATTGCCATTTTGGATCAGACAAATTTAACATACTTTAAATGACATTAATCTTTCCTATTTTAAATCAGTTGTCTTTTAATGGCTTTCTTTTTTTTGTTTAAGTATCATCATTTTGTCAAGCTTACATGTTTGAATCATATCATGTGGAGAGATGACAAATACCATTTAGAGTGTGGTAAATTTTGAGGATTCAGTAGAATAGTCTGGATAAGAGATTAAACACCATCAATCCACTGAAAAATTTTCACAATTCTATCCTGTCTCCCTCAGTACCATAGTAATAAACATTCCTTGACAAATATTAGGTATCTTATCAGAAGATATAAGGTGAGTAAAGTGGATCAACAAAGGCTTCTACTTAAAAAAAAAAAACAAACATTTTTCCTAGAGGACTCAAGTAAACATACACACACACACACACACACACACACACACACACACACACACACATGAGTTTCTTCGGACTTGATACAAATATATCACCTACTTTGTGATTTGGAAAAGGATCCAGAATTAACTAAGGTATTTCTCAGGATCAGAGGCCCAAAAATGCTGGTTTATCCTCTTCAGTGTCTAATATCAATGATTAAATAATACTTATATCACACTATTCATCCATATCAAATAATGGAAATGTGAAGGTTTCCAGCTTTACAATTATAAAATTTTTAAGATGAAACCAAATGTAATTACACCAAATTGTTCTTTTCTAATTAACAAATAAAATAAATCTGTAAGAGTTCTTTATCTGAATGATCACAAAAAGTACTGAAAATATGCAGTGGTTTCAGATCTCTGCCTTTTAACCTGAGTATCCCATATAGCTTACCTGAATTCTAAATACTCAATCCTCTCCTTAAGCATTAACTTGCCCACAAAATATTTTTTATCACTTTATCATTTATAATATTAGCTTCTTTAGGGAATGCTATTCTCTAATCTTCAATATGATCTGCAAAACCTAGAATAGACTTAGGTGTGTCATGATGTCAGGATCCTTTGTAGCACATATTTATAGGTCCTGACCCTGACCCAGTGTCTTCATGAAGAACTTTCTAATTCAGAATTTGCCTGAATGCCACAAACCACCATTCATGTGATTGCAAATTGACATAAATCCTAAAATTAGACAACACAGACCAGATCAACTCTCCTAACTCATCTTCTAGCCTCTCATAACTTCTTTCTTAGTATTCATTAAAATGTTCTCAAACATCACAAAGACCAAGTGGGCTATACTCATATTTTCACTAAAATAACAGCTATTACTAACAACTACTTAGAAAGTAACCACATTGAAACAGGCACAGTCTGGAATTTACAAATGACCATTAATGTGATATTTAAAAAGCGTTTTTGGTCATACAGTCACAAAAAATTTACCAACCATTTATTTTATTCCAGTGGAAAGGCAGAAGTCAAGTGACTTAATTTGGATAAATAATTTGAAAGAAAGTATTTCCCCATTACACTATCTGTGGAGCATTGACCATCTCTTAAGAATTATGGATTTAGTTACTAGGTCTTTGGGTTAAGGGCTACAACACAAAACACTGGTGAGTTTCATCTTTTAACTATTTAGGACTAGTAACTATTTAGGATTATTTTATAATCAGTAAAAAAACCTGTAAAATAGGGCGCCTGGGTGGCTCAGTTGGTTAAGCGACTGCCTTCGGCTCAGGTCATGATCCTGGAGTCCCAGGATCGAGTCCCACGTCGGGCTCCCTGCTGAGCAGGGAGTCTGCCTCTCTCTCTGACCCTCCCCCCTCTCATGCTCTCTATCTCATTCTCTCTCTCAAATAAATAAATAAAATCTTTTTAAAAAAACATGTAAAATATATATTGCTATATTATGAAATGTAACATTAAGATTTTTAGAAAAACATGCTGAATGTTAGATAAATTCCTGACTAGAGTTGATAATCTAATAAGAAGGGTGATTCTAAATTACTTTTTAATAAACAAGAATACGTCTGTGGAAGTAATTATGTGTTAGACATGAGTCACCCAGCTAACTATTTTACAGATTTTCTAAACATAACACAATTTAGACTTTTAAAAATGTTAAAACATTTAAAATTATAAGGAAAATGATAAATGAATAATTCAAAAGTATTAAAAATGGGGTCTCTTCTGAGAAAAGTCTGTGAAAAGAGCGTCTCATATTAACCTGACAATCAGAACAGCTCTTATGGGATGCATTCTGATATCACACACATTGGGGCCCCCCATAATACCCTTCTATAAAATGAGGATGTATTCTAACAGAAGTACTATTATCACAGAAGTCACAGGCTCCCTAGAAAACCTGATGTTAGTCATAAGCCCTTTGCCTTGAAATGTATCCAGACACACATGTACACAAAATTTTGCATATAATTAACTCCCTTCACCAGTCTGTGGTCTCCCATTGGCTCAGTACTCAACAGGAACACCTCTGCTTCTGGGAACCTTGACAACTGCCTGTGGGAAAACAAGCATTTGATGGTTATGAAAAATGTAAACTTAACAACCCAAGTTCACAAACCTGTTTTTTTTTTTTTTTAAATAAAGACCTCATCAGAAACAACCACCTGCCTATGCCAAATGAGTCACAGATTAACAACCACCCTAAGGATGCCACCCATGGCACCACTGTCATAGGTAACCCTCATAAATATTCATTGATGATGATTAATGAGGAATGGGTCCCTCAGGGAGGAGTGTTTAGACTTGACTTTGTTGGCACTGGACAAGTCTGGTAGGAGGAGACAAAATTATATCTAATTGACTCATCATTTGTAACCTCCTCACAGGCCTTTAAAAATGTAAACCAACCCTCAACACATCAATTAAGTTTGAAACACTTATCTTTAAGAAATATCCATCAAATTTATTTCTTTCATATTTCTAAAAATTAGATAAAGTTATGATGATATGTCTAGGTAATATTTTACATTCATTTGCATTCATTAATTTCCATTTTATAAGAATGTTTACATGTTATCTCCTTGAATACTATATTCTTACAATACTTCTGTAAATAATGTAGTACAGGACCATTATTTCTCACCATAAAAAAAAAAGACACAGATGTCAAATGATCTGCTCAAGGTTATACCACAAAGTATGAGGCAGAGCTGAGATAATTACTTAGGTTTTCCTTTAATTCTCTAAGACATCAAGTTTTTTGTGCACATCAAGTTAAGGAGCCACAGTGATATACATTATGCATATTGTTTTTGCTCCTATTTGGGAGCACATACATATGATAATCTTTCATTAAGATAAAAACTTACGATAAATATGTAAGACAAAATCAGTATGAACATAGTTTTCTGTTGTTTTTTTTTTCTTAAAGACTGTATCTCCATAATGGGAAAGAGAAAGAAATGGTGATTTTATAAAAAATGTTTTGTGTGTGCTATCTATCAGTGAAGACTATATTAGGTTCATGGAAAGGTATCCAAGAATTCTCAATCCCCATGAAACCCTTTACATTTATTATAAATTTCATTTTAGGCCTCTGTGAGACTTTTCTATTGCAATCATAGTTTATCAGATTATGCAACAGAAAATTTCATTCTGTAAATTGTATCTACTCCCTACAAGCAGACTTTATCAACTAGAAAATGAGCAAGTTCAGGAAGCATAAAATCAGAATTCAGATATTTATGAAAATTAAGTATTTTCCTCTATTTTCTTTTAACTTTATAGACCTGTTCAAAGAGAACAATAACAATGGTTCAGGGCAAAAGTCTTTTGTTCAGTATTTCTCAAAGTGTTTTTTTTTTTTTTCCTTTTTGAAGAAATATACATTCACTTAGTACCCAATCTATCAAAAATTATTTGGGAAGACCTCCATGTCCGGCTTATTTTAGGTGTGATGTGATGTGATGTGATTATGGGACAGGGTTTCTCAAACAAGTACAGAGTATAAGTCATTCCTGAGGAACCATCTGAGCTTGTTTAGAAGGAAAAAAAAAGATAAGTTTACATGCAACAATCATAAAATGATAAATTATATCACATGTTGGGCCACCATTATAAATAATAAGTTGAGAGAGATGTGCCTTTCAAACACTCTTGAGGTAGTCCTCTAAGAGGAGGCCAGCTCATCCATAATGCAGTGAAAGTTTGGCCTGGTGAGAAGAACACTTTGGGTCTTAAATTGTGGTTAGCTTTGGAATTTTAAAGCATATGCTAAAATCTAGAATAGATATATTTTCTTTTAAAAAATCCTTTGCTTGAGACAACTTTTGATTTATTCAGAGAAAGTAATCTCTGAAAATATCACTAATTTGTATATAGTAGGTGTTGAGCTCCTACTATGTACTGGCACTGTTGTAGTCATTATTGGTGGATAGGATGCAAAGAGGAATAAGATGATTTCTGCTTATCAGCAGAGTACTAACTCATGGAAGAAAGAGCTGTGTACATATTAATTACAGTATAATTTAGTAAGTGCTATCACAGTGATATAGATAGAAATGCTCTGGGCACAAAGATAAATTGTTAGAAGACGTGTGTCAAGGAAAGCTTGATTTTCAAGTATGAACAGTATTTGTCAGCATAGAAGATGAGAAAGGATTTGGTGGAGAGAGAGAGAATATCACATGCAAAGGCACAAAGGCATGAGAAAGTTTGTCATATTTGAGGAATGATACATCCATAGTCAAGGATAAGAAAATGTCTCTGATGCAATAGCAGAATGCTTACAAAAGAAGGCAGAGAAAAGATTATGAAGCCTGGTATACCACACTGAGTTAGGAGTTCATCCCGTAGGCAGTAGAAGTTGAGAAAAGTTGAACAGGAAACATATGCTATGTTCTGAGATTAGGGAAAAACAAGAAACTTTGCTAGAGGGTAAAAGATGGATTGGAGATGGAAAATCTGGAGGTAAGTAATTTGGAAAGGATATATTTGAATCATTCAGCCAAGATGTGAGGACTTTGTCAAAGATATCTCAATAAAGCTGTTAATAATCAATCAATTAATTAATTAAAAATGGCTGATAAAAAAAGACATTAGCAGCGGAGGAAAAAGAAGAGAATCAGAGACATGTGATCACTAACTAAGCTTAGAAACTCAAAAACACCCATAGATGTGATGCTGGAATTTTGTCACTGACATGGCAATAGCTATTCTTACTTGAATTATGCAAACAGTCAAAACTTCTAATTTAAAACTAGCAATAAAAGAATTATGTCCCTCCTAACTGCCACTTAGACTATCAACATGAGTAAGATATAAAGTTAATTTAAATCAGACTCTATCTACTGGTATTTTTAAATAGATGAAACCTACTTTAACTTTAGAATAGTATAAAAATTGTTGAGGTCACATATCAAAGTTGGTATCTCTGGAAGTTTCGCTATTCAGAAGTGGTTTATAATTTTTAACATCTTTTAAATTATTATCCTAGCACTTACAAATGTAAAAGGTTATTTTATTATTTCCTCTGATAATATTCAGCAGATTTGGGGGAAATAAAATCTTGTTTAAGATTTTACTTATTTGAGAGAGAGAACAGGATTGATGGGGAGAGGGAGAGGGGAAGGAAGAGAGGAAAAGGGGGAGGGGCAGTGGGAGAGGAAGAAGCAGACTCCAGGCTGAGCAGGGAGTCTGACCCAGGCTCAAACCCAGGGCCCTGACATCAGGGCCTGAGCCAAAGGCAGACGCTTAACCAACTGAGCCACCGAGGAAACCCAGCAGTTGAAAACTTTTATGATGACTGCAAATAGTTCATTTTTGTGGGGTTTTGGGAATACTTAGAATTTTTATCCAACAAAAACCCTGAAATAGGAATATCATTTATACGTATACTGAAAAAAATAGGGATTTTTTTTTGTTGGGTTTGTTGTTATGGTTTCATAGATTAGCAATTATTTTATTAAAAACAGTAGGCAAAATTATAATCACTTGAGGGACATTACTTATCTGAAAGGTGTTAACAATATCCTGCTAGTGTAATCAAATGCTAATGGGAGAAAACCCATGGTACGTTATCACTGAAGAAATTATATCCAATAAAATATATTTAAGAAAGATATAAATGTAATATTCTGAATTAGATGGATACTTACTGAAGATAAAACCATCAAAGATAAAAATGTAATGTTGTAAATTATATGGATGGCTTTTCTTTGGTACTCATTCTTTAAAAATTGCATTAGGGTACATTAAAAAAATTGTATTAGGGTACAGATATTTTTATCTCTCTAGCAAATGGAGGTTGTCAAAATTTCTGCTGGTTTCTCTGCCTCCCTTGAACATGGCTAGATAAATATCAAATCATTCTGAACACCCAAGAAATTGATCTAAGGACTGACAGAACAAACTGCACAACTAGAGGGAGAGAAGAGGCCACAACATGGAAGGTAGGAGGTGTGGAACATGATTTGGGGGAGAAAAGGATCATGGGTGCTGTGGAAGGGAGGGAGCCCTGATCACAGAGAAAGGAGGGAGAGAGAGAGAGAAAGAGAGAGAGAGGAGCACACGGGATTGCATAAGGAAAATAGTTCCCCAAAGCCATTGATAGGGGAAATGAGAGGGGCTGATTATCATGAATTTTTGTAACCAGCAGAGTTCAAAGACTGGAGTTTTAGAGGTCTGTGCCATGGCGGGTGTGGAGCCCAGTGGGCACTGCAGTGCTCCTATGGAGAAGGAGGGCAGATAACTCAGTAGGATGGCATGACCTGAGAATCCCCTGGAAAGCACTGGAAGACACGTTCCCCCCCTTCTTGGATTGTATCTGGGAGAGGTGGTGTTGCTTCTCTGGAGTCAAAAGAGCCAGTGGGCACCACTATGCTCCCCAGCCTCTCAGTATAAGTGCAGAGACACCTGCTGAGGGTGGCTAACATGGATACTGGCTTTTTGCTGTGCTTTACTCCAAACTCCAAGCTTCTGCACCTTGGTGCAACTGCCCTTCTGGGACAAACCTGCACCAATCCCAGCATGGTCAGACCCTCTGTCAGGGGACCAGCCTGGGTCTGCACCATGCTAGATCCTTTAAACTTTTAAAAGGCACCCAGTCTGCCGGGGATAAAACACAGGTGCACTGCACTGCTGGGTGGGCAAATGGCCCAGACAGGGTGAAGGCTGGGATCAAAGGGATGCCTAGGACACATGAGGGGAGATTGATTGCTTTTCTGGGAGGGCTTCTGGACAATGGTGGGTGTGAATTCTCCTCTTTGGGGACAAGGGAGGAGGCTGATGCCATTTCTCTCCCCTGCCCTTCAGCATAAACTAACTTCAGTAAGCAGCACAGTGCCAACAGTGGCGGCCTAAACTGCTTACACCAAGTCTCACCTCCCGGGGCTTTGTAGTTCCTGCATTACTAGCGCAAGTGCGCCTGAGAACCAGAGCAGCAGGCACCCTGAGAAGACCAGCACAAACCCCCCACATGCACCACGTCTACTGACCATGGAGTGCTACAAGCTTCAGCTCTGGTGAAAATAGCATCAGGTCTCTTTTAACAAACAGACCAGAGCGCACCTGGTTAAAACTCACCACATTCTGGCCAAGTTACAAACACTCCCCACTGCAGGCAAGGAGAAACACAGAGGACTGACTTGAGGGAAAGAGCAGCCAAAACACAGCAGCAGAGTGCATACAGCATAGACCAGAAATGCTTTCTGAAGCCCCAGGCCCTGGACAGTATATAACCTCTTTTTAAAAAAAAAGATTTTATTTATTTATTTGAGAGAGAGAGAGAGAAGGAGAGATAGTGAGAGAGTACAAGAGGGGAGAGGAAGAAGCAGGCTCCTTGCTGAGCAAGGAGCCAGACGTGGGGCCCGATCCCAGGACCCTGGGATCATGACCTGAGCCGAAGGCAGACGCTTAATGACTGAGCTACCCAGGCGCCCCAGTATATAACCTCTTAATAAAGCCATTACTCTCAGAAGCAGAAAACATAACAGGCTTTCCTAAAATACAGAAGAAGACAGAGACGGAGTAATATTCCATTATATATATAGCTTTATATATATATGTATATATACATATATATATCACACACACACACATCTTTATCCATTCATCACTTGATGGACATTTGGGCTCTTTCCATAATTTGGCTATTGTTGATAATGCTGCTATAAACATTGAGGTGAATGTGTTCCTTCAAATTATTTTTGTAGCCTTTGGGTAAATACCTAGTAGTTTAATTGCTGGGTCATAGGGCAGTTCCACTTTTAACATTTTAAGGAACCTCCATAGTGTTTTCCAGAGTGGCTGCACCAGTTTGCAATTACCAACAGTGTAAGAGGGTTCCCCTTTCTCTGCATCCTCACCAACATTTGTTGTTTCCTGGGTTGTTAATTTTAGCCATTCTGACAGTTGTGAGGTGATATCAAAGTTTTGATTTGTATTTCCCTGATGATGAATGATGTTGAGCACTTTTTCATGTGTCTGTTGGCCATTTGGATGTCTTTGGAAAAACGTCTATTCATGTCTTCTGCCCATTTCTTGATTGGATTCTTTGTTCTTTGGGTGTTGAGTTTGATGAGTTCTTTAAAGATTTTGGATACTAGCCCTTTATCTGATATGTCATTTGCAAATATCTTCTCCCATTCTGTCGGTTGTCTTTTGGTTTTGTTGACTGTTTCTTTTGCTGTGCAAAAGCTTTTTATCTTGATGAAATCCCAATAGTTCATTTTTGCTTTTGTTTCTCTTGTCTCCCAAGACGTGTCTAGCAAGAAGTTGCTGTGGCCAAGGTCGAAGAGGTTGCTGCCTGTGTTCTACTCTAGGACTTTGATGGATTTCTGTCTCACTTTTTAGGTCTCTCATCCCTTTTGAATTTGTTTTTGCATATGGTATAAGAAAGTGGTCAGTTTCATTCTTCTGAATGTCACTGTCCTGTTTTCCCAACACCATTTGTTGAAGAGACTGTTTATTTTCCATCGGATATTCTTTCCTGCTTTGTCAAAGATTAGTTGACCATAGATTTGAGGGTCCATTTCTGGGTTCTTTATTCTGTTCCATTGCTCTATATGTCTGTGTTTGTGGCAGTACCATACTGTCTTGATGATTATAGCTTTGTAATACAGCTTGATGTCTGGGATTGTGATGCCTCCAGCTTTTCTTTTCTTTTTCAAGATTGCTTTGGCTAATCAGGATATTTTCTGGTTCCATACAAATTTTAGGATTGTTTTTTCTAGCTTTGTGAAAAATGCTGGTGTTAGTTTGATTGGGATTGCTTTGAATGTGTAGATTGCTTTATGTAGTATAGATATTTTAGCAAGATTTGTTCTTCAAATCCATGAGTATGGATGTTTTTCCATTTCTTTGTGTCATTTTCAATTTCTTTTATTGTGTTCTATAGTTTTCAGAGTACAGATCTTTTACTTCTTTGGTTAGGTTTATTCCCAGGTATCTTATGGGCTTTGATGCAATGGTAAATGGGATCAATTCCTTTATTTCTCTTTCTGCTGCTTCATTATTGGTGTATAGGAATGCAACAGATTTCTATACATCATTGTTACATTCTGCGACTCTACTGAATTCATGTATCAATTCTAGCAGTATTTTGGTGGAGTCGTTTGGGTTTTCTACATAAGGTACAATGTCACCTGCAAATAGTGAAAGTTTTACTTCTTCCTTGCCAATTTGGGTGCCTTTTATTTCTTTTTGTTGTCTGATTGCTGAGGCTAGGACTTCCAGGACTATGTTGAACAAGAGTAGGTGAGAGTGGACATCCCCGTCATGTTCCTGACCTTAAGGGAAAATCTCCCAGGTTTTCCCCACTGAGGATGATATTAGTTGTGGGTCTTTCCTACATGGCCTTTATGATGTTGAGATATGTTCCTTCTATCCCTACTTTGTTGAGGGACTTTATCAAAATGGGTGCTGTCAAATGCTTTTTCTGTATCTATTGAGAGGATCAGATGGTTCTTTTCTTTTTTTTAATATGGTGTATCACATTGATTGATTTGCAGATATTGAACCATCCCTGCAGCCCAGGAATAAATCCTACTTGATCATGATGAATAATCCTTTTAATGTACATTGGTTCCTATTAGCTAGTACCTTGTTGAGAATTTTTGCATCCATGTTCATCAGAGATATTGGTCTATAATTCTCCTTTTTAGTGGGGTCTTTGGTTTTGGGATCAAGGTAATGCTGGCCTTGTGATATGAGTTTGGAAGTTTTCCTTCCATTTCTAATTTTTGGTACAGCTTCAGAAGAATAGGTATTTTTTTTTTAGAGGGAATCCTACATTCTTTTCATTTATTTTTATTTTTTTTTATTATGTTATGTTAGTAACCATACAATATAGCATTAGTTTTTAATGTGGTGATCCACGATCCATTGTTTTCGTATAACACCCAGTGCTCCATGCAGTATGTGCCCTCCTTAATACCC
>NC_138381.1:49240529-49268395 GCF_054177405.1 Leptonychotes weddellii | reverse complement strand
CTTCTTTTCACTACATCTGTGTCTTTGAGGTAAATACCCAGTAGTGCAATTGCTGGGTCATAGGGTAGCTCTATTTTTAATTTTTTGAGGAACCTCCACACTGTTTTCCAAAATGGCTGTACCAACTTGCATTCCCACCAACATTGTAAAAAGGTTCCCCTTTCTCCACAAGTTGTCAAGACCAAAAGATAGTCTACAGAATGAGAGAAGATATTCACAAATGTCTTATCAAAGGGTTAGTATCCAAAATCTACAAAGAACTTATCAAACTCAACACCCAAAAACAAATAATCCAATCAGGAAGTGTGCAGAAGACATGACCAGACATTTCTCCAAAGAAGACATCCAGTTGGCCAACAGACACATGAAAAAATGCTCCACATCACTTGGCATGAGGAAAATACAAATCAAAACCACAATTAGATACCACCTCACACCAGTCAGAATGGCTAAAATTAGAAAACAAGTCAGGAAATGACAGATGTTGGTGAGGATGTTGAGAAAGGGAAACCCTCTTATACTGTTGGTGGGAATGCAAGCTGGTTCAGCAACTCTGGAAAACAGTATGGAGGTTCCTCATAAAGTTGAATATAGAGCTACCCTATGACCCAGCAATTGCACTAGTAGGTATTTACCCGAAAAAGTATTGAATTTCATCAAATGCTTTTTCTGCATCAATTGATATGTTCAAGTGTTTTTTCCCTTTATTTTGTTAATATGGTGTATTACATTGTTTACTTTTGTATTTTAACCATCTTTGCATTTCAGGAATAAATACTGCTTGGTCCTGGTAATAAGTTCATGAATTCAATTTGATAGTATTTTGTTGAAGACTTTTCTATCAATATTCATAAGGGTTATTTGTTTATGGTTTTCTTATGGTATCTCTGACTTTAATATCAGGGCAATGCTGGGCTCACAGAATGAGTTAGGAGCTGTTCCTAAGAAGGAATGGTGTTAATTCTTCTTTAAGTGTTTAGTAGAATTTAGTAGAAGCAATCTTGTCCTTTATTTCAACCCAAAGGACTCCCTTTAGCATTTCTTACAGAGAAGTTGTAGAACTACCTCAGCTTTTGTTTATCTGGATGTGTATTAATTTCTCTCTGATTTTTGAAGGATGGATTTGTTGAACATAGAACTGTTGATTGATGGGCTTTTTTTGCCCCCAGGAATTAAAATATATCATCTCACTTCCTTCTGGAATCTGTTTTTGATGAGAAATCAGTTGATAATCATATTGAACATCACTTGTATATGATGAGGCACTTTTTTCTTGCAGCTTTCAAGATTCTCTGTCTTTGTCATTCAACAGTTTCATTATAATGTGCCTTTGTGTGTGTCTCTTTGAATTATCCTACTTGGGATTTGTTATGCTAGGTCTATGTATAGATTCACATGTTTCATCACATTTGGAATGTTCTCAGCCATTATTTCCTCAAATAATCTTTCTACCCCTTTTTCACTCCCTTCTCCTTATTGGACTTCATAATTTGTATGTTGGTCCACTTGATGGTGTTCCACAAGTCTCTTGGGCTCTTTAACTTTTTCTTTTTTTTCCTGCTCCTCAGACTCAATTTCAATTGACCTATGTTTACTTTTGCTTATTCTTTCTTCTTCCTGTTCAAATCTACTGTTGAACCCTTCTAGTGAAATTTTCATTTCAGTTATTTTACTTTTCAGACCCAAAATTTCTGTTTGGTTCCTTTTAATGATTTCTGTCTCTTTGTTGATATTTTACTGTTGTTCATATATTAGTTTTCTAATTTACTCTATAGTTCCCTGTCCACATTTTCCCTTAGCTCTTTGAGCATATTTAAGACAGTTGTTTTAAAGTCTTTGTGTAGTAAATCTAATGTCTGGAATTCCTCAGGGATGGTTTCTGTTTACTTTGTTGCTTTCAATGAGTTATATTTTTTCTGTTTCTTTATGTGCCTTGCAATTTTTTGTTGTTTTGTGAAGATTGGGCATTTGACTGTTTTAATATGGTAACCTGAAAATCAGATTCTCCTCCTTCCTTAGGATTTGGTAATTTTTTTGATTGTTGAAGTCTGTAGTATTCTATTTGTTTTGAAACTTTTCTAAACTATTTTTGCACAGACTATTGCTTATAATGTGTGAACACTAAAGTATCACTTGTGTTCAGCTTATGTTTTGACATAAATTTACTTTAATGCCAAGATCTAAGACAAACAAAATTTACAAATGTCAAAGAACCAAAAAAGAGAATAATCACCTTTCCAATTCTGCAGTTTGGCTCTGTGCTGGAGAACTCCTTCGCCACTTTCCTAGGCTTGTTCTGTACCCAGAGATCAGCCTGAGGTGAAAGTTTAATGTCTCCTCAGGACTTTTCTGAACATGCATCTTGTCTAGACATATGTGTGAATTCTCTGTACACCCACCTGCTTTTGAATGTCCTGATTTCCTAGAGTTTCACTCCAGCTTCTCTAGGCCTTGGATAGCTTATTTTATGTCTCTACCTGTAACCTTTGCCCTAGGCATCTGTAGGTTGGCAACATGCCTTGTGGCTTTTATCAGTTATTTCTGCCACTTGTACTGCCTATGTTTCTTGTTATGTTTAGTGAATGCCTTGTATCGGTACTTCAGGTATTCCTCAGACAGGTTACAAAAGATGTACACAATGATTCATCAATAACTTCTGCTCTACAGTCTCTGTTTTTCTGGGCAGGATGGTTTGGGGGGACTTGGACTTGGGCTGTCACCTGCACCAGACCAATTTTGCCATCATGCTAAGGACAGGGTGGGACCAGAGTAAAAACATCAGAAAATTTTTCTTCCATTTTGAATATGACTTTTTTTATTGGGCATTTTCTTGGTTTCAGTGAACCTTTGACTATTTTTCAGGAGTTCTACAAAATTGTTTCAGATGTTTGTTTTTTCAAAGATTCTGTGGAGAAACAAGAATTTGGAGCTTCTTAGTCCACAATTTGTTGATGTCACTCCTCCAGTTTTCTTTTGATTAGTACTTTCATAGTTTATTTTTTCATACATTTTAAATTTTTCATATTTGAAGTTTGTGTCTTCTAGACATCATATAATGGGATCATTAAAAAAAAAATCTATTCCCAGGGGTTCTGGTCCAACTCACCTCCATGGAACACATCAAATTACACCTATTTACAGAACATTTCCTCCTGAAGGAGAACTGTGAGCTGACTGATCAGCCTCTCCACCACAAAAGATAGAATAGCAAAAAAAGAACAGCAAGAGAGAGAGACATGGTAAATAAGGAAACCCCTAGCCCCAATGCTGTGAATGGTAGTGGGAAGGGATAGTACTGAGGGACCAGGAACCGATCCCTCTGTCCTTAGGCACAGAAAAAAAAGAGAGCTATGGTTTAAATGAGCAACTGGCATATAAAATTCAGCAGTAAGACTTTGTGAAATGGTTGAAGGAGCTGCAGGAACACTCTCCCGGTCAGAGGGACTAGAGAATGACAAGGTATCCACTTCAAAAGTGCAGACCAGAGCAGGAGCAGCTTACCATAGATAGCTTGCTACCTCAGTGAACCTTGGGTCCACAAACCCATACCAACCCTGGTTGCATTGCAGCACAGAGAAAAAGCTGTGTTTTAACTATATGTTGGCTAATTAAATTTAAATTTTTAAAAGAAAGATTCTTTCTACACACACACACACACACACAATAAATAAATAAAGAAAGAAATAAATAACAACTAGTATATAAAAGAGCTAGCCCTAGAATTCTGCCAAATAACAGGGGGAACTGCTGGAACACTCTCTGGGTAAGAAGGGCTAATGGACACCATCTACACTGCCTCCCCTCCACAATCTTGAAAGCACAGAGCAGTACACAATCCTGGCACCCTACTGGGCCTGCCACGTCAGTGAGCCCTGGGCCCCTGGCCCACACTAGCCCCAGCCATACCACCAAGGTAGCAACAGGGCAGTGCCCATCAGGACATCTCTGGTTCCAGCCTTTGCATCAAGGTGAAACAGATGCAAAGTACCCCAGAACACTCCAGGACCACATCACTTTGGCGTTAGATTGAGTGCTAGGGCACCCACAGTAGAGAGCACCCAGAACCTCCTGACATCTTCATACCTAGCCACTTTGCTGGGGTGTGTTCTGTGCAGAGCCCCCTGAGAACCCAAACCCATGCCTGCATTTGTTTCAGCTGCCCTGCCAGGGCACCACCTACACAGAGTGCCCCCAACATTCCCATTCATATTGGTTTCAGCTCTATTACCTAGCTAAGGCACCCCTGGTGTAAATCACCATAAGATACTCCAGCTTGCATCCAATTCAGCTTCAGCTGCCCTGCCAGATCTGTCTCAGTATATAAAACCCTAGGACAACCTGGTTTGCACTTACTTTAGTCTTAGCTGTCCTGCCAGGGCACCCCCACTGATTGGAGAGCCCTGGAACCCCAGCTCACACCAGCCACAGCTCCAGCAAGCCAGCAAAATTCACCAAGCACACACAGTGTAGATAGAGGATAACCATTTCTTGAGTTTAGGGGAAGTAGTTGCCCTGCCTAATCCTAGAAACAAACACAGAAAGACAAGCCAAAAGAGGAGACAGAAGAATATGCTTCAAAAGAAAGAATAAGACAAAAACCTCAGAAAGAGTACTAACGGAAATGGAGAGAAGCAAAATCCCTGAGAAATAATTTAATGAACATAAAGATGCTCATCATGCTCGAGAGAGACCTTTAATAGAGATAGTAAATATAAAAAAGGAATTAGAGCTGAAGAATACAATAACTGAAAATTTTAAAACCCACTAGATGAAATCTATAGTAGATTAGCAGATGCAGAAGAATGTACCAGAAATCTGGAACACAGAGTAATGGAAAACACACAAGCTAAACAGCAGAAGAGAAAAGACTAAAAAAAATGACAGGTTAAGGGATCTTTTAGACAACGTGAAGTAAAAAAACATCTGCATTATAGGGGTCCCAGAAGAGGAAGAGAGAGAAAGGGGTAGAAAACCTATTGGAAGAAATGAAGCTGAAAATCTCCCTAACCCAGGGAAGGAAATTGACATCTAGGTTAAAGAAATACAGAGAGTTCCAAACAATATAAACCCAAGGAGGTCTACAAGACACATAATAATTAAAATGTTAAAGGTTAAAGAGAGAATTTTAAAAACAGCAAGGGAGAAACAAAAATTACCTACAAGGTAAATGCTATAAAACTATCAGCTGATTTTTCAGCAGAAATTCTGCAGGCCAGAAGAAAGTGGCATGATATATTCAAAGTACTGAAAGAAAAAAAACTACAACCAAGAGTACTCTACCCAAAATGATTATCATTCAGGCTTACAGGAGAGATAGTTCCCCAAGCCAAAAAAAGAGTTTATCACCACTAAACCAGCCTTACAAGAAATACTAAAAGGATTTCTTTAAGTGGAAAAGAAATGTCCATAATTAGATATGAGAAAATAATGAAGAAAAACATGTAAAGTACGATGGCATATACATAAAATGTGGAGGAGGAAGTAAAAAATAGGAAGCTTGTTTCTTAGAATGTGTTTGAACTTAAATGACCATCAACTTAATATGGACTGCTATATACTTAGGATGTTATATAAGAACCTCATGGTAACCATAAACTAAAACCTACAATAGGTACACAAAAAACAAAGAGAAAGAAAGCCAAACATAACACTGTAGGAACATATCAATCACAAAGGAGAGAAAGAAAAGAAGAAAGGAACAGAGAAGAACTTCAAAGAAAAAAAAAACAGAAAACAAATGGCATTAAGTACATACCTATCAATAATTACTTTAAATGTCAATGGCCTAAATGCTCCAATCAAAAGACATATAAAGTGACAGAATGGATAAAAAACAAGACCCATCTATATGCTTCCTATGAGACTTGTCTCAGACCTAAAGACACACACAGACTGAAAATGAAAAGATGGAAAAACATTTCCCATTCAAATGAAAGTGAAAAATGCCAGGGTAACAAACTTATATAAAAAAAAATAGACCTTTTTAAAAAAGATTTATTTATTTGAGAGAGAGAGAGACAGACAGAAAGAGAGCACTCAGAGGGGAAGGGCAGAGGGAGAGAGAGTCTTAAGCAGACCCTGAGATCATGACCTGAGCTGAAACCAAGAATTAGATGCTCAACTGACTATGCCACCTAGAACCCCCAAAACAGACTTTAAATAAAGACTGTAACAAGAGACAAAGAAGGGCATTACATAATGATAAAAGAGCCAATCCAACAAGAGGATACAACAATTATAAATACCTACACTACACAGCCAACACTTGAGCACCTAAATACATGAAATATTGACAGACATAAAGAGAGAAATTGATGGCAATACAATAATAATGGGGGACTTTAATACTCCACTTACATCAATGGAAGCACCACCCAGGCAGAAAATCAACAAGAAAACAATGTCTTTGACTAAAACATTATACCAGATGAACATAAGAAATACATACAAAATATCCCATCCAAAAACAACAAAATACACATTCTGTTCATGTGCACATGGAACATTCTACATAATAGATCACATCATAGGCTGCAAAAGGAGCCTCAATAAATTCAAGACTGAAATCATACCATACATCTTTTCCAACCACAACAGTATGAAACTAGAAATGAATCACAAGAGAAACACTGGAAAAAGAAACCCCACAAATGCTTGGAAGCTAAACAACATAATACTAAACCAATGAAGGAATTAATGAAGCAATCAGAGAATAAATAAAAAGAATACATAGAGATAAATGAAAATGAAAACAACAGTCCAAAATCTTTGGAATGCAGTGAAAGCAGTTCTAAGAGGTAAATATATAATGATACAGGCCTACTTTAAAAAAACAAGAAAAAGCTCAAATGATCTAACCTTAATCTAAAGGAATTAGAAAAGGAAAAACAAAGCCCAAGGTGAGCAAAAGGAAGGAAATAATAAATATCAGAGGAGAAATAAATGACATAGAGACAAAAAAAGAAAAAAAATCAATGAAACTGAGAGCTAGTTCTTTGAAAGGTAGCAAATTGGTAGACCCTTAGCTAGACTCATCAAGAAAAAAAGAAAGGACTCAAAATCAGAAACAAGACAGGAGAAGTAAACTTACACCACAGAAATACAAAAAAAATATATAGGAGAATACTACAAAAAAGTGTATGTCAACAAACTGGACAACCTAGAAGAAATGGGTAAATTCCTACATCTTCCAAACATACAGCATACAATACATACAACATACAATGTACAGTCTTCTAAAACTGTTTCAGGAAGAAATAGAAAATCTGAACAGACCAATTACTAGTGACAAAATTGAATCAGTAATCAAAAAACTTCAAAAAATAAAAGTCTAGGATCAGATGGATTCACAGATGAATTCAACCTAACATTCAGAGAAGAATTAGCTACTCTCCTAAAACTACTCCAAAAATAGGAGAGGAAGGAAAGCTTACAAATAAATTCTTGGAGGTTAGAATTACCCTGAGGGGCGCCTGGGTGGCTCAGTCATTGAGCGTCTGCCTTCGGCTCAGGTCATGATCCCAGGGTCCTGGGATCGAGCCCCACATCGGGCTCCCTGCTCAGCGGGAAGACTGCTTCTCTCCCACTCCCCCTGCTTGTATTCCCTCTCGCTGTTTCTCTCTCTGTCAAATAAATAAAATCTTTAAAAAAAAAAAAAAGAATTACCCTGAAACCAAAACCAGACAAAGACACCACAAAAAAAAAGAAAGAAAGAAAACTGCAGACAAATATTCCTAATAAGCATAGAAGCAAAATCCTCAACAAATTATTAGGAAACAACATTCAACAATACATTAAAGGGATCTTCACCATGATCAAGTGAGATGTATTTTGATGATGCAAGAATGTTTCAATATTTTCAACTCAATCAACATGATACATAACACCAACAAAACAAAGGATAAAAATTATGTGATCTACTCAATAGATGTAGAAAAAGCATCTGATGAAATTCAACACCTATTCATGATAAAAACATTCAAAAAGGGGGTTTGGATGGAACATACCTCAATGTAAAAAGGTCATATATGAAAAACCCACAGCTAACATCATAATCAGTGGTGAAGAACTGAGGACTTTTCCTCCTCTAAAATCAGAAAGAAGACAAGAATGCCCACTCTCACCACTTTTATTCAATGTAGCCACAGCAGATAAAATAAGGAAATAAGTGACATCTATATTGATAATGAAGTTAAACTGTCGCTATTGGCAGATGACATGATATTATACATAGAAAATCCTAAGGACTCCACCAAAAAATTACTTAGAACTGATAAATGAATTCAATAAAGTGTAAGATACAAAATTAATACACAAATATTGATAATGTTTCTATACACTAATAATGACAGAGAATGAGAAATAAAGGAAACAACTTAATTTAAAATTGCACCAGGAAGAATAAAATGCCTCAGATAAACTTAACCAAAAAGGTGAAAGATCGGTACTCTGAAAACTATAAAACACTGATGAAAGAAATTGACAACACAAATGGATGGGAATATATTACATGCTTATGGATTGGAAGAATTAATAATATTAAAATGTCTATACTATCCAAAGCAATCTACAGATCCAATGCAATCCCAATTAAAATACCAAGAGTATTTTTCACAGAAGTAGAACAAATAATATTAAAATTTGTATGGAACCACAAAGGTCCCAAATAGAGAAAGCAATCTTGAGAAAAAAGAATAAAACTGGAGGTATCATAATCCCAGATTTCAGTATATACTACAAAGCTGTAGTAATCAAAACAGTAGGGTACAGGCACAAAAATAGACATAAAGATCAGTGGAACAGAATAGAGAGCCCAGAAATAAGCCTACACTTATATGGTCAATTAATCTACAACAAAGGAGTTAATAAGAATATACAAGGGGGAAAAGACTCTTCAATAAATGGAACTGAGAAAACTGGACAACTACATGTAAAAGAATGAAATTGTCTTTCTTACACCATACACCAAAATAAACTCAAAATAGATTGAAGACCTAAATGTGAGACCTGAAATCATAAATATCCTAGAAGAGAACACAGGCAATAACTTCTCTGACATCAGTTATAGAAACTTTTTTCTAGGTAGGTCCCCAGAGGCAAGGGAAACAAAAACAAGCTATTGAGACATCAAAATAAAAAACTTTTGCACAATGAAGGAAACCATCAACAACAAAAAAGGCAACCTACTGAATGGAAGAAGATATTTGCAAATGATATATACAATAAGGGGTTGATATCCAAAATACATGAAGAACTTATACAACTCAACACCAAAAAAAAAAAAAAAAAAAATCTGATTCAGAAACGGCAGAGTACCTGAATAGACAGTTTTCCAAGGAAGACTGACAGATGGCAAACAGACACATGAAAAGATGTCTAACGTCACATCATTGAGGAAATGCAAATCAAAACCACAAATGAGATACTACTTACACCTGTCAGAATGGATAAAATCAAGAACACAAGAAATAGCAAGTCTCGACTAGGATGTGGACAAAAAGGAACTCTTGTGCGCTGGTGGTGGGAATGCAAATTGGCACAGCCACTGTGGAAAATGGTATGGAGGTTCCTCAAAAAGTTAAAAATAGCAATATTATATGATCCAATAATTCTGCTACTGGATATTTACCCCCCAAAAAAGAAAAACACTAATTTGAAAAGATATATGCACATCTGTTTTTATTGCAGCATTATTTACAGTAGCCAAGGTAGGGAAGGAACCTGTGTATGTCAATAGATAAATGGGTAAGGAAGATGTTTTATACTCACATACACACACACATACATACAATGGAATATTACTCAGCCATAAAGAATGATGAGATTGTTCCATATGCAACAACAAGGATGGACTTGGAGGGTGGTACATTAAGTGAAGTAAGTCAGACTGAAAAGGACAAATGTCATATGATTTCACTCATATGTGGAATCTAAAAAAAGAAATGAATAAAATCAGAATCAGACCTAGAACTACAGAGAACAAACTAAGCTAACACTCTGGTTGCCAGAAGGGAGGAGGTTGGGAGGGATGGGCAAAGTGGGTGAAGGGGAATTGGAGATACAGGCTTCCAGTTATGGAATGATAAATCATGGTAATAAAATGCACAGCATAAAGAATATAATCAATGATATTGTAATAGTGTTGTTTGGTGATGGAAGGGAGCTACACTTGCGGTCAGTATAGCATGATGTATAAACTTGTTGAATCACTATGTTGTATACCTGAAACTGAGGTAACATTGTGTGTCACCTGTACTCAAAACAAATAAATAAAGAAAAATAAATTTAAAAATCTATTCTCACAATTCATGTTTTCAAGTTGGTGTATTTACCCTTAATAAAATTATTAATATGTTTGGATTTAGATCTACCATTTTTTTAAAAGACTTTATTATTTATTTGACAGAGAGATAGCACAAGTAGGCAGAGTGGCAGGCAGAGAGAGAGGGAGAAGCAGGCTCTTCAATGAGCAGGGAGCCCGATGCGGGGCTCGATCCCAGAACACTGGGATCGTGATCTGAGCTGAAGGCAGCCGCTTAACTGACTGAGCCACTCAGGTGCCCCTCAGGTCTACCATTTTATTATTTGTTTTTGTTTGCACTCTTTTTTGGTCCCTCTGTTTTCCATTTCCTGCCTTCTTTTGGGCTATTTAAACATTTTTGTGTAGTTTATTTCAATAAATCTATTGTAATTCTTACTTCACCTCTCTGATTTGTATGGTTGTTCTAGGGATTGTGTGTGTGTGTGTGTATGTAGTATTGTATACATTGTGTGTGTGTGTGTGTGTATTATATATATAGTATTGTGTACATTGTATACATTTGTGTGTGTATATATATATATATATTGTGTACACACACACATAACTGTTTATAGTCTACTTAGAATCAACAGTTTACCACTTAAGTTGAATTAGAAAGCATTATCACACATAGCTCCCTTTACCCTCTCCTTTTTGTTATAGTTGTTATATATTTTACTTATATATATTAAAAACTACTTTCAACTGTCAATTATATTTTATTTATTTATTTTTAAAAAGATTTTATTTATTTGACAGAGATAGACACAGTGAGAGAAGGAACACAAGCAGGGGAAGTGGGAGAGGAAGAAGCAGGCTTCCCGCCGAGCAGGGAGCCCGATGTGGGGGCTCAATCCCAGGACCCCGAGATCATGACCTGAGCCGAAGGCAGACGCTTAACGACTGAGCCACCCAGGCGCCCCTGTCAATTATATTTTAAAGAACTATTTATATTTACTCAGCTATTTATGACTTCTATTGTTGGTCTGTCATTCCTGATATCCCACGTTTCCTTCTGGTGTCATTTACCTTTTGTCTAAACAGTTTCCTTTAGCAGTTCTTTTTGAGTAGGCCTAACAATAAATTCTCTTAATTTTCTCTTTTCTGAAAATGCCTTTATTGATTTGCATTATCACCCACACCTAACCAAAAGATGCATTGGAATCCTAACCTGCAGTAGATCAGAATGTATCCTCATATGACAGCAGGGTCTTTACAAAGATAATCAAGTTAAAATGAGGTCATTAGGGTGAACCTTAATCCAATATGACTGATGTTCTTATAAAAATGAGAAATCTAAATAAAGGCAGACAGAGGGAAGATAATGCAAGGAGAATATGGCCATCTCATGCCAGAGGGAGAAGCCTGGAATAGGCCCTTCCCTGACAGCCCTCAGAAGGAACCCACCCTGTGGACACCTTGATTTCAGACTTCTAGTCTCTAGGACCATGAGAATAATTTTTTGTTGTTGTTTAAGACACCCAGTTTGTAGGACATTATTATAGCAGCCCTAGCAAACTAATGCAGTCATTATTCCACCTTTATTCTAAAAGATTTTTTCATTGGAAATAAAATTCTGGGTTGATAATTATCTTTCAGAATAAAAAAAAAATGGTGTGCCAATTCCTCTCAATTCCTCTGGCCTCCATGCTTTCTTATAAGAAACCCACAGTAATTCAAGTTGCCATTCCTCTAAAGGTAATTGTTTACTTTGGGCTTCTTTCAATGTTTGTATTATGTTTTTAGTTTTTGGTAGTTTGATTATGATTTGTCTGGACCTGGATTTCTGTGGTGTTATCCTGTTTGGGGTTCCCTGAGCTTCTTCAGCTTTTGTAGGGTTTTATCTTGCTTTATACATGGGATGTTCTCAGCCATTATTTCCACATATAATCTTTCTACCCTTTTTTTCTTTCTTCTCCTTCTAGGACTACATAATTTGTATGTTGATCCACTGTAGGTTTTTATAGGGTTTCTGTAGGGTTTTGTTCTGCTTTACATATGCACGGGCTGTTTTTAGCCTTTTTTTTTTTTTTCCCCAGAACTACAGTTTGTCTCCTGACTTTAATGGAATCTGATGGCTTGATTATTAGACAAATATGTTACTGTCCTACAGGTCCTTGAAGTTCTATTTATTTCAAAATCTTTTCTTTTGTTTAGATTGGATAATTTTCATTGATGTTTCTTCAAGTTCACTGACTCTTCTGTTGTTTTCTATTTTCTACTAAGCCCATCCAGTAAATTTTTTAATTTTGATTTTTTTGTAAGCTAATTTTTTTCTTTTTTAATTTTTTAAATTTTATTTTTTCTTTTTTGTTGAAGTATAATTAATGTACAATGCTATATTAGTTTCTAATATACAATATAATGATTCACTAATCCTATACATTACTCAGTGCTCCTCAAGATAAGTGTATTCTTAATACCCTTTGTCTATTTCACCTTCCCCCACCCATCTCCTCTCTGGCAATTACCAGTTTGTTATTTGTATTTAAGAGTCTGTTTTTTGTTTGTCTCTTTTTTTCTTTGTTTGGTTTCTTAAATTCCACATATGGTTGAAATTACATTGTATTTGTCTTTCTCTGACTTATTTCACTTAGTATTATATCCTTTAGGTCCATCCATGTCACTGTAAATGGCAAGATCTCACTCTTTTTTATGGCTGAGTATTATTCCATTGCGTGTGTGCACATACATACATACATGCATATGTACATACCACACACACCGCATCTTCTTCTGGTGGAAATGGAAATTGGTAGAGCCACTGTGGAAAACAGTATGGAGGTTTCTTAAAAAATTAAAAATAGAATTACCATATGATTCAGTAATTTCACTCCTGGGTATTTACCCAAAGAAAATGAAACACTAATTTGAAAAGATATATGCATCCCTATATACTTACTGCAGCATTATTCACAATAGCCAAGCTATGGAAGCAAACCAAGTGTCCATCCAGAAATGAAAAGATATTTATATTTTTCTATACCTTCTATTTCTTTCCTGAGATTCCCTATTTTCCCATTTATTTTAAGTGTGTTTATGATTGTTAGAACTTTTGTATAGTAGTTGCTGTAAAATCTTTGTTAGACAATTCCAGCATCTGTGTCATCTCAGTTTTGGTTTCTGTTGTCTTTTCCCGTGTGAATTTAGATTTTTCTGTTTCTTCATTTGCTGATTTTACTGTAGACATTTTGAATATGATATTATGAGATTCTGGTTCTTTTTTTCTCAAGATTTGTAATGTTTATTTTATTTTTATATTTTGAAAATTGGTATAATATATTTTAAGACTATGCTTCCACTGAATGACAAATAACACAGTAAACATTGGTACAGAAAAAGGTTTATGATATACTGTTAAATGAAAAAAACAGTTCCAAAACAGGAAAAAGTTTAGAATGACTCACATGTTCTAAACAGATACACTATATATACATTATATATATAAATATATTTACTAAAATCACAAATACAAATCCAATTGCATGTTTATCTCATCCCGTTTTATAAAGCTTATTATTTTTTTAATTGAAGTATAATTGACACACAAAGATGCTAGTTCTTTTTTTTTATTTATTGGACAGAAACAGACACAGCGAGAGAAGGAACACAAGCAGGAGGAGTGGGAGAGGGAGAAGCAGGCTTCCCGCGGAGCAGGGAGCCCGATGCGGGGCTCGATCCCAGGACCCTGGGATCATGACCTGAGCCGAAGGCAGACGCTTAACCATCTGAGCCACCCAGGCGCCCCTAAAGATGCTAGTTCTTATTTGAATACTATGGAACATCATAATATTTAATGGGCAATCAATTTGGTTAGATTCATAGCACAAGTTTGTGCCTTGTGTGCACTATGATTCAATGTCAGTTCAGTTTTCCAATAACTAATTTTATCACTTTCTTCAAGTACTCAGCTTTTTTTGTTTCATTAGTTTTTATTTTTTTGTTTTCCTATTTCATTGATTTCTGTTTTTATCTTTATTATTTTCATTCTTCTTATTTAGCATTTGTTATTAAGATGGATGCTTAATTCACTGAAGTCTGAAAAATTATATCATGGTAAAGTTTTAATTTTGTATTTTATTCCTATAAACATTTCCAATTATTCTCTTTTAGAAGTGTTTTAACTGTAATTTCACAAATTTTTATATGTTTTTTTTTTTTTTAAAGATTTTATTTATTTATTTGACAGAGACACAGTGAGAGAGGGAACACAAGCAGGGGGAGTGGGAGAGGGAGAAGCAGGCTCTCCGCAGAGCAGGGAGCCTGACGCGGGACCCGACCCCAGGACCCTGGGATCATGACCTGAGCCGAAGGCATTCGCCCAACCAACTGAGCCACCCAGGCGCCCCAAATTTTTATATGTTAAATATTAATTTTATTAAACTTAAAATATTTTGTAAACCCAGGGCACCTGGGTGGCTCAGTCGGTTAAGCATCTGACTTCAGGTCATGATCTCAGGGTCCTGGGATAGAGCCCCATGTCTGGCTCCCCACTCAACCGGGAGTCTGCTTGTCCCTCTCCCTCTGCCCTGCTCCTAATCATGCTCTCTCACTCTCTTTCAAATAAATTTTAAAAAAATTAAAAAAAATAAAAAATATTTTGTAAACTCTCATGTGATTTCTTCTTTTAAACCATGAGTTTCTTAGAAGTATACTGTTTAATATTAAATATTTGGACTTTTAAAAGATATTTTAATTTTTATTATTTTAATTTGTGATCTGGGAACATATTCTATATTATTTCAGTTCTTTTTAAATTTATTTCTCTTTTTATATTTAAACTTTCCACATTTTTGTTATATGCATAACACTTGTAAATAGGACTTCTGTTCATTTATATATTTTTCTAAATCAGTGAAACAAAAGTCTTTTAAAATAGAATTTCTTTAAATATATAAGGCATTTACATTGTTCAAAAATATAACAACTCTACTTTAGTTTTTATATTTTAAATTTCTCCCATGTCTTTTTCCCAACTACATTTTTTCTGTCATTCTTGACTCCTTTCTCTGCAAAGTAGATAACTATTATTATAATTCCCTTGTGTATTCTTCAGATTTACTTTACATAACAAGTAGAAATACGTATTCTTTTTTTAATGTATTTTTTAAGGAGGAAGTTCCCTCCATTTTTTAAAAGGATATTATTTATGTGAGAGAGAGAGAGAGAGACGATAAGCAGGCAGAGCAGCAAGCAGAGGGTGAGGGAGAAGCAGGCTCCCCACTGGGCAGAGAGCCAAATGTGGGGCTCAATTTCAGGACCCTGGGATCATGATCTGAGCCGAAGGCAGACACTTAACTGCCTGAGCCACCCAAGTGCCCCTAGAAACACATATTCTTATTTTTATTACTTTTATAACATAAGGTTGCATAATATACATACTATATTTTGTTTTTACAACAAAAATCCTTGAACACTTTCCATATCAGCATATAGAGAACTTCATTTATTTTACAGCTGTATAATACTTTATTCTATAAATTCCTTTTGACCTGACAACTATTTATAGATATCCAAATTTTCCTCATTCTTTTGTCATTAATATAATTATAAAATGAAAAATATTATGCTTTTTAAAATGAAGTCCTAGAAATAAATAAAGGGTTATAAGTTTTATATTTTTTTAAAAAAATTTTTTGAATATAATTACCTTTGTACATATGGTAACAGAAATCAGCCAATACAGCTTTTTAATTTTACTAATCAGTTTTAAAGTAAGCTCTATGTGCAACATGGGGCTTGAATTCACAACTCCAAGATCAAGAGTCACATGCTCTACTGACTGAGCCAGCCAGCCACTCCACAAGTTATATATCTTTTAAATATTGATAGCTTTGCCAAATTTTCCTCAATAGGAATAGTGCCAATTTACATTTCCATAAACATATGAGAATGCTTGTTTTTGCCTAAACTTTCAAGAGTTTGTTTGGATAACTTTTGGATGTTTATCAAATAGCTGAAACTTTTGGATGTTTATCAAATGGCTGAAAATTTTGTCATGGTATAGTTCTAATTTTGCATCATTTTCTTTATTATTAAATCATTTGAACATCTCTCACATTTAAGGATTATTTATATTTCCTCTATTGTCAACTAATTTTTCATACCCTTGGTCTAATTTCCAATTGGGTTGTTCATCTTTTCCTGAATGATTTCTAGGAAATTTTTAGGAAATTTTAACACAGAAGGAAGTTTTATTTCCCTTTATCTTTGTTATATATTGCACATGTATTTCCTCAATAATTTTATTTGTTTTTTGACTTTTTTCACCATACAGCATTTTCTATTCATGGAATTCAATTCATCAGCCTTCTTTTTTTTTTTTTTTTTTCATGTTTCTGGATTGGGTCATGGATAGAAAGTTATTTCCTTTCTGAAGATTAGAAAAAATTATCTCCTATTTTCTTTTAGTGTTTTATTGTTTATTTTTTATATTTAAATATTTGACCTACTTGGAATGTAATTTTTATGAGAATTCACTCCTCTATTTCTCCATCATATCTAACTGTCCTAATGTCATTCATTAATAGCCCATTTTTCTGTCATTTTTTGATATATACCACAGTATATAACATACTAAATTCCTTTATGTATTTAGTATTTAGATTTATTTCTAGACTTGATATTCTACTTATACTGCCTATCTATGTGCTGTTAGCACACAGTATTATTGTTAATAACATACATAATAACAGAAAGGCCTAGAACACTTTATCTCTGATCACCTCACCTCTAGATTTTATATTATTATTGTCTAGGACATAAATTCCATCTTGTCTTTTTAAAGACCCTTGAACACCAATGTAATTTTTATAGTTCTCATTGTTTTTCTCATGACAAGTTTTTAGATTTACCATATATTCAAAATTTATTTGATCATCATTCCTTCTTGCTTTCAGATCTTCTGGGGGGGGTTATTTTTTTACTTTCTAAGTGCATACTTGGAATTTCTGATGAACTGTTAGTAATAAAGACATCACTATTATAAACAAAAGATAGTCACTTTTGGTATGCATTTGGGGGTTTTCAGTAATTTTTTTCAGTACTCTGAAAATCGTATTGCATTGTTTTCTTTTTACTATTGTTTTTGACAGTCAGCCCTCATTAAAATTTCATTTCTTTGTAGGTAATTTCACTGATTTCTTTGCTGGACACTCATTTTTTTATTAGATCTATACTAGATCTCTCACTCTTTTCTTCATATTTCATCTTCTTCCTTCCTGTTTTTTTTTTCTTCATATTTTCTATCTTTTTATTATCTGTGCTCCATTCTGGGTGATATCTTCAGATCAACCATTTGATATATAAGAACTCTCTTCATAAATTTATACTCTACCAATTAAGTCTTCCATTTTGTTTTAAATTATGATAATTATTATTTTGTTATTTCTAGAAATTTTATTTGGTTCTTTGTCAAATAAACCTTCTTGTTTCTGATAGCCTTTTCCTTGCTCTTCTTTTTGGCACACTTTATTTTTTAAAAAAATATTAAATTATACTTAGTTCTTGTTTTGTATTTTAGAATAAACAATAACTTTTTTTAAAGATTTTATTTATTTGAGAGAGAGAATGAGAGAGGGAGAGAGCACATGAGAGGGGGGAGGGTCAGAGGGAGAAGCAGACTCCCTGCTGAGCAGGGAGCCTGATGCGGGACTTCATCCCGGGACTCCAGGATCATGACCTGATGAGCCGAAGGCAGTCGCTTAACCAACTGAGCCACCCAGGCACCCAACAGTAATTTTTATTTGCCCAGCATTGTCCTGATTTTAGCACTGAAAGTTCAGTGTCCTGAAATATGCCTCAGTCCTGGGCAGACTGGGACAGTTGGCCACCCTAATATCTCATATCCTAACAAATCAGATTCTGCTATTTGTTGTTTTTGCTGTTTTTCCCTTTGATGACTTGTTTCCTAATTTTTAAAAAATAATTGTTATGATGCTTTCATGTTCTTTGAGATCTTATCTGTAAGAGTCTATGAGGCCTAATTTGGAGACAATTTAATAGAGAGGATTCAAGTTCCTCTCAGTCAGTCACCTGAGGATGCTACAAATCCAGGACCACTTAGTTGTTTTTGACTTGTCAGTTTGAGATAATTTCAAGTTCACAGAAAATTTCAAAAATGAAACAAAGAATTCCCACATACCCATCACCCAGACTACCAAATCTTAACATTTCCCTTCCATTTGCTTTATTAGTCTTATTTTTAGAAGTATTTGAGGGTAGATTGTATCCGTTATGTCCCCTCATTCATAAATATTTCAGCATTTTTTCCAAGAACAAGGACATTTTACACAGTCTGTTATCAAATACAGGAAATTTATCATTGATACAATTAGTATCTAAAATAGAGTCCATATTCACATTTTGCTAATAGTTCCAATAATGTTCTTTTTAGCAAGAAAATATTTCTAATCTTGCTTTAGTTTTCATGTCTCTTTAGTCTCGTTTAATTCTGAATAGTTTTATTTCATCAATATTGTTGAAGAGTATGTGCTGAAAGTCTGCCTGTCTGGATTGGTCTGATGAAGCAACATAAATGGTGTAGAATCTTCTACTCAGTGGAGAAACACCTTAAATTCATATGATTTCATGATCTGTGATTTTTTACCATGAAGCAGTATATATTTTACTCCAATGCATTGTGAGGGCTGGCTGGGGTTACCAATAACCAGGGAGAGGAATATTGCCCCATCACAGCTGGAATTCCAGGCCCTTTGGAGAAGATATAATAAACCTCAGGAAGCAGAGGTCCTTTCCATATCTTTAAAAGCCAATCAAGTGGGCAGCTACCACTTTGGACTCTTAGCACAGACAGCTGCTCAATCTTTCCTAATCAGCAAACAACCAAAGAGAACCCTGGAACCTGCCCTTCCACCTCACCCTGTCTGTTCAGTTGAGGCACATGAGCATTATTGGTTAATATCAATAAAATGGCTATTTATTTATTTATTTATTTATTTAATTTTTAATTTATTTGAGAGAGAGATAGAGCAGAGAGTACAAGAATACGAGTGAGGGTGAGAGGCAGAGGGAGAGGGAGAAGAAGGCTCCCTGCAAGGAGCCTGATGCGGGGCTCAATCCCAGGACCCTGGGATCATCACCTGAGTGGAAGGCAGATGCTTAGCTGACTGAGCCACCCAGGTGCCCCAAAATGGCTATTTCTGACTGTGCCCTTGAAACCCCACTCCCATGAGCCAGGCCAAGAAAATTCAATTAGATAAACATGTATTTAACGCCAGCTGGAAACAACGCAATGGACAACATGCTGTGCAAATATGAGATGCCTAAAGACTCTCTTCAAGTTACTTGTACAGATCAGTAAGGCCTGTGTATCACTGTACCTTGTACAATCTTCTCTAGTTGCAGTTGATAGGAAGCTGCTTTAATCCTATCAAACATCCATCACTAGTAATTTCACATTGAAGATGTTTATAAAGCAATTAATGATTCCTGTGAATCCATAGCCATTTTTATTTTTATTTTTTAAGTTAAAATCAATTTAATTAACATATAGGGTATTATTAGCTTCAGAGGTAGCGTTCAGTGATTCATCATTTGCATATAACACTCAGTGCTCATTACATCAAGTCCCTCCTCAATGCCCATCACCCAATTACCTCATTCCCCCACCCACTTCCCCTCCAGCAACCATAGGTTTGTTTCCTCTAGTTAAAAGTCTCTTATGATTTGTCTCCCTCTCTGATTTTGTCTTATTTTATTTTTCCTGCCCTTCCCCTTTATTCATCTGTTTTGTTTCTTAAATTCCACATATGACTGAAATCATATATTTGTCTTTCTCTGACTGACTTATTTTCCTTAGCATAACGCCCTCTAGTTCCATCCATGTTGTTGCAAATGGCAAGATTTAATTCTTTATGATGGCTGAATAATATTCTATTTCATATACATACCACATCTTCTTTATCCATTCATCTGTCAACGGACATCTGGGCTCTTTCCATATTTTGGCTATTGTGGACAATGCTGCTATAAACATTGGGGTGCATGTGACTTTTTGAATCGCTATGTTTGTATCCTTTGGACAAACCCCTAATAGTGCAATTGCTGGGTCATAGGGTAACTCTATTTTTATCTTTTTTTAAAAGATTATATATATATATATATATATATGTATATATGTATATATATACACACACACATAAACACACACACACACAGAGCAGGTAGAGAGGGCAGGGTGAGGGGCAGAGGGGAAAAGGAGAAGGAGAAGAGCAGACTCCCCACTGAGCAGGGAGCCAGACATGGGTCTTGATCTCACAACCCTGAGATCATGACCTGAGCTGAAAACAGGAGTGGGACGTTAAACCTACTGAGCTACCCAGGCATGCCTCTATTTTTAACTTTTGGGGAACCTCCATACTGTTTTCAAATTTGGCTGCATTAGCTTGCATTCCCCCCTACAGTGTAAAAGGGTTCCCTTTCTCTGCATCCTCACCAACATTTGTTGTTCCCTGAGTTGTTAATTTTACCCATTCTGACTGGTGTGAGGTGGTATCTTCCTGTGGTTTTGATTTGTATTTCCCTGCTGCTGAGTGATATTGAGCATTTTTTCATGTGCCTCTTAGCTACTGGACGTCTTCTTTGGAAAAATGTCTTTTCATGTCTTCTGCCCATTTCTTGACTGCATTATTTATTTTTTGAGTGTTGAGTTTGATAAGTTGTTTGTAGATTTTGGATACTAGCCCTTTATCTGATAAGGCATTTGCAAATATCTTCTCCCATTCTAAAAGTTGTCTTTTAGTTTTGTGGACTGTTTCCTTTGCTGTGCAAAAGCTTTTTATCTTGATGAATTCCCAATAGTTCATTTTTGTTTTGTTTCCCTTGTCTTTGAAGACATGTCTAGCAAGACGTTGCTGTGGCTTAGGTCAAAAAGGTTGCTGCCTGTATTCTTATCTAGGATTTTGATGATTCCTGTCTCACATTTAGGTCTTTCATCCATTTTGAGTTTATTTTTGTGTGTGGTATAAGAAAATGGTCCAGTTTCATTCTTCTGCATGTGCTGTCCAATTTTCCCAACACCATTTGTTGAAGAAACTTTTTCTTCCTTTGGATATTCTTTCCTGCTTTGTTGAAGATTAGTTGACCATAGAGTTGAAGGTCCATTTCTGGGTTCTCTATTCTGTTCCATTGATCTATGTGTCTGTTTTTGTGACAGTACCATACTGTCTTGATAACAGCTTTGTAATAGAGCTTGAAGTCCAACATTGTGATGCCACCAGCTTTGGTTTTCTTTTTCAACATTCCTTTGGCCATTTGGGGGGTCTTTTCTGGTTCCATACAAATTATAGGATTATTTGTTCCAGCTCTGAAAAAAAAGTTGATGGTATTTTGATAGGGATTGCATTGAATGTGGAGATTGCTCTGGGTAGCATAGACATTTTAATAATATTTGTTTTCCAAACCATGAGCATGGAATGTTTTTCCATTTCTTTGTGTCTCTCTCAATTTCTTTCATAAGTGTTCCATAGTTTTCAGAGTACAGATTCTTTATATTGGTTAGACTTATTCCTAGGTATCTTATGGGTTTTGGTTCAGTTGTAAATGGGATTGATTCCTTGATTTCTCTTTCTTCTGCCTCATTGTTAGTGTATAGAAATGCAACTGAGTTCTGTTCTTTGAATTTTTTATCTTACTACTTTGCTGAATTCCGGTATGAGTTCTAGTCATTTTTGGGTGGAGCTTTTGGGTTTTCAATATAGAGTATCACGTCATCTGTGAAGAGTGAAAGTTTGACTCCTTTGTGGATTGGATGCCTTCTATTATTTTTTGTTGTCTGATTGCTGAGGCTAGGACTTCCAGTACCATGTTGAACAAGAGTGGTGAGAGTGGACATCCTGTCGCGTTTCTGACGTTATTGAAAAAGCTCTCAGTTTTTCCCCATTGTGGATAATATTTGCTGTTGGTTTTTTGTATATGGCTTTTATGATATTGAAGTATGTTTCCTCTATCCCTACACTGGGAAGTTTTAATCAAGAAAGGATGCTGTACTATGTCAAATGCTTTTTCTGCATCTATTGAGAGGATCATATGGTTCTTATCCCATCTTTTATTAATGTAGTATATAATGTTGAATGATTTGTGGACGTTGAACCACCCTTGCAGCCCAGGAATAAATCCCACTTGGTCATGGTGAATAATCCTCTTAATACTGCTGCATCTTATTAGCTAGTGTCTTGGTGAGAATTTTTGCATCCATATTCATCAGGGATATTAGTTTGTAATTCTCCTTTTTGGTGTGGTCTTTGTCTGGTTTTGGGATCAAGGTAATGCTGGCCTAGAATGAGTTTGGATGTTTTCCTTCCATTTCTACTTTTTTGGAACAGCTTCAGAAGAATAGGTATTAATTCTTCTTTAAATGGTGGAATTCCACTGGGAGGCCATCTGTCCCTGGACTCTTGTTTATTGGGAGATTTTTGATTACTGCCTTAATGTCTTTGCTGGTTTTGGTTCTGCTCAGGTTTTCTATTTCTTCCTGGTTCAGTTTTGGTAGTTATATGTTTCTAGGAATGCATCCATTTCTTTCAGATTGCCTAATTTGTTTGCATATAGTTGCTCATGATATTCTCTTGTAATAGTTTGTATTTCTGTGGTATTGGTTGTGATCTTTCCTCTTTCATTTATGATTTTATCTGTTTGGGTCCTTTCTCTTTCCTTTTTGTTAAGTATGGCTAGATATTTATCAATCTTATTAATTCTTTCAGAGAACCAGCTCCTAGTTTCATTGATCTGTTCTGCTGTTCTTTTGATTTCTATATCATTGTTTTCTGCTCTAATCTGTATTATCTCCCTTCTCCTGCTAGATTTAGGCTTTATATGCTGTTCTTTCTCCAGCTCCTTTAGGCATAATGTTAGATTGTGTATTTTAGACTTTTCTTGTTTCTTGAGAAAAGCCTGGATTGCTATATACTTCCCTCTTAGGACCACCTCCTTTGATGCATTGCAAAGGTTCTGAACTGTCATGTTTTTATTTTCATTTATTTCCATTTTTAAAAATTTTTCTTTAATTTCCAGGTTGACCCATCATTCTTTAGTAGGATGCTCTTTAATCTCCATGTATTTGTGTTCCTTCCAAATTTTCTCTTGTGATTGAGTTCAATTTTTAAAGCACTGTGTCTGAAAATATGCAGGGTATAATCTCAGTCTTTGGGTACTAGTTGAGACCTGATTTGTGACCCAGTATGTGATCTATTCTAGAGAATGTTCCATGTGCACTTGAGAAGAATGTGTACTCTGCTGCTTCAGATGAAATGCCCTAAATATATCTGTGAAGTCCATCTGGTCCAATGTGACATTCAAAGCCCTGTTTCCTTGTTGATCTTCTGCTTACATGATCTGCCATTGCTGTGATTGGGGTGTTAAAGTCCCCTACTATTATTGTATTATTACCAATATGTTTCTTTAATTTGTTATTAATTAGTTTATGGAATTGGCTGCTCCCAAGTTAGGGGCATAAATATTTACAATTGCTAGGTCTTCTTGTTGGATAGACCCTTTTATTATGATATAGTGTCCTTCTTCACCTCTTATTATAGTCTTTGGTTTAAAATCTAGTTTGCTATGAAGATTGCTACCCCAGCTTTCTTTTGAGGTCCATTAACATGATAAATGGTTCTCCACCCCCTCACTTTCAATCTGGAGATGTCTTTGGGTCTAAAATGAGTCTCTTGTAGACAGCCTATGGATGGGTCTTGCTCTTTTATCCAAACTGATACCCTGTGTCTTTTGATTGGAGCATATAGCTCATTTACATTCAGAGTAACTATTGAAAGATATGAATTTAGTGCCATTGTACTACCTGTAAATTCCTTGTTTCTGTGGATTGTCTTAATTTCTTTCTGGTCTGTTACTTTTGGGCCCTCTCTTCACTTACAGGATCCCCTTTAATATTTCTCGCAGGTTGGTTTAGTGTTCACAAATTCCCTTAGTTTTGTTTGTCCTCTCTCCCTCTATTCTGAATGACAGCCTTGCTGGATAAAGTTCTTGGCTGCATATTTTTCCCTAAATGGGGAATATAGGGAACATGATATATTTAATGGGTACATTGAATATATAATGCCAGTCCTTTCTGGCCTGCCAGGTCTCTATGGACAGGCATGCTGCCAGCCTTATGTTTCTACCCTTGTTGGTTAAGTACCTCTTGTCCCGAGCTGCTTTCAGGATTTTCTCCTTGTCTCTGAAATTTGCAAGCTTTGCTATTATATGTTGGGGTGTTGATCTATTTTTATTGATTTTGAGAGAGTTTCACTGTGCCTCTTGGACTTGAGTGCCTGTTTCCTTTCCCAGATTAGGGCCATTCTTAGCTATAATTTGTTCAAATAAACCTTCTCTTCCCTCCCTGCTTTTCTTTTCTGGGACCTCTATTATTGGAATATTATTTCCTTTTATGGAATTGCTGATTTCTTGAATTTTCCCTTTGTTATCCAGTAGTCGTTTTTCTCTCTTTTTTTTTTTTCAGCTTCATTATTCACCATCATCCTGTCTTCTATATCACTGACTCTCTTCTGCCTTGTTTACCCTAGCAGTTAGAGCCTCCATTTTTTACTTTATCTCAGTAATTAGCATTTTTAATTTCAATCTGATTAGATTTTAGGTTGTTTTTTGTTTGTTTCTACAGTAAGGGATTTTGTACTGTCTTCTATGCTTTTCTCAAGCCCAGCTAGAATATTTATTGTTTTGAATTCTAGTTCTGACATCTTACTTATATCCATATTGATTAAATCCCTGGCAGTGAGTACTGTCTCCTGTTCTTTCTTTTGGGGTGGGTTTCTATATCTCTTCATTATGTCCAAAAAAGAATAGATGAGAGGGAAAAGACAAAAACACCAATAACACCAGAAAAATACCAACAAAATAAACCAGAAAAGAACAGAAACAAAACAAAATAAGAAAAAAATCAAAGAAGAAGGAAAATAGAACAAAACAATAAACTAGATTCTGGGTGTATTTTGGTCTGTTGAAATAAACAAGATACCAAAATAAGAAAGAAAGAAAAACTTATGTATATACAAAAATAAAATAAAACACAATGAAAAGAAATGAAAAATAATATATATGTAATGTATATATAAAAATTAAAAAAGGATTAAAATAATTGATAAAATAAGAAAATAGCTGAAAAAAAAACCTGAAAGACTAAAGAATAATTTAAAAATTCATGAATGCTATATATATACTGTTTTCTCCAAGAGCTGAAGATTTGCAGTTCTCTATGATCAGTAAACTTGGTGTTAGCCAGTTTTTCCTGCTGGTCCTCTTGAGGAAGGGCCTGTTGTGTTGATTCTCAGGTGTCTTTGCTCTTGTGGAATTGTATCCCCTTGCCAGGGGGCCATGCTCAATGTAAGCAGCTCTTGATTGCACTATATGGTGCTGTTTTGCTCCCTGAAGGCTTTTAGCACCAATGCAGGGTATGAAAATGGCAGCACCCTGATCTCTAGCCCCAGAGCTGAAAGTTCATGCCCTGCACTCTTCAGTGAGCCCTCAAAGAAAATCAATCACTCTCGTCTACCTGTATTCCATCTTAACTTTGTATTCACCCAGCCTGTGACTGATTGTTTTTAGCTCAGGCATGCGACCCAGTTTCCAATCTCCAAATGTTATGGATTCCTGGGGCACAGACCTGCACCGTTTCTCCCAGGGGAGGCAAGGGGGTCTCACCATGGTGTGCCTTTTGCTGGGCCCCTATGGGGAGAGCAGTCAAATGACCATACAGTGGTTCCCAGTTTATGGCAATATGAGCAGAAAACCATCACCCGGACTCACTGTTCTCAGGCAGCTTCCCTGCTCCAGTGTTGGGAATTCTGCCACACTCAGGCACCCCTGTTCTTTTTGTGACCCTGAGATCCTGAGACCATGCTGTCCCACCTGGAATTTCACCCCTCTTCACGACCTGAGCACCTTTCAGCCAGGAATGTCCCCAACTGTAGCAGACTTCTAAAAGTTCTGATTTTGCACTCTGCTGCTAATGACACATTCAGTAGCCACCTTAAGCAAATTCCCTCCCCTCCACAGATTATCTTCTGATATATCACCTGGAATCATGTTTCCACACCTCCTACCTTGCAAAAAGTAGTCGCTTTTCTATTTGTAGAATTCCTTTCTCAGCTCTCTGATTGATTTTGCAGGTGTTCAGAATGATTTGATAACTGTCTAGCTGAATTCCAGGGCCTAGGCAAAATTAGGGTCTCCTACTCCTCTGCCATCTTAACTCCTCCCTTCCATAGCCATTTTTAAAACTGTGACATGCACTAGAGCTAATTACCTTTATTGAACAAGATATCTTATTATAATTTAGTGTTTATTACATTCAAAATATATTAATTTTACCTAACCACCGTGTCTTATTTACTTGAGGCAGCTATAATAAATTAACCCAGACTGGGAGGCTTAAATTACAAATAATTGTTTCTCACAATTCTGGAGGCTGGGAACTCCAAGGCCATGGTGTTGGCCAGATTTGGTTCTTGGTAAAGGCCCTCTTCTGGATTTGCAGAGAGCATCTCATAGTATCCCCACATAGCAGAAAACAAAGAAACAAGCTCTCATATGTCTTTTCTTATATGGTGCTAATTCCATTCATGAGGGGTCCACCCTCATGACCTAGCTACTTCCCAAAGTCTCCACATCCTAAAACCATCACATTGGGGATTAGGATTTCAACATATGAATTTAATTGAGGGACACAAATATGTAGTCCATAACATAAAGAATATTTTGTAATATACAGTTGTGTGTAAGAAATTCCACTCTTTAAACAAATGCTAAATTTGTTAATTAAAAAAAAATTTTATTAACATATAATGTATTATTTGGTTCAGAGTTACAGGTCTGTGATTCATCAGTCTTACACAATTCACAGTGCTTACCATAGTACATACCCTTCCCAATGTCCATCATCCAGCCACCCCATCCCTTCCACCTCCCACCACTCCAGCAACCCTCAGTTTGTTTCCTGATATTAAGAGTCTCTTATGGTTTGTCTCCCTCTCTGGTTTCATCTTGTTTCACTTTTTCCTCCCCTCCCCTATGATCCTCTGTCTTATTTCTCAAATTCCTCATATCCGTGAGATAATGTTACATGTCTTCCTCTGATTGACATATTTCACTTAGCATAATACCCTCTAGTTAAATCCACATCGCTACAAATGGCAAGATTTCTTTTTTTTCTTGATGGCTGCATAATATTCCATTGTATATATATACCACATCTTCCTTATCCATTCATCTGTTGATGGACATCTAGGTTCTTTCCATAGTTTGGCTATTGTGGACATTGCTGCTATAAACATTGGGGTGCACACGCCCCCACGGATCACTACATTTGTATCTTTGGGGTAAATACCCAGTAGTGCAATTGCTGGGTCATATGGTAGCTCTATTTTCAACTTTTTGAGGAACCTCCATACTGTTTTCCAGAGTGGCTGCACCAGCTTGCATTCCCACCAACAGTGTAGGAGGCTTCCCCTTTCTCCACATCCCTGCCAACATCTGTCGTTTCCTGACTTGTTAATTTTAGCCATTCTGACTGGTGTGAGGTGGTATCTCATTG
>NC_138381.1:49224753-49240029 GCF_054177405.1 Leptonychotes weddellii | reverse complement strand
GGATGCTCTTTAGCCTCCATGTATTTGAGTTCTTTCCGACTTTCCTCTTGCGATTGAGTTCTAGTTTCAAAGCACTGTGGTCTGAAAATAGGCAGGGAATGATCCCAATCTTTTGGTACCGGTTGAGACCTGATTTATGACCTAGGATGTGATCTATTCTGGAGAATGTTCCATGGGCACTAGAGAAGAATGTGTATTCTGTTGTTTTGGGATGGAATGTTCTGAATATATCTGTGAAGTCCATCTGGTCCAGTGTGTCATTTAAAGTCTTTATGTCCTTGTTGATCTTTTGCTTAGATGATCTGTCCATTTCATTGAGGGGGGTGTTAAAGTCCCCTACTATTATCATGTTATTTTTTATGTGTTTCTTTGATTTTGTTATCAATTGGCTTATATAACTGGCTGCTCCCATGTTAGGGGCATAGATATTTAAGATTGTCAGATCTTCTTGTTGGGTAGACCCTTTTATTATGATACAGTGTCCTTCCTCATCTCTTATTACAGTCTTTGGTTTAAAATCTAATTTGTCTGATATAAGGATTGCCACCCCAGCTTTCTTTTGGTGTCCATTAGCATAGTAAATGGTTTTCCACCCCCTCACTTTCAATCTGGGGGTGCCTTTGTGTCTAAAATGAGTCTCTTGCAGACAGCATATCAATGGGTCTTGTTTTTTAATCCAATCTGATAGCCTGTGTCTTTTGATTGGGGCATTTAGCCCATTTACATTCAGGGTAACTATTGAAAGATATGAATTTAGTGCCACTGTATTGCCTGTAAGGTGACTGTTAGTGTATATTGTCTGTGTTCCTTTCTGGTCTATGTTACTTTTAGGCTCTTTCTTGGCTTAGAGGACCCCTTTCAATATTTCTTGTAGGGCTGGTTTGGCATTCACAAATTCTTTTAGTTTTTGTCCTGGAAGCTTTTTATCTTTCCTTCTGTTTTCAATGACAGCCTAGCTGATATAGTTTTCTTGGCTGCATATTTTTCTCATTTAGTGCTCTGAATATATCCTGCCAGTCTTTCTGGCCTGGCAGGTCTCTGTGGATAGGTCTGCTGCCAATCTAATGTTTCTACCATTTTGGGTTACAGACCTCTTGTCCCAAGCTGCTTTCAGGATTTTCTCTTTTCTCTGAGACTTGTAAGTTTTACTATTAGATGTCGGGGTGTTGACCTATTTTTATTGATTTTGAGGGGGGTTCTCTGTGCCTCCTGGAATTTGATGCCTGTTTCCTTCCCCAAATTAGGGAAGTTCTCTGCTATAATTTGCTCCAATATACCTTCTGCCCCTCTCTCTCCTTCTTCTTCTTCTGGGATCCCAATTATTCTAATGTTGTTTTGCTTTATTGTTTTGTCTTCTGGTATCACTTATCTCTCGAATTCTGCCCTCATGATTCAGTAGTTGTTTATCTCTCTTTTTCTCAGCTTCTTTATGCTCCATCATTTGGTCTTCTCTATCACCAATTCTCTCTTCTGCCTCATTTATCCTAGCAGTTAGAGCCTCCATTTTTTATTGCACCTCATTAATAGCCTTTTTGATTTTGACTTGGTTAGATTTTAGTTCTTTTATTTCTCCAGAAAGACATTCTCTAGTATCTTCTATGCTTTTTCAATCCCAGCTAGTATCTTTATAATTGTCATTCTGAACTCTAGTTCTGACATATTACTAATGTCTGTATTGATTAGGTTCCTGGCAGTTGGTACTGCCTCTTGTTCTTTTTTTTGAGGTGAGTTTTTCCATCTTGTCATTTTGTCCAGAGGAGAATAGTTGAATGAGAGAACAAAATGTTAAAAGGGTAACAATGACCCCAGAAAAATATACACTAAACAAATCAGAAGAGACCCGCAACTGGGGAAGAACAGAAAGGGGTGAAAAAAAAAAGAATATGATCAGGCTGGTGAACAGAACAGAGCCATACACTAGATTTTGGGTGTATTTTGGCCTGTTAGAAGAAACTGCCTCCCAAAATTTTAAAGAAAGAAAAACTTATGTATATACAGAAATAAGGGTAAGTATGATGAAGGGATGGATATGACTGTAAAAATGAAAATTAAAAAGATTTCAAAAAAGGAATTGTCAAGATAAGAATTTGGTTGAAAAAAATGAAAAAATTAGAAAAAAAAGAGAATATGTGATCAGGTGGGTGACTAGGACAATGTCATACACTAGGTTTAGGGTATATTTTGGTCTGTTAGAAAAAACTGTATCCCAAAATTTTAAAGAAAGAAAAACATATATATATATATATATATATATATATATATATACACACACAAAATAAAGTTAAATACATTGAAGGGATAGAATATTACTATAAGAATGAAAATTTAAAAAGATTTTTAAAATGGAATTGGTAAGATGTTTGAACAAGGAAAGAAGAAAAATTCAATTAAAAAAATAGAAAAAGAAAAAATAAATTTAAAAAATTAACTTTGAAAGACTCTAGAATCATGGGAAAAAAGCCATGAATTCTATGTGCTGTGTTCCCCTAGTGCTGGAATTTTGCCGTTCTCATTGATGGGTAAACTTGGTCTTGGCTAGATGTTCTTGCTGATCTTCTGGGAGAGGGGCCTATTGCAGTGATTCTCAAATGTCTTTGCTGGAGGCTGAATTGCCCCACCCTTGCCAGGGGCCAGGCAAAGTAATATGCTCAGGTTTGCTCTCGGTAGCTTTTGTTCCCTGAAAGCTTTCTGTACAGCTTTGGTGGATGAGAATGAAAATGGTGGTTTCCCAATCTCTGGTTCCGGAGGAGCCAGGAACTCAGGGCCCTGCTCCTCAATGCACCCTCAGAGAAAAGCAGTCAATCACTCCTCTCTCCCCAGTCTCTGGCTGCCCTCCATGCTCACCCGGCCTGTGACCCAGCATTTCTGTCTCTGGCACATGACCCCATGTGGTCTCCAACCTTAGCAGATTCCTGCGGTGCACTCCCACACCGTTCCTCCCCAGGGGAGGAAGAGGAGTCTCCCCAGATCTGCCACTTCTTGGGTCCCTGCTCGAAGAACATTGGCCTGACTGTGCTGTGGATCATAGTTTATGGCAACCCCAAGCTGAGAGCCCACTCCTCGGCTTACTCTTTGGAGCTGGCTTCCCTGCTCTGACATCTGGGAGCTCTGCCACACTCAGGCACCCCTGGTCTTTCTGTGACCCCGAGGGTCCTGAGACCATACTGTCCCAGCAAGTGTTGCACCCCCTGCTTAGCCACTGGAGTGATGTCCCTCAGTGGAGCAGACTTCTAGAAGTTCCAATTTTGTGCTCTGCTGCTCTATCACCTGCCAGTAGCTGGCTGATGGAGGCTCCCTCCCCCCGCGGTCTATCTTCCATATATCGCCTCGGATTCACTTCTCCGCATGTCCTACCTTCCAGAAAGTGGTCACTTTTCTGTTCATAGAATTGCTGCTCTTCTTTTCTTCAATCTCCTGTTGAGTTTGTAGGTGTTCTGAATGGTTTGATAACTATCTAGCTGAATTCCCAGGACCAGACGAAATTTAGGTCTCCTGCTCCTCCACCATCTTGCTCCTCTCCCCCAAACTTTGTGAATTTTTTCTTCTAGAATTCTATTTCCCTGATCAAATTCCCCTAGTCTTTACAGGCAATGTTGTCTCCTTAAATTAGTGGCTCTCCACAATTTAGACCTCACTTTTCATTAAACCTGATTTTCAGCATGAGTCATGCTGGCTACATCCTTCTTGTATGCATGTATTTGCTATGCTTCTTTTATGTTCCTACTTTTTACCATTTGTTCTCAGGGCTTAGAAGACTGCCTATTATTCAGGTTTCCATTGGTTAGCAGCTCAAAGCCCTCAGGCACTGAGACTATATGGTTCACCATGCATACCAAGTCTACTACAGATGCCCAAAGGATATTTGTGATTGCCTCTTGCCTGGACAACCCTCTCCTGACTATACCCTTCATATAAATATTACCTATCCTTTAAAATCCAGGCTCAGATTCTATTTTTTTTTTAATGAAAGCTTTCTTATCTCAACCTGTTCCCAAATGTGTTTGCATAAACACTACTTCTGGGGGATGTTAATAAGGTATTACAAAAAGGAATTTTACTAAAAAGAATCCTTCCTGCCGACCTTGTCAGAATCTTTTTTAATATCAATTCATGATTATTCAATAAATGGATAATACAAGAATTTTGATGAGAGAACTTTCTGTCCATGGAATACCGGTTTAATAAGAGTGTTCTCTGGGAATATGTTGGCAAGTTTGCTGATTATTTGATTCTTCATTTCTCTGGGTCCCTATGCAAATCATAATCTGTAAGACACTATTTAGAAGTCACTTATTTAGTCACTAAATATATTTCTCTACCTATTTCTCAAAGGATTTGAGATACCTTATTTATTAAAGTACAAGATAAAGCATGGAACACTGGGTGTTATGCACAAACAATGAATCATGGAACACTTCATCTAGAACTAATGATGTAATGTATGGGGATTAACATAAGAATAAAAAAAAATAAAATAAAGTACAAGATAAAACATTTAATTTGGATTTAAGTAAAGTGAAAATGACAGACATAAGACATTTTAGTGACTAAAGTCAAAACAGATTACTATAATTGGATGATATAATTGCCTGTAGTTTCCTGGCACTTTGTGTAAAAATTAATGTCATAGAGCTATCAATTTCTCACAAAAATATAAAGTAATTAAAAAATATATTTTCCTAAAGCAAAATCCAAGCAAGAATATGACACAAGTATTCATATTCTTTCATAAGGGGCATTGAGAAGTAAATTATAGGATACTTTGCTCACCATTTTTCAAAACTTTGAAGAACTTCCTTCCATGGGAGAAATAATATTAATCTATAATTTAGTGAAGAATTTCTGTGAGAAGCTGAGGTAACAACCAGAGTATTAGGATATATGTTCACCTGCAAGAAACAGAAACTCCAGGTAGACTTTGTTTCAAATAAGGGAAATCTTTACTTTCTTTTACCTAGTGGCCTGGAGGTACAAAACCTAAGTCTTGTACCCACCTTCTAATCTCTGAGGCTATCCATGGACTGGGATTCTTTATTTTCTCACTGCTTCACATTTCTGGGCTGTTGCTTTTGTTGTTACCATGGTCATAACTGACCAGGGTGACTCAGTGCCACATAATCAAGGCCAGTGCAAGAAGGAGAAGAGTATGGAGAAACAGCACCCTTTCCTTCTGCTTACATCTCAGTGGCGTGGACATCTTCGTATGCCCAGACTGGAGATGCAGAGGTGTGGTTTTTATTCTGGGTGGTCATGTATCTGGTAAAAGAAAGGACAATGAATATTGGAAGAAAATTAGTAACCTCTGTCACAACTGGTTTCCAGCTTTCTTTCCTGCTGTCAAAATTATCAAGGAGGAAGAAAATGGGTACATTAAAGTATTTCTTGACATATCCTAGATGAACTTTGGACAAACACTAAATTTATTTTAAGTTGAAATCCTAAAACGCATGGTTAATGTGAATAGTTTATATTGTTTGTTCAGGTAAAGGCCCTGGATGTTAGATTCCAGAGGTGAGGGAGGGGGAGTAGTCCTCTTCATGGAAGTGAAACCAGTGCCTTTGTGTCTCAGGCTGAATGTCAAGCCACACTGATATTAACACAATAGTAGGGAGGTTCAGAAGTGCTTTAGAAAGGACAGTGAATCAGTCTCAAGCTTTTTCCCCAAACTAGAGACAGATTCCCCAATTCTGGGCCTTATAGACAGTAATACTTGAAATTCCAGAGTTGCCACTTTGGCCTTTTCATGGGTTTACCATTAGCATAGTAATGCTGTATTATAAGCCACTTTAAAACTTGATGACTCAAGACAACCAGCTTATTTGTCTCACAGTTCAGTGAGTCATAAATGTTAGCTGGGATCAGTTGGGCTCTCTCATGCTTCAGGAGTCAGCTGTGGGTCTAGAAGGCTGCCCTTTTGCTCTTGGGTAGCCTTGCTTCTAGGCCTGGACCTTGGCTAGGAGAACAGGGTGATTCAGTTCTGCTCCCTATGGGCTTTCACCCTCTAGCCAGCTAGCCAGGCTGAGGCAGGGGTCCAAGTGAAAGAGATAATGTGCGCAAGGGCTAGAACTGGCACATGATAACTTCCAGAACATTCTATCAGCAAAGGTGACTCACAAGCCAGGTTAAGAGTTAAAGTATAGGATTGGAGGCTGGGAAGATGGTGGAATAGGAGGGCCCTGAGCTTGCTTTATCCCACAGATGCAGCTAGATAGCATGCACATCAGTGTAAATAACCCAGAAAATGACCCAAAGACTGGCAGAATGAACTCCACAACTAAAAGTAGAGAAGAGGCCACAAAGAAGAAGGTAGAAAGGGTGAAGACACAGTTTGGGAGCAAAAGAGACCTTGGCTGTCTGCTGGGGAAGGAGTTAGTGGCACAGAGAAGGGTGAAAAACAGATTGCCACACTAGGGAGCCTGCACAGGGAAGATGAATCCCCATAACATTTGGCTTTGAAAGCAAGAAAGGCTGATTCTCATGAGTTCTTACAACCAGTGGGACTTAAAACCTGGAATTTTAAAACTCAGCAGGCTCAGCTCTGGGAGAGCCTGGGGGGCATTAGGAAACTGAGTCCCCACTCATTTAAAGAATAGGACAAACAGCCAGTGCATATATAGCCTGCAAAAAGTGGTTTGAAAAACTCCCCTTGGGGCACATGGGAGGGATAGTGATTTACTCATCTCAGAGCATGGCCTAAGGAAGAAGGGATCATGGGAAGACCCCTCCAGGAACAGAGGAGCTGGCAGGTGCCACTTCCTTCCCCCGCTCTCCATTATAAACAAACACACTGCCACCTGAGGGAACCAGCATGGTGCTGACATTGCTACCTAACATCCTTACACCAAGCCCTGCCCCCTATTCTTTGGCAGATCCACCCTTTCCAGTTATACTTGCCTCAGTCCCTGCTCTGCAGAGCCCCTCCCCTAGAAGACTTGTATAACCCTTGCCAGCACCATCACTGACCCACACCTTTTGCAGGGTCTGGGTTTAGGCAGTGATAGTGGTAGGTTTCATTTTGGAAGCAGATCAGTGCACACCTTTTTAACATGCACCCAGCCAACCAGGGACCAAACACTGCCCACAAAAGTGAAAGAGAGCCTCTATAAAAAAAAAAAAAAAACAAAAAAAACTAGATTGAGGGATAAAAGGGCTAGGACTGAAGAGCAGAGTACATGTAACACACATAGGAGATAGTCCCTGAAGCACCAGATCCTGGGAAACAGGGAACATTGCACTACAGGGCACTACAAGACCTCTTCTTTATAAGGTCATTACCTTCAGGAACAAAAGATGTAGCTGAATTTCCTAACACACAGAAACAGACACAGAGAGACAAAATGGAAAGACAGAGGAATATATACCAAATGAAAGAACAGGACCAAATTACAGCAAGAGACCTAAGAGAAATGGATATAAGTAGTATGCCAGCTAGAGAATTTAAAGTAATAATCATAAAGGTACTTACTGGATGTGAGAAAAGAGTGGAGGACATCAGTAAGACCCTTAACAAAGAGATAAATAAGAATCAGAGATGAAGAATACAATAAATGAAATTGAAATACACTTGGTGGAATAACTAGCAGACTAGAAGAAGCGGAACAAATCAGTAACCTGGAGGACAGAGTAATGGTAAATAATCAAGCTGAACAATGAGAGAAAGAAGATTTATGCAAAATGAGAATAGACTTAGAGAACTCAGTGACTCCATCAAGTGTAATATTTGCGTTATAGGGATCCCATAAGGAGGAGAGAGAGAAAAGGGGGCACAATATTTATTTGAAGAAATAATAACTGAAAACTTCCGTTATCTGGGGAAAGAAACAGATATCCAGATCCAGAAGGTACAGAAGATACACAAAATCAACCCAAAGAGGTCCACACCAAGACACATCATAATTAAAATGGCAAAAAGTATTGATAAAGAAAAAAATTTAAAGCAGCAAGAGAAAAGACCATTACATACAAAGGACACCCAGTAAGGCTACCAATGAATTTTTCAGCAGAAATTTTGCAGGCCAGAGGAGAGTGGCATGATATATTCAAAGTGCTGAAAGGGAAAAGTCTGCAGCCAAGAATACTCTATCCATCAAGGTCATTATTTAGAATAGAAGGAGAAATAAAGAGTTTTTCAGACAAAAACTTTATGGAGTTTTTGACCATAAGGAGTTTATGACCACTAAACCAGGCCTACAAGACACGTTAAAAGGGGCTCTGAATGGAAAGGAAAGACCATAAGTGAGAGTATGAAAAGTTGGAAGCACAAAAGCAGTACAAATAAGTATTTCTGTAAAAACCAGTCAAAGGATTCATAAAATAAAAGGATGTAAAGTATGACACCATATATCTAAAATGTTGTGTGTGGGGGGGGGAGGAGTAAAGAATGTGTTCAAACTTAAGTGACAATCAACTATACATAGAGTACTATACACAGAAGATGGTATATACAAACCTAATGGTAACCACAAATCAAACAGAGTAATAGATATGCAAAGAATAAAGAGAAAGGACTCCAAGTATATCACTAAAGAAAGCCAACAACTCCTGAAAGAGAGCAAAAGAAGAAAAGATCAGAGGAAAATTACAAAACAACCACAAAACAAGTAACAAAATGGCAAGGACATATCTATCAATAATTACTTTTAATGTAAATGAACTAAATGCCCCAATCAAAAGACATAGGGTGAGAGAGTGGGTAAAAAAAAACAAAACAAAACAAAAGCCATCTATATGCTGCCTACAAGACCTAAAGTCACCTGCAGATTGAAAATGAGGGAATTGAGAAACATTTATCATGCAATGGGTGAGAAGATAAAGCCAGGGTGGTAATACTTATATTGGACAAAATAGACTTTAAAACAAAGACTGTAACAAGAAACAAAGGACACCATATAATAATAAAGGGGACAAACCAACAAGAAGATGCAACTGAGGGAAGCTAAGATAGCAGCATAGTAGGAGGACTCTAGGCTCATCTATTCCCTTGAACACAACTGGATAACTATCAAATCATTCTAAATACCCCAGAAATCAACCTGAAGACAGACAGAACAAATTCCACAGCTAAAGGAAGAGAAGAAGCCACATCAAAGAAGGCAGGAAGTGCAGAGACATGGTTTGGGAAGTAATGGATCATGGGTACTGCAGAGGGAAGGGAACTGTGGTCATAGAGAAAGGAGAGAGAGAGGGCAGCATCCAAGGGAACAAACAAGGAGAATATTTTGCCAAAGCCAATAGCTGGGAAAACAAAAGAGGCTGATTTTCATGGGTTCTTGCAACCAGTGGAGCTTAAAGACTGGAGTTTTAAAGGCTTGATTGGGATAGAGCCCTGAGGGCCTGCCCTATTCCTGAATAGTTAGCAGGCAAACAACCTTGGGACAGATGGCATGGAAACAGTGATCTGAACTCTCAGTATAAATGGGGGTAGGGGATTGGGTGGGTGGGAATTGTTCACACTTCTTGGAGCATGTCCCTGAGAGGTAGCATTCAGGGTGGTGTCGTCTCTCTGGGGACAAAGGATGCATGGCCAGAGATCTAAGTGAAACAGATAAAAGTTACATGCCTGATGGATAATTTAAATCAACAATCATAAGGATACTTGCTGGGCTTGAAAAAAGAATGGAAGACTTCAGGGAAGCCTTTACCACAAAAGAATCAGTCAGAAATGAAGACTGCAATAACTGAAATTGGAAACAGGCTTGATGCAATCAACACAAGGCTGGAAGAAGCAGAGGAATGAATAAGTTATATAGAAGACAAAATAATGGAAAATAGTGAAGTTGAACAAAAGAGAGAGAATTATGCAACACAAGAATAGACTTGGGGAATTCAGTGACTCCATCAAATGTAATAACTTTCATATTATAGAAGTCCCAGAAGAAGAAGAGAAAAAAGGGGGCAGAAAAGATATTTGAGGAAATCATAGCTGAAAGTTCCCTAATCAGGGGAGGGAAGCAAATATCCAAATCCAGGAGGCACAGAGACTCCCATCAAAATCAACAAAAGCAGGCCAACACCAAGACATATTGTAATAAAATTTGCAAAATATAGCCATAAAGAAAAAAATCTTAAAAGCTAAAAGCAGCAAGACAAAAGAAGTCCCTAACTTACAAGAGAAGACAAATAAGGTTATCAGCAGATCTCTCCACAGAAACTTGGCAGGGCAGAGGGGAGTGGTAAGATATATTCAATGTGCTGACTGGGAAAAATCTACAACAAGAATATTCTATCCAGCAAGGCTATCATTCAGAATAGAAGGAGAGGTAAAGATTTCTCAGACAAACAAAACTAAAGGAGTTTGTGACCACTAAACCAGCCCTGCAAGAAATGTTAAAGGGGACTCTGGGTGGAAAGGAAAGACCAAAAGTGACAAAGACAAGAAAGGAACAGAGAAAATCTCCAGAAACAACAGAAAAACAAGTAATAAAATGGCACTAAATACATATCTATCAATAATTACTCTGAATGTAAATGGACTAAATGCTCCAATCAAAAGATAGTGTGTTAGAATGGATTTAAAAACAAGACTCAACTACATGCTGCCTACAAGAGACTCATTTAGACCAAAAGACACTTGCAGATTGAAAGTGAAGGGATGGATAATTATTTATCATGCTAATGGGCATCAAAAGAAAGCTGGAATGGCGATATTTATATCACACAAATTAGACTTTAAACCAAAGACTGTAGCAAGAAATGAAGAAGGGCACTACATCATAATAAAGGGGACAATCCAACAAGAAGATTTAACAATTATAAATATTTATGCACTCAACACGAGAGCACCCAAATATATAAAGCAATAACAAACATAAAGGAACTCATTGATAATAATACAATAATAGTAGGGGACTTTAACACCCCACTTGCAGCAAGGGACAGATCATCTAAGCAGAAAGTCAATAAGGAAACAATGGCTTTGAATGACACACTGGACCAGATGAACTTAACAGATATATTCAGAATATTCCATCCTAAAGCAGCAGAATACACATGCTTTTCAAGTGCACACGGGACATTCTCCAGAATAGATCACATACTAGGTCGCAAATCAGGCCTCAATAAGTACAAAAAGATTGAGATCATACCATGTATATTTTCTGACCACAATGTTATGAAACCTGAAATCAACCACAAGAAAAAATTTGGAAAGACCACAAATACATGAAGGTTAAACAACATGCTACTAAAGAATGAATGGAAATCAAAGAAAAAAATTAAAAAATACATAGAAACAAATGAAAATGAAAACACAACAGTCTAAAACTTCTAGGATGAAACAAAAGTGGTTCTAAGGAGGACGTATATAGCAGTACAGGCCAATCTTAAGAAGCAATAAAAATCTCAAATAACCTAACCTTACACCTAAAGGAGCTAGAAAAAAACAAAAAAACAAATGAAGCCTAAAGCCAGCAGAAGAAAAATATAGTAAAGATTAGGACAGAAATAAATGATATAGAAACTAAAACAAACACACACACACACACAGTAAAAGCAAATCAATGAAACCAGGAGCTGATTCTTTGAAAAAAATAATAAAATTGATAAACCCCTAGACAGACTTACCAAAGAGAAAAGAGAAAGGACCCAAATAAATAAAATCACAAATGAGGAGAAATAACAACCAACACCACAGAAATACAAACAATTAGAATTTTATGGAAAACTATATGCCAAAAAATTGGACAACCTAGAAGAAATGGATGAATTCCTAGAAACATAAAAACTACCAAAACTGAAACAAGAAGAAGTAGAAAATGAACAGACTGATAACCAGCAAAGAAATTGAATCAGTAATCAAAAATCTCCCAGCAAACAGAAGTCCAGGGCCCATGGCTCCACAGGTGAATTTTACCAACCAATTAAAGAAGAGTTAATACCTATTCTTCTCAAACTGTCCCAAAAGAATAGAAATGGAAGGAAAACTTCCAAATTCATTCCCTGAGTCCCCCATTACTCTGATATAAAAACCAGATAAATACTCCACTAAAAAAAGAATTACAGGCCAATATCCCTGATGAACATGGATGCAAAAATTCTTAATAAAATGCCAGTAAACCAATCCAACAGTACATTAAAAGAGTCATTCACCACCATCAACTGGGATTTATTCCTGAGCTGTAAGTTTGGTTCAAAATTCTCAAATCAAACAATGTGCACCACATTAATAAAAGAAAGGATAAGAACTGTATGATCCTTTTAATAGATGCATAAAAAGAATTTGACAAAGTACAACACCCATTCATGATAAAATCCCTGAACAAAATAGAATTAGAGGGAACATACCTCAACATAATAAAGGCCATATATGAAAACACCCAGCGAACATCATACTTAATGCGGAAAAACTGAGAGCTTTTCCTCTATGGTCAAGAACAAGACGGGGATGTCCACTTTCACCACTGTTATTTAATATAGTACTGAAAGTCCTAGCCACAGTGATCAGACAACAAAAAGAAATAAAAAAAATCCAAATCAGCAAGGAAGAGTTCACACTTTCACTATTTGCAGATGACATGATAGTAGTCTAAAAGACTCCACCAAAAAATTGCTAGAACTGATACATGAATCCAGTAATAAAGTTCAGGATACAAAATCAAGGTACAGAAATCTGTTGCATTTATATACACCAATAATGAATAATCAGAAAGAGAAATAAAGGAACTGATCCCATTTACAATTGCACCAAAATCCCTAAGATACCTAACCAAAGAGGTAAAAGATCTGTACCCTGAAAACTATAGAATACTTATGAAAGAAAGTGAAGATGACATGAAGAAATGGAAAGGCATTCCATACTCATGGATTGGAAGAACAAATCTTGTTAAAATGTCTATATGACCCAAAGCAATCTACACATTTAATGCAATCCCTATCAAAATCCCACCAGCACTTTTCACAGACCTAGAACAAACAATCCTAAAATTTTATGGAACCATGAAAGACCCCAAATAACCAAAGCAATCTTGAAAAAGAAAGCCAAAGTTGGAGGCATCACAATTTCGGATTTTGAGCTTTATTACAAAGCTGTAGTGATCAAGACAGTATAGTACTGGTACAAACACAGGCACATAGATCAATGGAACAGAATAGAGAGCCCAGAAATGGACCCACAAGTATATGGTCAACTAATTTTTGACAAAGCAGGAAAGAATATCCGATGAAAAAAGACAGTCTCTTCAACAAATGGTGTTACAAAAACTGGACAGCAACATGTGAAAGAATGAAATTGGACCACTTTCTTACACCATACACAAAAACAAACTAAAAATGGATGAAAGACCTACATGTGAGACAGGAAACCTAGAAAATCCTAGAGTAGAACACAGGCAGCAAACTCTTTGATCTTAGCTGCAACAACTTCTTACTAGATATGTTTCCTGAGGCAGGGAAACAAAAGCAAAAATAAATGATTGGTACTTCATCAAAATAAAAAGCTTCTGCACAGTGAAGGAAACAATCAACAAAACTAAAAGGCAACCTATGGAATGGGAGAAGATATTGGAAATGACATATCTGATAAAGGTTGAGTATCCAAAATCTATAAAGAACTTATCAAACTCAACACCCAAAAAACAATCCAGTTAAGAAATGGGCAGAAGTCATGAATAGGCATTTTTCCTATCTGATTTTACAAATCAAAACCAGGAGATATCACCTATAACAGTCAGAATGGCTAAAATTAACAACACAGGAAACAACAGGTGTTGTTGAGGATGCAGAGAAAGGGAAACCCTCTTACACTGTTGGTGGGGATGCAAACTGGTGCAGTCACTCTGGAAAACTTTTTCTCAAAAAGTTAAAAATAGAACTACCCTATGATCCAGCAACTGCACTACAAGGTATTTGCCCCAAGTATACAAAAATACTAACTCAGAGGGATACATACATCCCAATGTTTATAGCAGCATTATCAACTATAGCCAAATTATGGAAAGAGCTCAAATGTCCATCAACTGATGAATGGGTAAAGAAGATGTGGTATATATATATAATGCACACACACATACAAAGGAATATTAGCCATAAAAAAGAATGAAATCTTGCCATTTGCAATGACATGGATGGAACTAGAAAGTATTATGCTAAGTGAAATAATCAAAGAAAGGCAAATACCATATGATTTCCCTCAGAGGTGGAATTTAATTGACAAAATCTATGAGTGAAGGGGGAAAAGAGAGAGAGAGACAAATCAGGAAAGAGACTTACCTATAGGGAACAAACTGATCGTTACCAGAGGATAGGTAGGTGGGGGATGGGTTAAATAGGTGATGGGGATTAAGGAGTGCTGTTATCATGATAAGCACTGAGTAATGTATAGAATTTTTAATTACTATATTGTCCACCTGAAACTAATATAACACTCTATTTTATACCAGAATTAAAATTTAAAAAGGTATTTAAAATAAAGTTAAAGTATAGGAAAATAGATTCCACCTCTTGGATGGGGAAGATACAAAGTCACATTACAAAGACTTGGTTGGATAAGGAGGATTGGAGTATTGTGGCCATTCTGTTGTCTTTCTACCATGATCTTTTAGTTTGATATTTTGTAGTTCTAGTTAAAGTATAATACTTTGGGAAAATTGAGTCTTTTTGTCTTACAAGGAGTAATGTTTTAGTCCTTTCCAGAAAGTATAAGGACTTGAGTTAAGAAGGGATGTTTATTTCCTCCTTTGGATGACATTGAAAATGTGGAGTTATATAATGGGGATACTACTGTTAAACAAGATATAATGTACAATTTTCTAAGTTTTGTTCTAACTCACCTCTGCTGAGAAATATGCAGTATAGGTAACCAGAAAAAACAATTTCTACTAATATTGGTGATGTACATATATCCCTTTAAGCTATGATAAAAGCATTGATTTGTTGTGGTTAAAGCTTGAGATTTGGAATGGAAGTAATGTCAATACTTACTGTTCCTTGTGAAAAATTAAAAGTTAAAAGATTTATGATACGGGATAAATGTCTAACCTTTAAGCCCTTGTTTCCTTGTGGAATGGAATGGAATATAATGGAATGGAATATAATCTCTTTGGGTTGTTTTAGGAACTAAATGAAAAAATGAATGCAAAGTTCTCAAGATAGTACCTGGCAAATAGTAGTATTCAGCAATAATAGCTCTTTTTGTTATTATCACTAACATCATGCAACCGAAGTGTAATAGTTTGACTTCTTTGTGAATTCAGATATATGTGAAATTGAAAACAAACATTAGGGCTTTAGTAGAGTAGGCCAGATTGAATACACATCTCTACTGCTATTTTTTTTTTTTTT
>NC_138381.1:49219110-49224653 GCF_054177405.1 Leptonychotes weddellii | reverse complement strand
CCTCCCCTTCGGTAACCAACAAATTGTTCTCTATAATTAAGAATTTGTTTCTTACTTTGTCTCTCTCTCTCTCATTTTTCCCTTTGCTTGTTTGTTGTTTTTCTTAAATTCTATATATGAGTGAAATCATATGGTATTTTTCTTTCCCTGACTTATTTTGCTTAGCATTATACTCCCTAGCTCCAACCATGTCATTGCAAATGGCAAGATTTCTTTTTTTTATGGCTGAATAATATTCCATTGTATATATATATATATATACCACATCTTCTTTATCCATGCATCATTCAACGGACATTTGGGCTGCTTCCATGTTGTGGCTATTGTAAATACTGCTGCTATAAACATAGGGGTGTATGTTTCCCTTTGAATTCGTATTTTTGTGTTCTTAGTAGTGCAATTGCAGATTATAGGGTAGTTCTATTTTTAACTTTTTGAGAAACCTTGATGTTGTTGTCCAGAGTGGCTGCACCAGTCTGCATTTCCACCAACAGTGGATGACTCCCATTTTCTTCCTTAACAATAAAGGAGTATTGGCAGCAAAAAGAGAGGCATTATTTTGGAAACTAAGAAGCAGATGAAAAGTGAAGGGAATAGTTTCATGAAATTGGTGTTGGCAATGAGTTCTTGGATTTGACACCAAAAAACAGGCAACAAAATCAAAACTAAACAAGTAAGACTACATCAGACTAAAAAGCTTCTGCACAGCAAACAATTAGCATAGTGAAATGGCAACCTTTGGAATGGGAGAAAATAGTTGCAAATCATATAGCTGCTAAGGGATTAATATTTGAAATATATAAGGAACTCCTACATCCCAAAAGGGAAAACAAAAACAAAAACAAATAACAACCTGATTTAAAAATGGGGAAAGGTCTTGAATATACATTTTCTAAAGAAGATATACAAATGGCCAACAGATACACAAAAATATTCTCAACATAAGTAATCATGAGCGTAATGCAAATCAAAACAATGAGATATTAACTCACATCTGTTCGGATGGCTAATATAAAAAATAATAATGAGTGTTGGAGAGGATGTGGAAAAATTGAAACCCTTGCTGGTAGGAATGCAAAATGCTCACTTTGGGAAACAGTATGGAGATTCCTCAAAAAATTAAAAATAGAACTACCATATGATCTAATTTTACTTCTGGGTATTTATCCAAGAGAATTGAAAGAAGGATCTTGAAGAGATATTTGCACCCATGTTCACTGAAGCATTAGTTATAGTAGTCAAGATGTATAACAACCTAAATGTTTGTTCATGGATGAATGGATAAAAAAAAATGTGTATATACATTCTTCAATATGCAACAACATGGATGAACCTGGGAGTTATCATTCTCATTTAAGTAGGCCAGTCACAGAAAGACAAATACTCTATGAATCCACTTACATATGCTGTGATGTTTAATTTTATGCATCAGTTTGACTAGGCTAAGGGATGCCAAGATAGCTGATAAAATATTTCTGGATGTGCTTGTGAGGATGTTTCTGGAAGAGATTAACATTTGATTCAGTAAACTGAGTAAAGAGATCCACCCTCACCAATGTAGGTGGGCATCATTCAATCCTTTAAGAGCCTGAATGGAACAAAAATGGAAAGGAAAGATGAATTCACTCTCTTCTAGAGCTAGGATGTCCATCTTTTCCTGCCTTTGGACATCAGAGCTCCAGGTTCTTGGGCCTTCAGATTTTAGACTTATACTAATGGTCCCAGATTCTCAGACCTTTGGAATTGGACTGATTTATACCACTCACTCTCCTGGTTCTACAGCTTGCAAATAGAAAATTGTGATACTTTTCAACCTCCATAACTCTGTGTGCCAATTTCTATGAAAAATCTATTTATCTTTCTATCCATCTATCTATTTATTTATGTATAACATCTATTCCTTTATATATATCTCCTGTTGGTTCTGTTTCTCTGGAGAACACTGATTAATACATATGAGTTATCTAAAATTGTAGAGTAGAATAGTGGTTACCAGGTGCTAGGGGGAGGGAGAAATGGGGTTTCTATTCAATGGATATAAAGTTTCAGTCGTGCAAGATGAATAAATGCTAGAGATCTGCTGTACAGCATTGTGCCTATAGTGAACAGTACTCTATTGTACACTTAAAATTTTGTCAAAAGAATAGCTATCATATTAAATGTTGTTACTAAACAACAGAAAGTAAATAACTTCTTTCAAGTCCAGAGAAGGCCTAGGAGCAGGCTAATTAGAAATTAGACAAATAGGCTCCTTCTGAAAGTGCTAGTGTACACAGGACAAATTGGTTGGTAGTCTGCATGAAGCAGAGAGAAAACCCTCCCCGCCAAGTCGGGGGCTGTTCTAGCCTGGTTAGGAATGGGTCAAAACTGATAAGCAAGGACGATTCACCAAACCAGAATCCAGAGCCAGTGGCAAAGATCAGGAATACCCTATAAAGTACTTCAGGTTATGTTACAGGAAGGAACTTGGCAGAATGACCCAATTCCAGGACATTCAAAGACATGTCTATAAATTACAGGGGATAAGGGACTATACTTTGAAGTATGATGGATATATGTTTGAACCTAGACACCTACGTTTACCAGCTGTATGACTGTGGGAAAGTTAACTAAACTATCTGAGACTCAGTTAAAGAGTTATTTTGAAACTATATCTAAAGCACTTAGGACAGAGTTTAGAATATATCAGGTGATCAGTAAATGACAGCTATTTTTACAGTTATCATCATCATGATTTGCTTAATATTAATTAGGTTTAATAATGCTGCTGTTTTAAATATATTCAAAGTCAGATGTCAGTTTTCTTATCTGTAAATAGGGATCATTTTGGTATTTATTTAATGAAACTATAAACTAATATATGTAGCATTCATGTCACTTAGGAAATGCTAAACTGGTAATGGTGATTGTTGCAGGGACATTATTATTACTTCACTGATTAAGAATCATGTTTTGGGGTATTTTTTTGCCCAGCCTTTCAGTTATAGGTCAATTAAACATTTTGGCTGCCAGTGGGTGGTCTCTTTTTCACTGAACTGTCTGTACTTGTAGCCTTTCTGGTTGCCAAGCAGTCTAAACTCCTTTTAGACAGCAGAATGTCATGAAAAAATGTCTTTTACAGTCATATATGTTTTTACTAGACGGAGCTTGTTATTACATAAAATTTGTGATCATGTATTAAACTGAGAATATAAAGATAGAAAGAAGCACATTAAAAAAATAATCTCACCATTTGAGTACATACAAGCACATTTTTTGGTAAAACGCTTCCAGTAATTCATTCTATTTATGTGAATATGAGGAGATATATATCTGAACTTTTTTCCTAAGGTAATGACCATTTCATATTTCTATGTTCTAAATATCATTTCAAATGCCCGCAATATAAAGGACATAATTTATTGCTTTTTCTGTTGACAGTGGTTGAATTTTTTTCTTTTCTGTGTGTCTCATTATTTTGTATTAAAAGCTAGGCAACTTATATAAAAGAGTAGTGGAAATGAGCATACTTTTTGTTTGTTTCTTTTTGGTCAGGTGCTTGGTGTCAGAGATTGAGTCCATCAGGTGAGTTGGGTTTGGGTTTTTCTACTGTTGTAGATGCCTTTAGTGTACTCCAGATTTCAAATTTCTCCATTTGGATGGTGGGCAGGTATTTTTTTAGGATCCTGCTCTACCCTCAGCTTTCAGTAGTCCCTGCACATCAGCACATCCAGGGAGATCTCTCTCCACACTCTTGTCCTTCTCCCAGCAGTGGCTTGTTATTCAGTGTTCAGTTCATGATGGGAACAAGGGAGTCCTTGGTTTTCCCAGTCCAGCTCCAATTTTAAGCAGGCCTTCTTCAACTGAGTGTTGGGGTTAGGGCCTTCTCAACATTCTTGTCCCTCCCCCCAACCCATGACAACCAAATTCTGCTTTGTAACAGTAGAGGTCTTAGATAGGAAAGAGTTCCCTATGCTTCAACCAACAGCAGCCCCTGCTTTGCAGGATCTTGGGACTGAGAAGACTTCCTACCCTTTCTCCCGGAGGTAGGAGTCTCTGCTTCTACTTCTCTCTCAGAAGTAGGGGATCTTTGCCTGGGACCTGGGAATGGGAATATATCTTACCTCTCCTCCAGTGTCTTTAGGCTTTGGCTTCCTATAAGTGAGCAGTGAGAAGTGAGCAGAATTCCATGTGCCTCATTGGAGAGAGCTCTCTTTTCTCCTGTTCCATTCCCTGTCTTTTTCCTGAGCACCCAGGAAAGTTTGTGAATGAGTGAAGACTACCTCATGTCAGGGGCTCTCAGGTGTGTTGAACTGTCATTTAAGAATTTTAAGAATTAGTTTAAATTTCAACTACTTTCTCCTTGTTTACTTGTAAGATGGCCATCTCTTCTGCCTGTGCTTTCAAAGCAGATCTGTTCACGTGTCCCAACTCCCTGGGTGGAATTTATCACTCTTTAGAATTCAGTTCATTTGTTTGCCTTGAACCTTCAGCTCTCTGATAGACTCAAGGAGGTTATATTTTAGAGTGGGAGAAATGTTCTCTCGTAGTTTCTGCATCATAACACAGAAGAACCCCACAACTTTTGTTAGAGATGGGTTTTCCACAGGACATGTAAATTATTTCCCTTTCTTTGCTACTATGAATGGTTCTGTGAGCATTATCTCAGTACACAATTCTTTACTATTTTCCTAGTTACTTCCTAACTCTACAGTCTTCAAGGTGGACTTGCTGGAGCAGTGATGGTGAGCATCATTAAATTCCTTGAAACATATTGCCACGTTGCATTCCAAGGTGGTCACACTCTTGCTGATATCAGTAGTATATGAGAGAGAAGTGAGTGCTTGAATGTTTTCTAACATTGTTTATTATTATTAAAAATATTTGTCAGCATGAAAAGTAAGAATGCTAAACATATAATTATGTTAAAATTCAGATTTCTTGTGAAGTTGAATATTTTATTAAACTCTTGGTCATTTGTGTCCTTTCCATACCTTTATGTTGCTTAATTTATCATTGCTGTGCACTTCCTTATTGAGTTATTATTAAGTAACAGGTGTAGCAGGAAACTGTCATGAGTTTTGCCTTCAAAGAACTATGGTTAAAAAAATAAACAAGAGCATCACATATCAAATACATGTATAAAATTGTATGTCATATACCCTTTAGGGACCTGTGAAGTGGCTACTCCCTACTTGGTCTGACATGTGGAATGTCAAAGCCCAGGACTTGGCTTTCTGCACACTGCTTTCCAGACCCAAAATTCGTTCCAAAGAACCCCAAACCAGAACTGATTGCTAGCTAATATCTGTTGACTTGGGGTTAGGTTGGTTTCAGTTTATATGGGATTAAAAAAAAAAAGCTATTGGGGCGCCTGGGTGGCTCAGTTGGTTAAGCAACTGCCTTCGGCTCAGGTCATGATCCTGGAGTCCCGGGATCGAGTCCCGCATCGGACTCCCTGCTCAGCGGGGAGTCTGCTTCTCCCTCTGATCCTCCCCCTCTCATGCTCTCTGTCTCCCATTCTCTCTCTCAGATAAATAAATAAAAAATCTTTAAAAAAAAAA
>NC_138381.1:49162808-49218610 GCF_054177405.1 Leptonychotes weddellii | reverse complement strand
CGCCTCGGATTCACTTCTCCGCACGTCCTACCTTCCAGAAAGTGGTCGCTTTTCTGTTCAGAGAGTTGTTGCTATTCCTTTCTTCGATCTCCTGTTGGGTTTGTAGGTGTTCAGAATGGTTTGATCCCTATCCAGCTGAATTCCTGAGAGGAGACGAAATCCAGGTCTCCTACTCCTCCGCCATCTTGCTCCGCCCCCCGTCTTTCTCCACATTCTTGCCAATACTTGTTGTTTCTTGTGTTTTTGATTTCAGACATTCTGACTGGTGTCAGGTGATATTCATTGTAATTTTAATTTGCATTTCCCTGATGATAAGTGATGTTGAGCATCTTTTCATGTGTCTGTTGGCCATCTAGATATCTTCTTTGGAAAAATGTCTGTTCATGTCTTCTACCCATTTTAATTGGATTATCTGCTTGTTGAGTTCTATGAGTTCTTTGTGTATTTTGGATACTAGCCCCTTATTGGATATGTCATTTGCAAGTATCTTCTTCCTGTCATAGGTTGTCTTTTAGTTTTGTTGATTATTTCCTTCCCTGTGCAGAAGCTTTTCATTTTGATGAAGTCCCAATAGTTTATTTTTGCTTTTGTTTCCCTTGCCTCAGGAAACATACCTAGAAAAATGTTGCTGTGGCTGACAACAGAGAAATTACTGCCTGTGCTCTCTTCTAGGATTTTTATGGTTTCATGTCTCACATTTACGTCTTTGATACATTTTGAATTTATTTTTGTGGATGGTGTGAGAAAGTAGTCCAGTTTCATTCTTTTGCATGTAGCTGTCCATTTTACCAGCACTATTTATTAAAGAGACTGTCTTTTCCCCATTGTATATTCTTGCTTCCTTTGTCATAGATTAATTGACCATATAGGGGTAAGTTTATTTCTGGGCTTTCTATTCTGTTCCATTGATCTTTGTGTCTATTTTTGTGCCAGTACCATACTGTTTTGATTACTATAGCTTTGTAGTATATCTTGAAATCTGGAATTGTAATACCTCCAGTTTTGTTCTTTCTCAAGATTGCTTTGCCTATTTTGGGTCTTTTTTGATTCCATACAATTTAATGTCTTTCCTTTGATGCTAATGGATAACTGTGTGAAGAAGCACAGACAATTCTTATAAGCAATATCTACTGGTATAAAATGTTCATTATGATAATATTCTGAATAGTGTGTTTGAATACCTTTTACTGCCGTATTTTTCCTCCTAGTTCATTTATACCATTAGTGATAAAACTGAGCCTTGGAGGGGCACCAGGGTGACTCAGTTGGTTAAGCATCTGCCTTCAGTTCAGGTCATAATCTCATGGTCCTAGGATTGAGCCCCGCCATGGGCTCCCTGCTCAGCAGGAAGTCTGCTTCTCCCTCTGCTCCTCCTCCCCACTTACGCTCACTCTCTCTGAAATAAATAAATAAATAAAATCTTTTTAAAAAATTGAGCCAGGAAAAGTTAAAAAGTCTGAGGAAAAATTTTTATCAAGAAAGCATTTTCACATTATGAAATTATATGAAATTATAATAATATTGTCATTGGTAGCTTTTGTCTTCTTTTGAGAAACTGCTGATTTATTTCTTCACTTTTAACATTTATATACATATTCCATTTACTTTTTATATGATTTATAAGCCTCAAGTAAAAAATGTCATTAATAGAATAATATATATTACAATGTTCTATTATAATGTAATAAAAATTTAAAGAACAGTAGTTTCATAGTGGCCTTAGTTGTAAAATTGTAATATATGCATTTAGATCTTATCAAACTTAGGAATACAAATTTTCTAGTTTTATTGTTTTTAAAAATACATCCAATAGAGAAAATTTCAAGTAAAAGTTTATTTTTCTTTTTTTCTATTTTTCTATTCCTTTCCTTTCTAAATTAAAAACCATTTTATAAATATAACAGGAACTCAAGAACATAACACACTCTGTGTGGGTGATTTCATATTTCTTTTGCTTTTTTTGCAGTGAAATTATTAATGAAATGTTCAGCTAATACTTTTGCATTCAAGTTCTTTAGAGGTTTATTTTTAAATGAGAAGGTGGGAAGAAAAAAGTCTGTACATAGCTATCCACCTCTGCAGCAGGGGAGCAGCAAGAAACCAGAGCTATATAGCTCTCAAGGGTACTCTTTATAAAACCTATAGTCAGTGGGATAATTATGTCATCTAACGTGTGCATGGGAGTTTCAAATTTCATGAAAAGTCTCATATCCAAAACACTTACATAAATAAATTTTTATGTCCCTTTAAGAACCTCATATGACTATTGTCACCTGTGGCCTAGTTATAGGAACATAGGTAAACTTCAAAGCAAGACCTCATTGCAAATGCATCAGTGTATGCATCTGAGTGTTAGAATTTATTATATCTTGTCAGGCATCTGTAGCAGGAAATGTGAGAGAAACTGCTGACTGAGGGAAAAGTGTTTCCCCAGAATGATTTTCCTTAAATATTTCATATCTAGAACATTTGAGATAGTATAAAGTTATGTGAAGGTTTTAGTTTTCATTCTTAGAATTGCGTGGTTAGTCTATTGGGATCATAAATGAAAATGCTATAAATATTGGCTTTCATAGGTGGCTCCCTATACAAAGCACATTAAAGGTCATAACTTACTACAGTATTTCCAACTATTATATTTCCGCAAGAGCTGATTCTGCATTTTGCCGAAAACAAAAGAAGAAATCTCTGGGGCTGAGATTAATTAAAGTAAAAACCTCAAACAGGACATAGCTCTTTGATAATGTCTCAGGACTAACATGGGTTTAATGGGAGTTCATATCACTTTAAATGGAGTTTGCTGTAGGACAAAGACGTGTTATTTATTTATTTAAGAATTATGAATATGGCTATTTTATTTGGAGATTGCATTCAATAAATTTGTATTCAATTGGTTTTGTTCAGTTGAAGATGTTAGTACCTTTGAATACTGACCACTTCTGTCACTATGGAGACTGCAGTACTTATCCACAGTGAGTAGCTAATTGGCAAAGAATGCTTTTCCATAGGCAGCAAAATGGACCTCATTAGTTCTTTCCTAACATTTTAACTTGGTAAGAATTGAATAATATAGAAATCTGGTACTTCAGACTAGGAGGAATGCATATCTTATTATGTTAACATTTTTACACTCTTTATTACATGTGATGGGATGAATTGTGTCCCTTCAAAATTCATATGTTGAAGTCCCAACTCCCAGCTCTTCAGAATGTAACCATATGTGGAGCTATGATCTTTACAAAGAATTATGTTAAAATGAGGCCCTCAAGGTGGGACCCAATCCAATATTGTCCTTGTAAGAAGAAGAGACACCAGGGATGGGCACGCACAGACACAAGGCCATGTGAAGACAAAGGGAGAAGGCAGCTGTCAGCAAGCCAAGGAGAGAAGCCTCCTTGGACGGAAACCAACCCTGCTGGCACATTGATCTTAGACTTCCAGTGTCCAGACTGTGAGAAAATAAATTTCTGTTGTTTAAACCACTGAGTCTGTGGTATTTTGTTATAGCAGCCTTAGTAAACTAATACAGTACAAAATATATTATTCATGTATATTCCTTATATCCTTTTATCAAAAAAATAAATGGGATCTCAGTTCAAAGGAGGTGTTCAGAATCTGTTATCTTTTGATTACCTATTTGATTCCTTAAGGGCACTGTATTTTATCTATTCTAGAAAGAGAAAGTATCAGAGAACGTTAACACATTTGTTAAATGTGAATAACACCTTAAAAAGAAAAAAAATTCCAAAGGACCAAGGATCCACCTGCTTTTTCTTCCTTGAAAAATAGATACATGATTTCCCTGTTGGCTCTTGTTCTTGATATGAATAAAATGCATAATCTAGCAGATTGGTGGTAGTTAGTGTAGAATGGGGAAAATGCAAACTTATCTACTGTGACTTCTACCCTCTCCCCCTTTTGATGCTGCACTCCAATTTTCCTTCGTCCTTGTTTATATCCTAATGGTTTTTTTTCCCAGAGTAATTTCTGTGAGGGATCTCTTTTTTCCCTGAAGGTAAAGGCTAGTGTCATGTTGCTGTCTGTATTCACCTATGAGCCAGAAGAATTTTTACCACTTTTAAGTTAAGCATTTGGCAGTTGGTTTGCTGAAGTATGCCTGAATTCAGGAGCATGGAGAACTCTCCACTCTGTTGTAGGAGTTGGCAGTCAAGGATGCAATTGCATACCCCACTGGTGTGTTCCGTTTTGTGCTGTTGATGGTTACTGTCTTTCTACCTGGATTCCCCCTTATTCTGCTTGGAGACATAATCACAAGAAGCTTCCAAAAAACCTAAGTAATCAGAGACAAACCACAGACAAAAATGGACAACAACTGCTTTTGAAAGATTGGGTTCATAGTGGTTTCTCCCTCCCTTTGTTTCAGGGGATCATTTATCTGCCAGGTTTGTAGAAGCCCAGAGTAAGGATGCAAAAGTTCCCAATTCCTCATTTTTCCATATTTAACATTGGGGGAATGAAAAGGGAGGAAGAAGAAACTTGATGGAGCCAATTCTTACCTCCTCTCTAAGGCAGAGCTCATGGACTACCATGGCCAGAACTGGAAGTGTTTTTCTCCCTCTGGACTCTCTAGCCCTCCAAATGTAGACTTACATGTGGCACTTAGCACTCAGTTCACATTACAACAACCTGACCTAGTGCTCCTCTTGTCTCTCCCCTCCAAATCCATCCTCCAGTGCTCTGGTTTGGGAGGCTGGCTCTGCATGCCACAGCTGTTGTTTGCCAGTGACTGCCTGTTAGGCTGCCTAAAGAGACAGTAATAGCAGGAGAGAAGAAGTCTAAAGGAAAGGAAGAGATTGCTGTCCTGAGCTTCCTGTCTGTTTTCTGTAGCTACGAGCTGCAGGCAGTAAAGGTGCCATCCACTTGTAGCCACTGAATCTAGTTTGCAGTTTCCCCAGCTTGGTGGACCCAGCTTTCTGATGCCCAAGTCAGAGACACCAGGCAAGCAGTGTTCTCTTCCCAGAGGTCTGACTTCTGTTCTAACAGGCCTCCATGTCCTCCAGGATTCTAAATTTTAATAATTCCATTCTCTTTACTCTTTCTTCCATCCCTCATCCTGCTTCTTACAGATGCTAACTCTAGGATACTCTGGTGTTCTTTTTTTTTTTTTTTCTGTCTTTTCTGTTCTTACATACCTACTTAATAGTTTTTTTTAGCGAATTCTCCACGTTAAAATAACTGGTATAATTTCTGTCCTTTTTTTTTTTATTTTTTAGGACACAGGATGAATTACCTGTGTTTGTGTATTCTTCCCTTCCTGTCTGTGAGTTCATCAGTTATGCCAAATAATGCAAACCATACTGTCATTGTTTATTGAGCAATCATTATGTGCCTTGCTCCATGCTAAATCTTTATATGTGGTCTACATTTATTCTTCACAGCTTTATAAAACACATTTTATTAACCCCATTTCACAGAGAGATAGGGATAAAGGCAGTTAAGTACCCTCTTGATGCCAGAATCAGCATTTGATTCTGACTCCAAGGTCTAAGCTCTTAAGCATTCTTTTAATTTGTCTACTTCATATTTGTACCCTAATTCTTTACTCCCTGCTCCTATTAGATACCCAGTGTACTGCCTTTTTTAGAGTAGGCATGATGGAAATAATTGCTCAGTAATGAGTACATTAACAAAACTAGCTAAGCTTGTGATATCTATACCTGAGAAAATAAAGCTTCACACATTTGTACTAAATTAAATCTATAGTCTAGAAGATAATTATCTTAAGCCAGTAAGAAGAGTGTGTTGCCAAATTGACCACTGACCCATTCATCTCCTTGAGCCTTGATACCATAATCTGTAAAAATAGGCTTTGGATTATAGGATCTTTAAACCTTCTCCAGATGTATTATTTTATTTTTCTGTCATCCTGGGAGTGGAGAGAGGAGAAATTCTATCAATTTGACTTTGTCAACACATATAAACTATTTGAAATAATCTAGCTTCAAACCATGGATTACAAAATACCCTGTGGAAACATGAAATTGGCTGGAATAAAATGTCCATGTTCAATCAGTTTGTTGTCTTCAGCACTGATGCTTCCCAAATTTTAATGTGCATATAATCACCTGAGGATCTTGTGAAACCACAGATTCTGATTCAGAAATTCTGGGGCATGGCCCAAGACTCTGCCTTCCCACAAAGCCCATATCATGACCATGCAGTAGTAACAAGGGCAGCACATTCATTGATCACTTACTATGTGCCAGTTATATTGTCTTTAATCTTCACAACTATCCTATAAAGTTATTGTTATTCTAATTTTTCAAATAATGAAACCAAGACTGGGAACAAGAGCAGTAACTTGGTGACAGTCTCATGGTAGGGAAATCATAGAATTGGAATTCAAATTCATTTCTTCTGACTCTAAATCTTTTGCTACTTGCATTGCAACCAGCAGTTAAAACTGGGGCATATGTTTATATCTATAAGATTAGTACTGTAAGATATCAGAGTAGTTAATTTTTATTAAATGTTTTAATACTTTGAGGGAGGCAGGCAAGATGGTGTAAGAGTAGGGACCTTGTTTCATCTGGTCCCTTGAATTTAGCTAGATATCTATCAAATCATTCTGAACACCTATGAATTCAACCTGAGATGTAAGAAAAGAATTGCTGGAATTCTACAAATAGAAAAGCGACCACTTTTTGCAAGGTAGGAGGTACAGAGAAGTGAATGTGTGGGGATATATCAGAAGATAAATGGCAGGGGGGAGAGACTTCTGTAAGCCAGTTACTAGAAAGTGATATAGCCCTGGCACACAAAATTGGAACTTTCAGAAGTCTGCTCCAGTGAGAAACGTCCCTGCCTGGAAGGTGCTCAGGTGACGAAATGGGGCACATTCTTAGGTTGTGGATGCCTGGGTGGCTCAGTCAGTTAAGCATCTGCCTTTGGCTCAGGTCATGATCCCAGGGTCCTTGGATTGAACCCCACATCAGGCTCTCTGCTCACTGGGGAGCCTGCTTCTCCCTCTGCCTCCCACTCCCCCTGCTTGTGCTCTCTTTCTCTCTCTCTCTCAAATAAATAAAGAAAATGTTTTAAAAAAAATCCTAGGTGGGACAGTGTAGTCTCAGGATCCCCCTGGTCACAGAAAGAACTGAGATGCATGAGTGCAGCAGAGTTCCCAAGCATTGGAGCGGGGAAACTGGCTATGGTCATTGAGCCCAGGAGTGGGCTCACAGCTCAGTTTGCCATAAACTGTGAACCATGGCACATTCCAGTGACCACTCTCCATGCGGGGGCCTTGCAAGCAACAGGCCCATGGTGACTCTCTTCCCTTGCCCAGGAGGATTGGTGCAGGTGCACACCTCAGGAGTCTGCAGAGTTTGGTGCACACAAAAGTGAAGGCTGCTTTCCCTGATAGTTTACTGAAGAGAGGGGGCCACGATCTTTCAGCTCTGGGGCTGGAGAGTGCAGCCATTTTTATTTCCATCCTCTAAAGTGGTAGGGGAAGCCTTCAGGAACAAAAGCCACATAGAGCAACCCAAAGCAGCTTACAATGAGCCTGGCCCCCTGGCAAGGGGTGGTGCAACTCTGTGCAGGCAAAGACACCTGAGAGTCAGCACAGCAGGCCTCTCCCCCAGAACACCAGCTGGAATATCAGACTAATACCAAGTTTACAGAGCACGTAGAACTGCAAAACTCTAGTGCAAGGGGAAAATAGTATATAGAATTCAAAGTTTTTGCTCATGATTCTTTCATCTTTCAGTTTAAAATTTCCTTTTCTTCTTTGTTTTTTTTTCCTTTCCAACTGGTTTGTTATTTTATCAACTCTTTCTTTTTAAGTCTTTTTTTAACTTTCATTTTTACATTTACATTTTATAGATATATTCTTCATTTTTGGCTTCCATTCACCGTATTCAATTTTATTTTTGTATTTTGTATGTATATAAGTTTTGCTTTTGTTAAAATTTTGGGACCCACCCAGGACCAAGTGGATCACTCTGTTTCGTCCACCTGAGCGATTATATTCTCTCTTCCCCTCCTTTTTTCTTTTTCTTTTCTTTTTTAGTTTCTGACCTCTTCAGATTTGTCTAGTGTGTATTTCACTTGGGTTGTGGTTGATCTTTTTTGATTTTGTTCTCTTGTTCATCCATTCTTCCCTGGGCAAATGACTAGAAGAAGGAATTCACAACAAAAGAGAGAACTGGAGGTAATACTCTCTGCCACAGATCTAATTGATATGGATATAAGTAAAATGTCAGAACTGCAATTCAGGATAATGATGATAAAGTTACTAGCTGGGCTTGAAAAAGGTACAAACACTAAAGAATCTCTTAGTGAAGAAATAAAATCTGATTAGGCTGAAATTAAAAATGCTTTAAACTGAGATGTAGTCTAAAATGGATGCTCTCACAGCTAGGATAAATGAGGCAAAAGGCAGTGACATAGAAGACAAGATGATGGAAACAAGAAAGCTGAGGAAAAGAGAGAAAAACAACTAATGGACCTAGAGGAGGAGGCTTGGAGAAATCAGCAATACCATAAAGTGAAACAATATTATAATTATTGGGGTCCCAGAAGAAGAAGAAAGAGAGAGAGGGACAGAAAAACTATTTGAACAAATCATAGCTGAGAACTTCCCTACTCTGGCGAAGGGAACAGGTATTTAAGTCCAGGAAGTAGAGAGAACCCCCTCAAAATCAATAAAAATAGATCAACACCCTGACATATAATAGTGAAGCTTGCAAATTTCAGAGATAAAGAGAAAATCCTGAAAGCAGCTCAGGACAAGAGGTACTTAACCAACAATGGTAGAAACATAAGGCTGGAAGCATACCTGTCCACAGAGATGTGGCAGGCCAGAAAGGACTGGCATTATATATTCAGTGTGCTAAATGGGAAAAATATGCAGCCAAGAACTTTATCCAGCAAGGCTGTCATTCAGAATAGAGGGAGAGATAAAGAGATTCCAGGACAAACAAAAACTAGAGGAATTTGTGAACACTAAACAAACCTGCAAGAAATAGTAAAGGGGATCCTGTAAGTGAAGAGAGGGCCCAAAAGTAACATAGACCAGAAAGAAACAGAGACAATCTACAGAAACAGGGACTTTACAGGTAGTACAATGGCACTAAATTCATATCTTTCAATAGTTACTCTGAATGTAAATGGGCTAAATGCTCCAATCAAAAGATACAGGGTATCAGATTGGATAAAAGAGCAAGACCCATCCATAGGCTGTCTACAAGAGACTCATTTTAGACCCAGAGACACCTCCAGATTGAAACTGAGGGGATGGAAAACCATTTATCATGTTAATGGACCTCAAAAGAAAGCTGGGGTAGCAATCCTCATATCAGACTAATTAGACTTTAAATCAAAGACTGTAGTAAGGGATGAAGAGGGACACTATATCATACTTAAAGGATCTATCCAACAAGAATATCTAACAATTATAAATATTTATGCTCCTAACTTGGGAGCAGCAATTATAAAAACCAACTTATAACAAAATTAAAAAAACACATTGATAATAATACGATAATATTAGGGGACTTTAACACCACACTCACAGCAATGGACAGATAATCTAAGCAGAAGATCAACAAGGAAATAAAGGCTTTGAATGACACACTGGACCGGATGGACTTCACAGATATATGCAGAGCATTCCATCCTAAAGCAACAGAATACACATTCTTCTTGAGTGCACATGGAACATTACCCAGAATAGATCACATACTGGGTCACAAATCAGGTCTCAACTGGTACCAAAAAATTGGGATCATTCCCTACGAATTTTCAGAACACAATGCTTTGAAACTTGAACCCAATCACAAGAGGAAATTTGGAAGGAACTCAAACACTTGGAGGTTAAAGAGCATCCTAGTAAAGAATGAATGAGTAAATCAGTAGATTAAAGAAGAATTTAAAAAATTCATGGAAACCAATGAAAATGAAAACACAACTGTTCAAAACCTTTGGGATACAGCAAAGGTGGTTCTAAGAGGGAAGTACATAGCAATACAGGCTTTTCTCAAGAGATTAGAAAAGTCTGAAATATACAAGCTAACTGTACACCTAAAGGAGCTGGAGAGAGAACAGCATATAAGGCCTAAACCGAGCAAGAGAGGAGAAATAATGAAGATTAGAGCAGAAATCAATGAAAAGAAACCAAAAGAACAATAGAACAGATCAATGAAACTAGAAGCTGGTTCTTTGAAAGAATTAATAAGCTCAATAAACCCCTAGCCAGACTTATTAAAAAGAAAAGAGAAAGGACCCAAATAAATAAAGTCATGAACAAAAAGGAGAGATAATGACCAAAACCAAGGAAACACAAACAATTATAAGAACATATTATGAGCAACTGTATGCCAACAAATTGGCAATCTGGAAGAAATGAATGCATTCCTAGAGACGTATAAACTACCAAAACTGGAACAGGAAGAAATAGAAAACCTAAACAGACCCATAACCAGCAAGGAAATTGAAGCAGAAATTAAAAAGCTCCAAAAAACAAGAGTCCAAGGTCAGATTGTTCCCAGGGGAATTCTACCAAACACTTTTTTTTTTTAAGATTTCATTTATTTATTTGAGAACGAGAGAGAGTGAGAAAGAGAGAGCATGAGTGGCGGGGGTGGGGGGTAGGTAGAAGGAGACTCCCTACTGAGCAGGGAGTCCAACATGGGGCTCAAACCCAGGACCCTGGGATCATGACCTGAGCTGAAGGCAGACACTTAACCAACTGAACAACCCAGGCACCCCCTACCAAACATTTAAAGAAAAACTAATACCTATTCTTCTGAAGCTTTTTCAAAAAAAAAAAAAAAATAGAAAGGGAAGGAAAACTTCCAGACTCATTCTATGAGGCCAGGATTACCTTGATCCCCAAACCAGACAAAGACCCCATCAAAAAGGAGAATTACAGACCAATATCCCTGATGAACATAGATGCCAAAATTTGCAGCAAGATAATGGCCAATAGGATCCAACAGTACACTAAAAGGATTATTCACCACAACCAAGTGGGATTTATTCCTGGGCTACAAGGTTGGTTCAACATCCACAAATCATTCAACATGATACATCACATTAATAAGAGAAAGGACAAGAATCAGATGACCCTCTCAATAGATGCAGAAAAAGCATTTGACAAAATACAGCAACCTTTCTTGATTAAAACTCTGCACAGTGTAGGGGTAGAGGGAACATACCTTAATATAATAAAAGCCATCTATGAGAATCCCACAGCCTGAATATTATCCTCAATGGGGAAAAACTGAGAGCTTTTCCCCTAAAGTCAGGAACATGGCAGGGATGTCCACTCTCACCACAGTTCAACATAAAAGTCCTAGCCTCAGCAATCAGACAACAAAAAGAAAGAAAAGGCATTCAAATTGGCAAAGGAGAAGTCAAACTCTTCACTCTTTGAAGATGATGTGGTACTTTATATGGAAAACCCAAAAGACCCCACCCCAAAATTGCTAGAACTCATACAGCAATTCAGCAACATGACAGGATATAAAAATCAATGCACAGAAATCAGTTGCATTTCTATACACTAATAATGAGGCAGAAGAAAGAAAAATCAAGGAGTTGATCCCATTTACAACTGCATCAAAAACCATAAGATACCTAGGAATAAACCTAACCAAAGAGGTAAAGGTTCTGTACTCTAAAAACTACAGAACACTTATGAAAGAAATTGGGGAAGACACAAAGAAATGGAAAAACATTCTATGCTCATAGATTGAAAGAACAAATATTGTTAAAATGTCTATGCTACCTAGAGCAATCTACACATTCAGTGCAATCCCTATCAAACTACCATTGCCATTTTTCAAAGAGCTGGAACAAATAAACCTGTAATTTGTATAGAACCAGAAAAGACCCCAAATAGCTAAAGGAATGTTGAAATGGATGTTAAAAAAGAAAACCAAAGCTGGTGGCATCACAATGCCAGACTTCAAGCTCTATTACAAAGCTGTGATCATCAAGAGGGTATGGTACTGGCAGAGAAACTGACATAGGGCAATGGAACAGAATAGAGAGCCCAGAAATAGACCCTCAACTCTATGGTCAACTAATCTTCAACAAAGAAGGAAAAGATATCCAATGGAAAAAGGACAGTCTCTTCAATAAATGGTGCTGGGGAAATTGGACAGCCACATGCAGAAAAATGAAACTGGATCAATTTTATACCATACACAAATATAAGCTCAAAATGGATGAAAGACCTAAATGTGAGACAAGAATCCATCAAAAACCTAGAGGAGAGCATAGGCAGTAACCTCTTCGACCTCAGCCGCAGCAAATTCTTGCTAGACACATCTCCAAAGGCAAGGGAAACAAAATGCAAAATGAACATTGGGACTTCATCAAGATCAAAAGCTTCTGCACAGTAAAGGAAATAGTCAACAAAACTAAAAGGCAACCTACAGAATGGGAGATGTTTGCAAATGACATATCAGATAAAGGGCTAGTATCCAAGACCTATAAAGAACTTCTCAAATTCAACACCCAAAAACCAAATAATCCAGTCAAGAAATGGGCAGAAGACATGAACTGACCAATACATACAAATGGGCAACAGACACATGAAAAAATGCTCAACATCACTAGCCATCAAGGAACTACAAATCAAAACTACAATGAGATAGCACCTTACACCAGTTAAAATGGCAAAAATTGATAAGGCAGGAAACAACAAATGTTGGTGAGGTTGTGGAGAAAGGGGCACCCTCTTTCACTATTGGTGGGAATGCAAGCTGGTACAGCCACTCTGGAAAACAGTACAGAGGTTCCTCAAGATGTTAAAAATAGAGCTACCCAAGACCCAGCAATTGCACTACCAGGTATTTACCCCAAGATACAAATGTATTGATCCAAAGGGACACCTGCACCCCAATGTTTATAGCAGCAATATCCACAATAGCCAAACTGTGGAAAGAGCCGAGATGTCCATAGACAGATGAATGGATAAAGAAGATGTGGTACATATATACAATGGAATATTACTCAGCTATCAGAAACGATGAATACTTACCATTTACATTGATGTGGATGGAACTGGAGGGTATTATGCTTAGTGAAATAAGTCAGTCAGAGAAAGACAATTATCATATGGGTTCACTCATGGGGAATATAAGAAACAGCTCAGAGGATCATAGGGGAAGAGAGGGTAAAATGGAATAGGAAGAAATCAGAGAGGGAGACAAACCATGAGAGACTCTTAACTATGGAAAAGAAACTGAGGGTTGCTGGAGGGGAGTTGGGGGGTGATGGGGTAACTGGGTGATGGGCATTAAGGAGGGCACATGATGTGATGAGCCCTGGGTGTTTTATGCAATTGATGAATCACTGAACAAGACATCTGAAACTAATGATGTACTATATGTTGGTTAATTGAATTTAAATTAAAAAAAATACTTTGGTACTTTGAATTTAATGTGGTTTGAAGTGTTTTGTGGAATTCATTATTTAAATTTTAAATTCTTGTTTATACCTTGTCTAAAAATATCACAACCATTTCAGTAGCGTTACAGTCTGAGTATTCATTATAATTGAGAACTTCATTAGAACAAAACTGTGATGTAGATAAAGGGTATACATATTTATCTGTCAAACCTAAAAAAAAAAGAAAGGAAATGCAGTTGGGAATTGAATGTGAGCATTAGGTGCCATGCTAACTAAAGTGCAAATCTGTATTAGCACCAGTGACTTTTAACTGCTCTTTCACTCTTGGTCTACAGATTGAAGCCAGATTAAGAGAGAAAAAAAGTGATTTCACCAGCAGCCCCCTAAGATTTCACCTATAGATGTAGATAATGAGCATTGCCATGGATACACTATAATTATATCACCTGAATAGAATCTAAGGGAATTGGAAAACAAGAGACAAAGAAATAAGCTTAATTATTCATTTTTTAAAAAAAATCTCTACAGGCAATTTAACAGTAAAATAGGGTGACTAAGGAACACATACATTTCATGCCCATATGCCACAGAAATAACTAATTAGGCACAATATGCCAGTACTAATTATAGAAATGATTGCTGGAAGAAGGAAGGCTGAATATAGAGTAGCTGGCAACTTAATGGTCCTCTTGCTATGTAGGGTGTGCTGAATATTGCAACGAGCTGATTGGCTGTTATTCTTTTTGCATGAGAATTGAATTGTAACTGATTTAATTTTTTTTCCTGATAACTTCCTGATTGCTGAAGAGGATGCTGAGGCAAAGACAGCCGGGTAAATCTCTGAGAATGCAGAAAAGAGGAAAAATGATGTGACTTGGTAATTGTCACCCAGGATGACTGATCCTGTGTGTTTTCTTTGGTCAGGTGTAAGAACTCTCATTCCTAGGAGTAGAGGACAGTGTAATGAGGTCAACAGTTATTCCTGGCTTAAACTCTAGCTACCATCGTATCTATTTTTGAATCTCTCCAAAATGCTGCCTGAAATTCCATTAGGAAGTCATTTTAAGTTAACGAAATGTCTTTGGAGAGCAAGGAAGCAGTGGAAAGCTCACATGCCTGAGTCCATTTGGACTTATCTTTCTCTCCTTCCCATTCTCAGTCTACAAGGCCAATTACTTCTGTCACAGGTATTTTTCTGCCCACTTCCTCATTTTAAAAGTTAAGCCCTTTATATCTCCTTTTTGGAATTAAAACCGTAAATTGTGTTCTAGTCCTGATCTATCATTATTAGTTCATTGAACTAGAATGAATCACCCTACTCATCCAGACTTTAGTTTTTTAATTTGCGAAACAAACAAACAAACAAATAAGCCAGATGGACTAGTAAGGATTCTTGAGTCCTTTCTAGCAGTAACAGTTTTTAATCAGAAACACTCATCATTGTCCTACACTGGCCTTCCTGAATCCAGTCTTTTTTTCAATTTATCTTGCAGATCTGATTGCGTCACTCTCTTACTGAAAAGCTTTAAGGTCTAAACTCTAGGATTCTATTTGAAAATCCTTCATGAACTGACATCAAAGTGCATTTTCTTGTCATACACCACTACTCACCCTCAAAACACTCCAAGATCTAGACAACCTCGATATTTTACTATTCTAGACATAAATCCAGGTTTCCTACCTTCATGCTTCACTCATAGTTCTTTGGGGATGAAATGCTCCTTCATCTGAGTGTGATAATCAAGCTCAACCAGTCCACTGAGACGCAGCTCGATTGATACCTCTTCTAAGAAGCATTTTCCCATCCCTCCAACTGAGGATAATAACCACCTCCTATGAACCATAGTCATAATGCCTCTCCAAATCATTTTTATTTGGTTGGTAACCTTTCATGTGGTGTTTATAATAGTATTTAATAGCAAATATATGTATATGTATATGTGTTTACATACAATGCATAGGCAAATCTTTAGATCTGATCATCTTTAATTATAAACTCCTTGAGGACTGGAAACTTACTTATTTACCCAATCTCTATTATTTTCAGCAGTATTTGGCAACAGGGCCTTGTTTAGCAAGAGGTTGAATCAAATAAGAAATACTGATCTGTGTTGCATCTGGTTTGATATTTTGCCTGTTACAGTGAATTTGAAGGGCCTTTCATGAAAAAAGCATTTTTACCTTCTTAATATTGACCTTTGAGATTAGAGATTTCCCAAAGAGCTTGGATTTCTCATCTCTAATTAGATATATATACACACACATACATATGTGATACATATATATGTATCATTTAGAATTCAGCTTCTTTTAAAAGATATTTTAGATAACAGAAATCTTGGGCTTATTACTATTGTGCAAAGAGAGACTCCACTTTATTTATTCTTTACTTGTTATTCTGTATTTATTCTTCTTTCTAACCTTACATAGCAGAGCCCATAATCTCAGCATCCTTCTTCTATCACAAACTTCAAGATTATAGAAACTTAAATTATATCTCTTTGCCTCCACTGCTGCACACTTGCATGCAGATCTTCTCAGTCTGTATGCACAGGGTGATCCTTCTTCCCACTTGACCATTTCATTTTCCTTCTTATGATCCTTTCCTAGTTCCATTAATAACTTGCTCGAGAGTTGGCATGGGTATAATTTTTTTCAAGATACCCATTCATAAATATGAAACAGCCCTGTTGCCAGGGGTCAGTCAAATCATAGAATAAAAGTCTGTTGAATATCTTGTAAGAGTAACAAGATATTGAATAAGTTTCAGAAAGAAACAAAAATGCCCAGTTTTCAGGAGATTCAGTCAGCCCATCAATAACTTCTCCATGTGACACACCAATAAACAGCTCGAAAGCTGGCAACACAGCTGTCTGTAGTGGGTGCCAAGGAAACAGATGGTGGTAATGCAGGGAGAATGCTTTCCATCACTTCGAATTAAGCTCTTTTGATTATGCACCAAAAATGGAGAAGGAATTGACAGGCACCAGGGTGACTAAAGCAGGCTTTATCGCCACCACTTGTCAGCTGGAATATTTTAAACACACATCGATGTAGAACCCTTTGGGCTCATTCTATTCTCTTCCAGGTTCTCAAAGGACTTTCCTAGAAAAAAGATTTTCTCTAGTGATAGGTAGAAAAACTAAGGCCTCAAAGGAAATACGACTGTTGGTAACTGGCTCTAGATCAATGTTGAATCATTTCCAAGATCAGGCCTCTACAAGGTGAGCTTTTGGTGTCCTTCCTCCATTCTAAAACATTTATGGAGACAGCCACACCCCCAGGCTGATGCAATAACATCAAATATTCTCTCTTGCACTTGTAGCAATGTCCTGTGTGTGTGTATGTATGTTTTAAGAAAAACTATGCCTGTGTAAGACTGATGAATCACAGGGCGCCTGGGTGGCTCAGTCGTTAAGTGTCTGCCTTCGGCTCAGGTCATGATCCCAGGGTCCTGGGATCGAGTCCCACATCGGGCTCCCTGCTCTGCGGGAGGCCTGCTTCTCCCTCTCCCACTCCCCCTGCTTGTGTTCCTGCTCTAGCTTTGTCTCTCTCTGTCAAAAAAATAAATAAAATCTTTAAAAAAAAAAAAAAGACTGATGAATCACAGATCTATACCTCTGAAACAAATAATACATTATATGTTAAAAAAAAGAAGAAGAAGAAGATAGTAGGAAGGGAAAAATGAAGGGGGGAAATCAGAGGGGGAGACGAACTATGAGAGACTATGGATTCTGAGAAACAAACTGAGGGTTCTAGAGGGGAGGGGCGTGGGGGGATCAAAAGAGTAAAGCAGTCGAGCTAGCATATGTTAAGAGAGGGAGGCTTGTTCTTTAGAGTTTAAAAGTCTGTCTGTGATTACTTTCAAATTATTTCAATGCATATGAGCCTTTCAGTTATCTCCTCAACTAGCTGAGCTGCAGAAGGAAGCAGGCGCTATAACAAGAAGAAGAATCCAGAGTGGATTACTTGCTTGTAGCCGCAGAGTTTCCTCCATCCTAATACCTCCTCTGTGGGATATCTTGTGCATTTGAAAGTAAGCCCTGAGCCTTATAACTGGAGAATTGAGAGCAAAATTCTCTTTGGTTGCTTTTGCTTGGTTTTATATCCTAAGGTTCACAATCTGTCATGACTCTATAATGATAATGAAAATAACAGGGTTAGTTTATTGCTATTAATTCTGGAATAATTTTAAATAAAGAGGGAGGGATAGTAGGTGTGTAAGTTTTTATTTATTATCTCTCAGTGCCCAAAACTGGCCCTTCTCTACTCTTCTTTGTGATGCTGAGGCCAGTCCTCTGCAAACTTTCCCAGAAACCCTTGCTAGCAGACTTCCTGTTAAGTCCTGCCACTAGATGGCACTAGAGGGAAATTTACAGGTGGAAGGAGTGGACAATGGACTTCCTGGCTAGTTTTTCAGATTCCTACTGTGAAATCCTGTTCTAAGCCACTTTGTTCTTTTGCACTTTCCCTGTCAGGACTCAGGCAGGGGCACTGCTGTTTCATATACTCCGGTGACTCTTGAACTCTAGCAGTGGCAGTTGGCTCTGCCAGCCGTTTGGTTTTAACACTACCAGAACCAGCCTCATTCCTCTCCCTCAGAAGGGCTGACCCAACTCCTTATGGTCTGAGCAACAGCAACATGGAGCGCCTCCTACTGGCTCTGAAGTTCTTAAAACCCCATCTACTATTCTTGTTCTCCCGGTCCTCTGTAACACAATGTAACCAATTTACCATAGTTGACCCTTGAAGAATGCAGGGGTTAGGGGCACTAGCCCCCACACAGTTGGAAATCCACGTATCCTTTCTGACTCCCTGAAAACTTAACTGCTAATAGTCTGCTGTTGACCAGAAGTGTTAACACATATTTTGTATGCTATATGTATTACATACTGTATTCTTTCAATAAAGTAAGCTAGGGAGAAGGAAATGTTGTTAAGAAAATCATAAGGAAGAGAAAATGCATTTACAGTACTGCACTGTATTTTTTTTTTAAATCCACGTGTAAGTGAACTTACACAGTTCAAACCTGTACTGTTCAGGGTCGTTGTTGGTAAATGAAATAGCCCCATCCCTGCCTGAGTTCTGATAGCAAAAGTGGCAAAAGAACAGGTTGGCTTGAAAGGGGATTTCATAGAAAAGTTCAACAGGCTGATTTTGGTTCAATATAAGGGAAAACTGACTTTCCAACGTGGGAGTTGTCCCTTAATGGATGCAAAGAGCTCTCTGTGGCTGGCAGCATCCAGCAGGAACTAGAAGCCTGCTGTCAGAAATGCAGTAGCAAAAACAATTAGAGGTATTTGCGTGTAAGACTGGCAAAGATTTAAAATATTGGTAATATATATAGTGCACAGATGAACATGCATACGCTACTGGAATATAAATGGGTGCAGCTTTCCTGAAGAGGTACTTGGTAACATATATTCAAGCACCATTTCGTTCTAGGAAGACACAGAAAATAAATATGATATGAATGTATCATATTCACGTCAGGGATATTAGTGACAAAGACTAAGATGAAAGACAAGCATGGAGAGGGGCATAAAGTGTGGAGTTTACCATTCTATTTGGGTTGGGTGAGGAATCCGCAACAGCTACATTGAAGGCGAGATGTGAATAGCAAGCCCTGTGGGATTCTGGGGGAGGAATGTTCCAGGAAGAGGAAAGGAAGAGGAAGAGGAAAAGAAGAGGAAGAATGTTCCAGGAGGACGAAAGGGCATGAGCTCTGGGGAGGACTGACTTTCCATTCCTGACTTTCCTTTCCTGACATCATCTGACTTTCTCAAGGAAGGTCAGGAAATGAGGGAGGAAGTAATGTAATGTCACAGAGATACCAGAAACCAGTTGTGTGGAGAATCACAAAGATGAGAACATTCCTTTTTTTTTTTTTTTTTTCCTCTGAGTGACCTCAGAAGTCACCGGTCCATTTTTAGCAAAGGAGAGCCACAATCTGACATTTGTTGTCTATTAAAGTCTTAAAAATATTTTCAGCCTTTGACCTAGCAACTCCACTTTTAAGTATTTGCTTTAAAAAATTATCGAAAAAAGTGTCTAAGGATGTATGTATGTATGTACCAGAGGGTTCACTAAGACAGCTGACTGTGTTGAGCACTTAGAGTGTGCAGACCTTATTCCAAGCACTTCATACATATTAATCCATTTAATCTTTACAACTTTTCCACGAGAGAGATATCCCTATCTTACAGTTGAGGAAGCTGAGGCACAGAGAGGTTAAGTGTCTTGCCCAAGCTCTTAAATGGCAGGGCCTGGATTTTAATCCTGAGTCCAGCTCCACAGTTCACACTTTTAATCACTTGGTTATAAATGGAAATGTGTTCACATTATAATACCCAATGAGAAAAGGCAGTTTCCCTGTGTATAATGCTTTCATTATAAAAAATATAAATACATCTTTAGAATTTGGGCACCTGGGTGGCTCAGTCGGTTAAGCGTCTGCCTTCAGCTCAGGTCATTATCCCAGGGTCCTGGGATCCAGCCCTGTGTCGGGCTCCCTGCTCAGTCTGCTTCTCCCTCTGTCTCTGCGCCTGCTCGTGCTCTCTCTCTCTCAAATAAATAAAATCTTAAAAAAAAAGAATTATATTTGTATGTTCAAGTGTGGACACTGGGTATTTCTTCTTATATTCCCAGCATTCCTTCTTTTATTTGGGAACAGGCCTTGGGCTTTCCATCCTCCACTTTACCTTACAATTCTAAGTGGGGACAGGTTCCAAACAGAACACCGGGCTGGCCCTCTTGATCCACTAGCCCCAGCAGTGGGTCCATGACCCTGATACTGCACTTCTCTCCAGGACTATGAATCAGTTTGCCCTCCTGGCCTGAGTTTATTCATCCAGGGAAGAGTATGTGGCCCATGCTGGCAGATAAAACTCTCTCTCCCAGAAACTGAAAATGAAAGCCAACCCACAGCCCGGCAGTTGTTGGAATTGAGCCACATTCACAGGGGCCCCTAGAGGTTCCATATTCTCCAGCTTCCAGGACTCGAGCTCTGTGGATGCCCACTTCTCAAAGCCTGGCAGCTCAGCATTTCCTTTGATTCTCTGAATGATTCTGGCACCTATCTCTTAAGTCCTGGGTTTTGTTTACATAAACCAGGATTACTGCTGGTGTTCACAAAGACATCGTACCTAAAATCATCTAGAAGGGTGCATATCAAAATGTTAACAGCGGGTCCAGGAATTTTGCGTGAATTCTGTCTTCTTTACAAATGACAAATACTCAAATGTCAGGTTAAATATGCCTAAATTGGCTTTGTTGCCTATTTATTCAAAGCATGACATAAAGCTCTCTGAACCCTACTTATAACTAATCACAATTATAGCACCTATTAACAATAAGCTATCATCAAGAGGCTATGGCAAACAGAACACAAGTGTGATACACAATAAAAAATGCAACAAATGTAAAGATGATGAACTACAAGTCATGAGAATGTCTGACAGCGAGATTAACACTTGGAAAGTTTCAGACCAGAAGGTAGAACAACAGACAGTGGAGGGTGGAGGTGGGTGTGGGAAGGGGCCTCATGACAAATCATATTTTAAAATCTTGGTGTTACCATTTGAGCTATAATTGGTGTAATAAGCACTTGGAGAACTTTGTGGTTTACTTACCTAAAACACATTATTAAAACCAATTAGTTTTCATGATTTGTGTTGTAGGAGACAGCGAGTTTGCTGTACTTTGCCTGTGTTGGAAAAACATTGTTCTCTAGGACGCCCAGATTTTTAAGGATTTGCATACCAACAAAACAGACAGACCTATAATGTAAATGGGTTATGAATAAGTGTTACCTTATGGAAATCAATGAGCAAAAATATATATTTCAGCCATTTCTAAGGAATGGCCTATTAGGATTAGCCACCTATTGAGATACACATTCAGCAAAATCCTAAAATCCATTCGTAGTTTTCATTCCTGCTAAGTTTCCCCAGGCCTTCTGGAATCAGTTCTACAAACAGTTGCTGAGTGCTTGCTCTGTGTCAGGCATGGTCCCAGTCAATGGGGACATAGAGCCATCTAAACACCCTGCTCAGAAAGTTCACATTGGGGTAGGAGAAACATGGTAGACAAATTTCAATGCAGGCCTTAAAATGTAAATATAGGACCATATAAAAGTCATATTCATTCATTCATTCATTCATTCATTCATTCATTTTTTTACTCTGCTCAGGCCCCCATGCCTACTTGCTTTACATCTTCACACTAATCTTTTATAGCAGATGCTATTGTTACCATCCTCATTTTACTGACAAAGAAATTGGGCCCAGAGAGTTAAGTAACTTGCTCAAGGTTATAACACTTAGACATGGTGGACTCAGGATTAGAAACATGCATGCGTGCGCACACGTGTGCATGCATGTGCACGCATGCACACACACACACAGATACACACACGATGTTGAGGAACTCCAGAGCTGTAACTTTTAACCACTGCCTGTAATGCTTCCCATTCTATACCTTGGTGAGGGGAGCTTAACTCTATCTGAAGGGTTAGGAAGTCTCGAACTGTTATGAAGTGAGTATTTGTGTGTCCCCCGCAAATTCATATGTCAAAGCTTTAGCCCTCAAAGTGATGGTATTTGGAGGTGAAGCCTTTGGGAGGCAGTTAGGGTGTGGCCCTCATGATGGGATTAATGACCTTATAAGGAGAGACATCAGAGTGCTGGCTTCCTCTCTCTCCCCTTGTGCACATAACCTGGGGGAAGGCCATATGAGGACACAGCAGGAAGGCAGCTACCTGGAAGCCAGAAGAGAGCTCTCACCAGGAACTGAGTGCTGGCACCCTGGTTCAGGGCTTCAGCATTTAGTACAGTGAGAAATAAATGCCTGTTGTTTAATCACTCAGTTCCAGGGGCGCCTGGGTGGCTCAGTCGGTTAAGTGCCTGCTTCCACTCAGGTCATGATCTCAGGGTCCTGGGATTGAGCCCCTCATCGGGCTCCTTGCTCAGTGGAGACCCTGCTTCTCTCTCTGCCCCTCCCCCCTCTTGTGCTCTCTTGCTCTATCTTAAATAAATAAATAAAACCTTAAAAAAAATCACTCAGTTCCAGTATTATCTTATAGCAGCTTGAGCAGACTAAGATAGCATCACTTTCTGAAAAGAGAAGCTAGGGCACAAGTGTTTTCTCCTGGGCATGGAGCCCTTGTCTCTAGAGAATTGGGGGCTTATTGGTGGAGTATCTTTGCCATTAACACACAGAGGGGAGTTGTGGAATCAGGGCTAGGCAGAGGAAGAGGCTAAGCTGAAAGAGGGTTGGATTTTCTGCTTGCTGTGCATTATAAGAGAATATACAATTAAACTTACATCGTTCTGAACAGTGAGCTGCTGTTAGTGCCCAGCCTGATGCCCAACACTGCCTTAGATTTATACTTAACAGAGACTCGAATCTGTGTCAGCCAATCAGTGTTGGCCATGTCCAGGCACAAAGAGCTGGTCTTGCTATTTGATTTATCTTGTTTTAATCTCCATTTGAAATATCCTCCTTTTTCTAAACATTTTGCAAAATAGATTAGAAGGAAACTGATATGACTGTTGCTTCTTTTTACTTTCCAAACCCTTGTTCTAAAACCATACCAAAAACCAAAACAAATAACTAAACAAGGAGAGTCATCGATAAACGTACGTAATCCGTAATATAATAGACTATGTTTATTGCTTTTTTGCCAGGAGATATTAATATGATGTGACCTTCCTAGCTGTAGGTAGAAATTTGCTATCTCTTTATAATAGAAAATGTAATCGGGGCTAAAGAGTCTAAAATGTTCATTTGGACATCTCTAAACCATAAAAAAAAAACTATGAAATAGTATCATGAAATAGTTACCATTATGCAATACTTCACAATGATTATTATTCCTGGAGAGCTACTTAAAACAGGGTAAGTAATGCTAACTTACAGTTACAGGGACACTCATGAGGTGATTTTAGATGGTGTCTGACACATGATGCCTAGGGATGTGGCAGGCTCTCATGAGGTACTCATTAAATGTCCTACTGGGTGACTAAATAAATAAATCAAGGAGGACATTGCTCAAGGCCACAAACCTGGAATTTTCAATTCTAGATGGGAATGCCCTGGCTCATATTGTACCCCCATGGGGTCAAGGGATTTTCTTGGATTTTGGTCTTTGGCCATATCCAGAACCACAGGGAAGCCTCAGAGCATCTGGGGAGGTAAAGATGGTGAGCTGCCCTGTGGACAAGGCCTTCGGACTAACGTGCTGATCCAGCACACATTTCCCGCCCAAGTGACGCCAGAAATATCACAAGAACAGAAGGGCAAGTTCTGCCTGTTGCCAAGTTTATTTTGTATTTTCTGCATGTTAAAAATGAAAACCCACGCAACCAAGAGCATTCGTTCTTTTGACAGGAAGTGATTAGGAAGAAAGGGATTTGTGTCTGGGAAGAAGTTTTTTTAAATCCTAAAGAGGACCAGGAAATATACAAATTTTAGCATCATCCTTAGACCTGGCACAAGAGGCACCTGCCTATCCCTAGCTTTAGGGGACCCCACTCCAGCTCATCACCATGGGACAAGGAGTATATAGGGCCAAGGATTGTTTCTACCAATGATCTTTTTTTCCTCCCTTCTAGACTATACCACGGATACCTAGGAACCTGCCCAGATAGTCCCGAGCTCTCTTCCACAGCCTGTACAATAATCCCCAGGATCCCTCATCTGAAGGTATTTGATGCTGTGATTTTTATGCATAGGTCTGAGGGTTGGCCAAGGGTGGCTGTTTGCAGTGGTGAGAACTGGGAGTGGATGTGCCAGGTGGGTGTCCATATCTACCTGCAAGGTCCCTCACCCTGTAGGAGACCACATGTATTGCAGTAGGTGTAGGACAAGAGCAAGGTGGGAAGAGAAACTTAGCTATTTATGAGCTGGCTCTCCTAACGCTGCCACATCCCTAGTGGGACTCCAAGGACTCTTAGATTTTAGGACATGGCTTCCAAGTTGCTATGAAGGCATTATTTTTCATGGTTAGAGGACAGAACATATTTTATTTAATAGTTTTGATAGCTTGATTTGTAACTTTTAAACATTTAGATACCTGGGATGAAGGCCCCCATCTATGCTTTCCCAGACCTCAGAACATTAGTGTCAGGACTAGCAATATAAACTGGAACTATTATATAAATTTGAAGATGTCTCTCCTTTCCTTTCTTATTTTTCCTCAGGAAAGGTGCCTCGGTAATACAAAATATATACATTAGGACAAATATATACATTTGTGTTAGAAAGCAAAAACAAAGGATTTGACAAGATATGTTTATAATTTTTAAAAAGAACAAAAAATTATTTTAAAGGCTGCTTTAAGCCATTAGATCTACTGTCCAATGACTGTTTCTATGATGAATGTTGTCTCAAGTGAAGCTAAGAGGCTTCACCTCAAAACAGACCTGGGTATAAATGTAGACATCCTGAGTGGACTTCTTGTCAGCTACATAAGCCAAAGGGCCCCAAATTTTCTCTATTCATAGTGTGTGCCATCATTTTTTTATGGATTTCTTAGATCAAAAGAAATTCCTGAGTCATTTACTAAATTCCTAAATACCTTACTAAATTTACTAAGGTCCAATAACCCGGTAGATATTTATATACAGGTGAGTCAGTAGCTATTTAAAAAATACTGAAAGAAAAAATATATTAAGGGGGGCGCCTGGGTGGCTCAGTCGTTGGGCGTCTGCCTTCGGCTCGGGTCATGATCCCGGGGTCCTGGGATCGAGCCCCACATCGGGCTCCCTGCTCTGAGGGAAGCCTGCTTCTCCCTCTCCCACTCCCCCTGCTTGTGTTCCCTCTCTGTCAAATAAATAATTAAAAATATATATATATATTAAGAAAATCTTCAGTGACTACAATTACTCACTAACGGGATATTGGTCACCTGTTGGGCACTGCACAATTTCTCAAGCTTGCATCATACTGGCCACCACCATCCTCACTTTTCACTCCATCTTGATTTGTCTGCAGTACTTGTTTTCTATGACAGCAATTGCCAAAAATCCAGTTTGAAAAAGATGAATGGTATCAAAAGTCATGTAGTGTCATATTGACACTCTGAACTACTTTGAACTAGTAGTTTGCATGGGGTCTGGCAGCCGTTGAATATTGCTGTGTTCCCCTCAGAAATGTAAAATATCCTACAGCACCCCTGTGTGTTCATTGTAACACCCTGGGTGCCTCGGTGCAGTTTGGGAACCACAGATGTATGCATTTGCAGAGTTCGGTGTACAGAATAACTTGACAATGGCAGGTGATCATTTTCCCTGTCCACTGGAGCAGCTATGTGAAAACTATTGATTCTTTCTTAATGATTTCTGTAAATATTAAGCATTTCCTGAGGACGTTTAAAAATAATTAATGATGGCATATTGGTGGAAAAATACTTTTCAAAATTATTATGTAATAACTGTGATTATCTAACACTTGTACAGTACTTGACGTTTCCGAAGTATTTTGCTGTATTTTGCTATGTCCTTAGAGCCTCTTGCAACCCTAACCCCTCACCCAGGCCTCCCTCAAACACTGCCACAAGCCTGCTGTGATACACACTTTATTGCACTCTCTTCATCTCTAAATATCTACAGTTGCTTGCTTGTAATTTCCCTGAGAAACTTTCCATATTCTGCGTAGGGTTTTACCAAACTTTTGTTACACTTACTTTATCACTTCTTGGGTCATAAGTGCTTTGTTGTCACAAGGGCTGTCTAATTATTTTTAACTTCCTCAAACACACCTTGATCTAGAACATCATTAGCTCAAAACAACTATTTATTATAAAGAGTAAGTGAATGAACAGTTGAAGGAATAATTAATTGCTCTGGACCTGTCATCAAAGGACAGGTATTTGCAGTAATTGGGGCTAAATTGAGGAGTTGTAATCTCCTCACTTGCAGATCTATGTTCCAAGGGCTACTTAGCCTATTTTAAAAGAAATTTAAAAAAGAGAGAGAGAAAACCACTAAGAGCACTGTTATTTCAGTGAAAATAAACCTGTGGCTTTCTTCTCAAGCCCACAAAACCACCAGGAATGTTTTTAAGGCAGTTACAGTGTCTCGATAAATCTGGGGGAGGGAGAACTGCTGGAAAAGTATATTTTCACCCTTGTAAATAAGCTTAAAGTGGAGAACAGGCTCACTCTGCTCCCTAAGCACTCAAAGAGGGTTTTTTTTTTAAAGCTATTTTGAAAAACAATTAGGTGTGAATGCATGCATTCTTACCGATTGGTAAGCTAAACCACCAAGAGGCTAAAATTTTGGCCCTAATCACACAGTTATTTTGAAATCCAAGAATCAAATTCAGTCTTCCATCTTTCAGTACAATTCACAGGCTACTGTGAATAACAGGAAACAAATATTACTTTCAAATTTCAACAGAGTATGATACCTAACCAAGCCAAAATTCAATGTTTCATATCTATATTCACTTCATTATACAGTCAACTGTCTAGTGAGAAGCCTTTAAAATCAAAACATTTAATTATTACTGCCAACCAAGGAGTGCATCAGTCTCATAGGTGAACCTCGGCCAGTATTTTGTATTAGTCTGAGAGGTGGATTGTTGGGAGTTCTGACTGAGGAGCAGGAATGAATGAATACTGGCTAGGCAATTAAGTGGAAATTTGTTGTTGTTGTTAGTTCTTAGGGAATTAAAGGTTCATTGTTTGGATTCATTTTGTCTTTAAAGTGGTACGGATTTCTGAAATACTAGACAAATGAATATGAAAATATAATTTAAAATATATTCCAAAATAAAATATAAATAATTTTGTGTATTTATGTATGTATTTATTTATTTACTTATTGGCTTAAAGCACCAATTTATGATCATTTTCTCCCAGTCTTGGGAGACAGTACTGGAGTTGGCTAAGGGATCTTTCTGGTCTCCCTCAGATGGCTTAGGGATAGCCTCACTCACCTGTCTGAGGACTCACCGAGATGACAGGGAAAGGATGACTGGAGTCTTTCTCCACATGGCTTCTCATACCCCCCAGAAAGCTATCGTGGACTTCTTTACTTGGTGGAATAAGGGTTTCCAGTGACCTCAAAAAGCAAGCTTCCACATGCAAGGACCTGCCAGGTCTCTGCTCTTGTCGCATTTTTTTTTAAATTTGATATACGTATATATTGCAAAATGATCACCACAGTAAGTTAGTTAATATCCATCCCCATACATAGTTATAAGATTTCTTTTCTTGTGATGAGGACTTTTAAGATTTACTGTCTTATCAACTTTTAGATTTGCAATACAGTATTATTAACGATACTCACCATGCTCCCTAGGACTTGTTTATTTTACAGCTGGAAGTTTGTACCTTTTGACCCCCTTTAAGCATTTCACCCACTAGGTCCTTGCCCACCTCTGGCAACCACCGATCAATCTATTTTCTGTATCTGTGAACTTGGTTTTTGGTTTGACTGTCTGTTTTTAAATTCCACATTTAAATGAGATCATATGGTATTTATCTTTTGCTGTCTCCATTTATTTCACTTAGCATAATGTCCTCAAGGTCTATCCGTGTTGTCACAAATGGTAGGATTTCATTCCTTCTTATGACTGAATATAATTGTGTATATATGTATATCATATCTTTATCCACTCATCCATCGATGGATAGACACTTAGATTGTTTCTATATCTGGACTATTGTAAGTAATGCTGAAATGAACATGTGGGTGCATATATCTTTTTGAGTTAGTGTTTTTGTTTTCTTCAGATAAATACCCAAAAGCAGAATTGCTGGATGACATGGTAGGTCTATTTTTAATTTTTGAGAAACCTCTGTACTGCTTTCCATAGAAGTTTCACCAGTTTACATCCCTACCAACAGTGCATGAGGGTTCCTCTTTCTTTACATCCTCACCAACACTTATTATTTTTATTTTGCGCTTTTTTTTTTTTTTTGGTAATAGCCATTCTAACAGGCGTGAAGTGATATTGCATTGTAGTTTTGATTTTTATTTCCCTGATGATTAGTGATGTTGAGCATTTTTTCATGTTTCTGTTGGCCCTCTGTATGCCTGTTTTGGAAAAATATTTATTGGGATCTTCTGCCCATTTTTAAAATTGGATTGTTTGTTGAATTTGATTGATTGCTATTGAATTGTATGAGTTCTTTATGGTTTTTGGATATTAACCCCTTATCAGATAGATATATGACTTGCAAATATTGTCTCCCATTCAGTAAGTTTTCCTTTTGTTGATGTCACCTTTTGCTGTGCAGAAGCTTTTTGGTTAGATGTAGTTCTAGTTGTTTATTTTTGTTTTTGTTGCTTTGGCTTTTGGATCAGATCCAAAGAATCCTCACCAAGACTGATGTCAAGGACCTTATTGCCTATGTTTGCTTCTAGGAATTTCATGATGTTGGGTCTGGTATTCAAGTCTTTAACCCATTTTAATGCATTTTGAATGAATATTTGTGTGTGGTGTAGGATAGTATCTAGTTTCATTCTTTTGCATGTGACTGTCCAGTTTTCCTGACACCATTTATTGAAGAGACTGTCCTTTCCTCACTGAATATTTTTGGCTCTTTTGTCATTAATTAATTGACATATATGCTTGGTTTTATTTCTGGGCTATCTCTTTTGTTCCATTGATTCATGTGTCTGCTTCAATATAGTTTGAAATCAGGGAGTGTGATGCTTCCAGCCTTTTGTTCTTTCTCAAGATTGCTTTCACTGCTCAGGGTTTTTTAAATTTTTTAAATTTTTGCTTCCATACAAATTTTAGAATTGCTTGTTCTACTAAAACACGTCACTGGAATTTTGATAGGATTGAATCTATAGATCTGTTGAATCCATAGATCCTTTAGGTAGTATGGACATTTATTAGTTCTTCTAATCCATGAGCATGGAATATCTTTCTATTTATTTGTGTTGCCTTTGATTTCCTTCATCAGTGTCTTATAATTTTTAGAGTACAGATCTTTCACCTCCTAGGTTAAATACCTTGGTTAAATACCTCCTTGGTTAAATACCTAAGAATAATCTTAGGTATTTTATTCCTTTTGATGCAACTGTAAATGAGGTTGTTTTCTTGATTTCGCTTTTTGATATTGTTAGTACATAGAAATATAACAGATTTTTGAATATTGATTTTGTATCCTGCAACCTTATTGAATTTCTTTATGTGTTCTAACAGTTTTTTTGGTTGAGTCTTTGGGGTTTTCCATTTATAATATTATATCATCTGCAAATAGTGATAATTTTACTTCTTCCTTTCTAATTTGCATGACTTTTATGTCTTTTTCTACCTAATTGCTCTGGCTAGGACTTTTAATACTTTGTTGAATAAAAGGGGTAAGACTGGACATCCTTATCTTGTTCCTGATCTTAAAAAAAAGGTTTTCAGCTTTTTGTCATTGAGGATGATGTTAGCTATGGTCTTGTCATATATTGCCTTTATAATGTTGAAGTATGTTCCCTCTATATGTAGTTGAGTATTTTTTTGAGAAAGTTGAGAATTTCCCCCATATACTTTGTTGAGAATTTATAATAAACAGATGTTGAATTTTGTCAAATGTTTTTTTCTGCATCTTTTGAGATGATGTGAATTTTATCCTTAATTTTGTGAATGTGGTGTATCGAATTGATTGATTTGTGGATGTTAAATCATCCTTGCATCCCTGGAATAAATCTCACTTGATCAAGGTGCATAATCCTTTTAATGTATTGTTCAGTTTGGTTTGGCAATATTTTGTGTGATTTTTGTATCTATATTCATTAGGGATATTGGCCTATAATTTCATTTTCTTGTGTGTCCTTCTCTTGTTCTGTAATGCTGACCTCATAAAATAAGTTTGGAAATGTTCCTTCCTCTTCTATATCTTGGAAGAATTTGAGAAAGATGGGTACTAATTCTTCTTTGAAAGTTTGGTAGAATTAACCAGTGGTTCAGTCTTGTGCTGGACTTTTGTTTGTTGGGAGGTTTTTGGTGACTGATTTGATCTCTTTACTAGTAATTGGTCTATTCAGAATTTCTATTTCTTTGTTTTTGTCTAGGGAGGTTATATGTTTCTAGGCACTTGCCATTTCTTCTAGGTTGTCTAATTTATTGATTTATAATTGTTCATAATACTGTTTTATGATCCTTTCTATTTCTGTGGTATTAATTGTAACATCTCTTTTATTCTGACTTTATTGATATGATTTTTTTGTTGTTGTTGTTGTTCTTGGTGAGTCTATCTGGCTTGTCAATTTTATCTTTTCAAAGAGCCAGCTCTTAATTTTATTTATATTTTTTATCTTTTTAATCTACTTCACTTTTCTGCTCTGATCTTTGTTATTTTATTCCTTCTACTAACTTTGGGCTTCATTTGTTTTTTTCCCTCGTTCCTTAAGGTGTAAAATTATGTTGTTTACTTGAGATTTTTCTCATTTCTTGAGGTAGGCATTTATTGCCAATAACTTTCTCTGAAAACTGCTTTTGCTGCATCCCATAGATGTTGGTATGTTGTATTTCCATTTTCATTTGTATTAAGGGTTTTTTGTCTGTTGATTTCTTTGTTGACCCAGTAATTTTTCATTAGCATGATGTTTGTTGTCCACATATTTTTGAATTTTTCAGTTTTCTTCATGTAATTCATTTTTGGTCTTATATCATTGTGGTCAGAAAAGATGGTTGATATGATTTCAGTTTTCTTAAATTTATTAAGACCTGTATTGTGGCCCAACATATGATCTATCTTGGAGAATGTTCCATGTGCCTTTGAGAAGAATGTGTGTTCTGCTCCTTTTGGATGAAATGCTCTGTATATGTCTGTTAAGTCCATTTGGACTGATGTTTCAAATGCCATTTGATGTTTCTTTACTGCTTTTCTGTCTGAATGATCTAGCCATTGATGTGAGTAATGATTTTTGGCTTCTCAAAAATCCCAGCATGAAATGAAATTTACCCTAAATGTTTCAACAAAGAAACTTTACTTAAAGTACCCCTTTCAGAGGTTTATCCAGGGTAAAGGGATGATGAAACACATAGAAACTAGCCAGAACAAAGCCATTACCTTACCCCAAAAGAACTGGAACTGGTGTAGAGGCTGCCTGGTGGGAGCTGAAGGAAGGCAGCCACTAGCAAATACATAGCACCAAACAGAGAGAGAATTTGGGGGAAAATCCATTATCTCTCTCTAGGATTTCTATCTTTTGTTCCCTGCTGCCTCTCATTGGCATATTTCAACCAAAAGCTAGCTGACAAAGGAACTCTGAAAACACAATCTACAGTAATTTACCTCCAGACACAGAGAAAAGTGTCCAAATGGAAAAGAGAATTCTCATAGTGTTCTGTTTTTATCCACAGGTCACTAGCATACCAAATTTAAGAGTATGGACTGACAGAGTTTAAAGTATATTAAAGGTCACCTAGCTCCTCTCCATCATTTTAATAGATGAGGAAAGTAAGATCCAGAAGGGTAAAGTTATTTGCTTTTACAAACAGTATTATATTTCACCTTTGCTCAGGTTTCCTATTGGTGATGTATACGAAAGATAGAAGCAGAAGTGTATGACAGTATCTCAGTTAACAGATTTGTACATATAAATGTGTGTGTGCATGTGAGAGTGTGTAAGGCTTCTGTTTGTCACTGAAAAGCATTACAGAATTTTCTTTAAGAGCCATTTCTAGGTCATAAAAACTCAGACACATGCAACTATCCATTGCCTGAAGAGAGATTTTATTGACATTCCTTAAGTTAAGTTCAGAACCCAAGATCCTTTCCGTCCTGTCTCCAAGGATCAAAGGTCTTTCTCCTTTTATATCCTTTCCTGTATATAAACAGAGGGTAGAAATTGTTCTCCATCCCTCATGTACAAAGAGTAACTTGTCACCTGTATAGAAGATTTCTATCAATTCTCATCACATCACCTTTGATCAAAATTGTATGTGTGTTACCTGTAGGTTTTTTGTAGGCTTAGAAAAACAAACAAAATTCTAGTTGACAAAGTTCTTTCAATTCCTTGTTTGCACAGATAATGAATGATGTTGAATTTCACCAAATTATTTTTCTTTAATAATAATAAATTATTATTTATTTAGATGATCATATGGTGAGGGTTTTTAAAATTTTTTTATCTGTTAATTTAGAGAATTACATTGATTGGCTTTTCAAATGTCAACCTAACTTTTCATTCCTAGGATAACTCTGTCTGTTCATAATTTGCTATCCCTTACATATTGCTTGTTCTGACATACTAATATCTCATTAAGGATTTTTGTGTCTATATTCATGAGACATGTTCACCTGTAATTTTATTTTCTTGTAATATATTCTTTTAGTGCTAATATCTAGATAATACTGACCTTGTACAATGTTCTGGTAGCTAATTTTTTCATTTTATATTTTCTTTTTTTTAAGATTTTATTTATTTATTTATTTATTTATTTATTTATTTATTTATTTATTTATTTGATGGGGACAGAGATAGAGAGAGAACACAAGTAGGTAGAGCGGCAGGCAGAGGGAGAGGAAGAAGCAGGCCCCCACTGAGCAGAGAGCCTGATTGATGCAGGGCTCAATCCGAGGACCCTGGTATCATGACCTGAGCCAAAAAGGCAGCCACTTAACCAAATGAGCCACCCGGGTGCCCCTCATTTTATATTTTCTAAGAGATTTTATGTAACATCAGCTTTATGTATTTCTTTAATAATTGGTAGAATTCATAAGTGAAGACATTTAAGCCTGCATTTTTGTTTTTTTTTCATTTGTTGTTTTTTGCTAGGAAGATATAAAGTATGATTTTGTTTTTCAAAATATTCAATCATTTCAGTCTTTGTATATTCATCCAGACTTGATTTACAGCCCACTGTATAGTCCATTTCTGTACACATTCCAAAGGCATTTTAAAAGAATGTACATCCTGTCATTCTTGGGCATTTTGTTGTATAAATTTCAATTAAATGACATCAGTTGATTGTGCTATTCAAATTTTGTATATCCTTACTGATTTTTCAACTACTTGTTCTATCAATTACCAAGAGAAGAATGTTGAATTTTCCAACTGTAATTGTGGTAAACTCCTTCTTGAGTACCTTTGAGTGTTTTTGTACTTAAATACTTTTATCCAGCTTTTATATGTGTTATAAATGTGTGTAGGTGAATAAGACATAAGTTACTTTGCTATTATCAGAATTAGAACTCCTGTGTAGATCATTTTTAGTATTTTTTAAGGAAGATAGTCACTATTACTTGTGTTTAGCAGAGATTAGCAAAAGGTATCGATTCCCCAAAAAAGGCAAAGCAGAAATCCATTACAGTGAAGTAAGTGGCTTGAAGTAGAATCGATAACTAGATGGTGTTTGGGTTAGGTACTACAGAGAAGTAAGGGGTAACAATTTTGTTGATGGCCTTGAGATCTAGGAAAAACCTGAGATCTTCATCCATTTGGCTTGTATAATGGTGAGATAGAAGTGTTACTGAGCTACTGTGGGGTCTGAGAAGACCTTTGCATAGAAGTCCTTCAAATATAGGTTTGAGCCCTTCCTTTGCTTTTGGCTTCAAAGGATATTGGGAAAGTTTAGGTACCAGTAGGATCTATGTGAACTTTACTAGGCTCTTATCAAATTATTTTCCCAATGTCATTGGAGTTTTAGCCCACAGAGTGTCAAGTATGGTACCAAGATTTGAATCTGCATCAAATATAACAAAAAAGGAAAAAAATATACATCCAGGGCAGATACAATTTGATTTTGATTATAAGAGTGCTTTGGAACCACAAGGAATAGTTTCTGTGCTGTGCATTTGTACAATCCCATTTGCAAACTAAGTCCTTATTAAATTTGCAAGAGTGGTATCATAGAGCAGGAAGAAATATTTTTAGTTAAGTGTCCAAGGGTTACAGTTAAGGGTTAGGAGATAGGGAAAATATGTGGGTTATTTGAAATACCTATCATTGTTGTTGTGTTTTCTTTGAGAAGAATTCAGAGATTGAGCAGTTAGCAGTGTTTAATGTAGAAAGGATATTGCTTGTATCTGTCAGGAATTGATGAAGGTAACTATCTATATTTAGAATTAACTTCCCTTAAGTGTTTAAGTGTAAGGCAGAATATTGGGTACATTTTCCTTCCTAAGAGCACCATCGTTGATCTGAATTGTGGGATATTTCTATGTCTTGGTTTCTCTTTTGTAAAAAAATGTAATATTTTTTTCCAGTGCAATATTTACACATGTTCTTGTCAAAAGGTGGTAAATTGGGAAATTGGTCACATAACTGTTTGGTCTGCAAGGTCATAAGTCTATTTGGGGTCCTGTCTAATTTTGTCAAAAAGCTCTTTTAAAATGCTGTACTGAATGTTGTAACTCAGATTAAGGCCCTGTCTCTCATTTCAATTTCTGTTTTTGAATTAGGTCTCCCATTTCAGGTTTAACTCCATTGACAAAATGGGATGAAAGAATTGCCATTACATTGGCACCTTCTTTAACTTTCAAATGTTAGAAAGTATTGCCTAGGGGCACCTGGGCTGTTCAGTGGGTTGAGCGTCAGACTCTTGATTTTGGCTCAGATCATGATCTCAGGGTCCTGGGATTCAGCCCCATGTAGGGCTCCATGTTCAGCAGGGAGTCAGCTTGAGGATTTCTCTCCCTCTCCCTCTGCCCCACTCCCAGCTCCTGCGTGCATTCTCTCTCTCAAATAAATTAATTAATTAAAAAAGGGAAAGTATTGCCTGGTCTGTTATAAAAATCTCTTATCATTTTATCTTTTCTCCATTTGCAGAGAAAATTATGATACAACTGATTTGTAGTCAAAATGTTTTGGGTGTAGTTTAGGAGATTTTGTTCTACTTTTCAGGCCCCTTTTTAACTCTTGGGTATATTCTGGAAAGAAATATCACCCCACACTTGTCAGAATGGCTGAAATCAAAAACACAAGAAACAACGTGTTAACAAGGATGTGGAGAAAAAGGAACCCTCGTGCACTGTTGATGGGAATGCAAACTGGTGCAGCCACTGTGGAAGACAGTGTGGAGGTTCTTCAACAAATTAAAAATAAAATTATGTTATGATCCAGTAATCAAACTACTGGGTATTTACCCAAAGAATATGAAAATACTAATTCAAAAGGATATATGCCCTCCTGTTTTTGTAGCAGCATTATTTACAATAGCCAAATTATGGAAACAGGTCGAGTGTCTATCAATTGATGAATAGATAAAGAATATGTGACATATATATACAATGGCATATTACTCAACCATAAAAAAGAATGAAATCTTGCCATTTACAACAACATGGATGGAGCTAGAGAGAACACTATTAAGCAAAATAAGCCAGTCAGAGAAAAACAAATACCATATGATTTCACTCATATTGGAATTTAAGAAACAAAACAAATGAACAAAGGGACAAAAAAAAAGAGGCAAACCAAGAAACAGACTCTTAACTATAGAGAAAAACAGATGGTTACCAGAGGGGAGGTGGGTGGTGGGGGATGAGTGAAGTAGGTGAAGGGGATTAAGAGTACACTTATCTTGATGAGTATTGAGTAATAAATGGAATTGTTGGATCACTGTATTACACCCCTGAAACTAATATAACACTGGAATTAAAAGAAAAGAAAGGATCCTGTAGGTCCTTTTCCAGGTGAATCTAATCAGCTTTTGTCATAATGCATTTGATATGAGGTTCCAACCAACATGTGTACAAGTTAATATAGGTCAGGTAACCCAAGGCTACCCAGAAGGATTCTAAATTCTATGAATACAGGCACAGTGTTTTATGTGCTTTATTATGTTTTGTGGATACTGGTTTTTTTGGGGGGGTTTGGGGTTTTTGGTTTTTTTTTTACAAATTCACAGTTTGTGGCAACCCTGTATTGAGCAAATCTATTGGTGCTATTTTTCCAACAGCATTTGCTCACTTTGTATCTCTGTGTCACATTTTGGTAATTCTCACAACATTTAAAATTTTTCATTATTATTATATTTGTTATGGTGATCTATGATTAGTTCTTATGACTCACTGAAAGTTTCTCTGGTAGTTAGCTTTTTTAGCAATTAAGTATTTTTGAATTAAGGCATGTACATTGTTTTTCCAACATAATGCTATCGCACAATTAATAGACTACAGTATAGTGTAAACATAATTTTTATAGGTACTGGGAAACCAAAAAATTCATTTGACTCACAGTCAATGCCATGGGCACTGTTATTGCAATGGCCTGGAACTGAACCCGCAGTAACTCCAAGGTTTACATAGCTGCTGGTCTTGTCTTGGTTTAGGGAAATCCTTATTGATAGTTCTTGTTTCAGCTGGAGTCCAAGGTTTAAATTACAGTTGCCTGCATACTTGGCTCATGGGAGGAATAAATCCTTGGAGGCAACCGGTATTTGAGGGTATTAGAGTTTTAGGGGAAAGCAGCTCTGGAAGCTCTGGGAAGAACATAGAGGAGGTACAAGAAGAGAGAGATCAGATGGATTAGGGTTAGAGGGACAATTGGATGTAGGGAGACCACAGGACGACAGAAGGGAGAATATTCAGTAGGAAAATAAGTCTAGTTTGCTCTTGCTTCAGTTTGTCAGCTGGCTCATTTGCTTTGGCCAAAGAATCTTTAATTGAGACAAGGTTTGCCTCAGAATTTCCTTTGGAGTCTGCATATCAGTCATAAGATGCTGCCCATTGAACTTCTGAAATCTTACTCCTTTTTATTCCTAAGGTACCTCTCAAATGACCAATTTTGTTCAAATCAAACATTTCCCAGAGTGGTCATTGTAGACTCAAGTCATCCCTGATGAAGTTATGCCATTTAGAAAGATATGCACAAGAATTTATATTTTAAGAATTTATAATATAAAATTATATTGTAAGGAGAGTACACAGAAAAGGCAGGGGTTTTTACACGTAGGGGAGAGGATTTAGACTGAGACACCTTACAAGAGTCAGCCATGGGAAGTAGGAATGTAATGCTTGTAATGCTTGCTCACTCCCAGTTTCAGGGCCCCAACCTAATGGCTGGCTGCTTGTGAGCACAGACCTGACTACTGGTACCTGCCCTACCCTGCTGTCTTGCCGCACTCCACCCCGCAGAAGGAAAACCAGAGAGAATGTTCTCTTTGGATCCAAGTCAAGCTCACAGGAGCAAAAAGAAAAAAAAAAAATGATAGGGGAAAGAGCCTCAAATGGTTTTATTAATGACCCACAGCAAAGTTTGTCCAAGTAAACATGGAGTGAGAATTACACAACCACCAGTCTGTGGGGCTGGCTAGAACAATAGGTTTATAGGGTCTCTGCCTGCATTCTGCCTTGTGATTCTCCTTCTTATAATGAACAATGCTTTTAAACGGCCCAACCCAGAACAGGAGCACAAAAGAGCAAAAACAGAATGAAAAGGAGCGGCCTAGTTCCACCTAGCATCCCAACAAATGAGAACCAATAATAAAGCCTCATTACCAAACTGAGGATAAAGAGCCAAGGATCTCGAGGCAAAGCTAGTGGGGACGATACCCGGTGCTGGCTTACTACTTTGGCAAGAACTCCACAAGCTGCCGGCAGCAAATGACAAGGAAAAATTCTGTGGACACCGCACCTGGTCAAACACTGGGGTTAGCTGCAGAGGACAGAGCATACAGTTTTGGTGACACCTTCAGGAAACTCTGGAAATAAGCAAAGACCATCCCTACTGGAACAAATGTTGACTATTTATCTAGGACTTGCTGTAGAAAGAAAGTTGGCCACTGTCACTGGTGTTTGGCAGAGACTCAAAGACAGGCAGAAGAGTGGGAGAGCGTTATAGTGGGGAAAAAAGGAAGGCTCAGGTGTGCCCTGGGTGGAGGGTATTGGCTGGGGAAGCTGGAGGTAGGCATACTAGAGCCTGTTCTGAAATTGGTTTGGGGTGTATATTTGCCTTTCTCCGGTTGCTTCTGAGTGGAAGCGAGGGCACATACTAGGGAAGCCAGCTGTCTGATAAACTCTGATTGTCTGGGCCTATTGCTGCCGAGGTTTGGGTCCAAGTTCTGTTGATCTACATGGTCTGGCCATGGTCTATTTGCACATTTAGTCCTTTTATGTTTCTTATACTACTGAGGTACATTTTCAGTGTCATGATTATTTATTTGGGTCGTTTCTCTTTTCTTTTTGTTAAGTCTGGCCAGGGGTTTATTGATCTTATTAATTCTTTCAAAGAATCACCTCCTAGTGTCGTTGATCTGTTCTGCTGTTCTTTTGGTTTCTCTTTCATTGATTTCTGCTCTGATCTTTATTATTTTTCTTCTCCTGCTGGGTTTAGGCTTTATTTGCTAGTCTTTCTCCAGCTCCTTTAGGTGTAGGGTTAGGATGTGTACTTGAGACCTTTCTTGTTTCTTGAGAAAGGCTTATATTGCTATATACTTTCCTCTTAGGACTGCCTTTGCTGCATCCCAAAGATTTTGAACAGTTGTGTTTTCATTTTGTTTCCATGAATTTTTTTAATTCTTCTTTAATTTCCTGGTTGACTCAGTGTCATGATTAAAGAGAGGACCACAACGACAAACTTATTGCTTTACATAGATAACAAATTAGGTAAACTATTTTAGCTAAAAGTTAAAAAAAAAAGTAATTTAAAAAATTAATATGGTAAAATAAATCCAAACAAATAGTCAGAAAATAATAATCTCAAAGAAGTTCTTAAAGGAAAATCCACTTTTATTTCCCCAAAATATCCTAGGACATCTCAATGTCACTGCCATTTCTCCCCAAGGCTGTTTTAGAATGAATAAGCATTTTTTTTTTTTAACCTGGTGTGAACTAAACCTCTTTACAGAGAGGAGAGTGACCTATTTTATTTTTTTTATATATTTTTAAAGATTTTATTTATTTATTCATGAGAGACAGAGACAAAGAGAGATAGAGGCAGAGAGAGAAGCAGACTCCCTGATGAGCAGGGAGCCTGATGTGGGACTCGATCCTAGGACCCTGAGATCACAACCTGAGCCGAAGGCAGATGCTTAATGATGAGCCACCCAGGTGCCCAGGATGACCTATTTTAGACTTTTGCACCCCTGACAAGTGTTGTGCTGTGTCACTAAGAAGCAAGGAAACTTAGAAGGCTCAACCTAGAAGAAACCTTTGGAATATTCACCGCCTCCCAGCAGCAGGTAAATGGAATTTTACACTGTATGAGATCTTAGCACCCTCAGTACTCTGGCTGACAATGTGTAGCCTCTTAAGCTCCATGCCAAAAGAAGCTTGCCTACCAGAGTGGCAATGCACTGAGGAACATGCTGTACGACTTTAGCCGTTACTTCCAGCAACGTCTGACCTCCTTCCTCCACCTCTTGGGGGAGTCTTTCACACACACCTCCTCCAACACCTCCATTTTCATGTAAATTTCTTGAGGATAATGCAAATCAAGATTTCTCCCAGAGCTTGACAAAGAAAAAGATAGTTCACCTCATCTGGCTCAGATCCTACAACGAGTGACTGGTTTTAGATTCAGATTTTTGTGCCTTTGATTTATTTAGAATCCACTTCGTCTTAAAAAAAGTTTTCTCGTGTGAAAGTACATTTTAAGCATGAAATGAGCACAAAGCATTATTAGTTTTTTAATCATTTGAGTTTTACATTTGACTTTGAAAGACGTTTCTTACCAAAGAGATATGGGTGATTGAAACCGAAAAAGAGCAATTTGGTGTTCATATCATTTTCACATATGAATATACACCTTTAAAAGTCCCTAACTCCATACAATTGGAAATGCAGTCAGCTCTTCACCAGTGGGAGACATACCAAAGGTGCATAGGTTATTATTGTGGGCCAAGACCTCTATGTCTTATGCACGTGGCATGTAGCTTCTAATGATCTGGTCGCATGTGTTAAATGAAAAGTTTCATCATTGCAAATTATTCACTATATAATGGTTACAGGAAAAGATCAGTTTAATAAAAAAGCTTAAAACTCCACATAATTTATTCATGACATAACATGATCTTTGGTATTGGCTTTAAAATACTGCAGTGAAGAAAATGAGGGAAGAGATGAAAAGAGATTAGCAAAATGTTGATGATTGTTGAATTGAGTAATAAAGTGTTCATTATATGATTTTTTTTTTTTTACTTTTGGGTGTGTTTAACATTTTTCACAATATAGGTTAAAAAATACCTCCCATACTGGGAAAGGGGAGTATGGAAAACAACAAACAGGGTCACTCGTCCATCTAATACGTCATTACACAAAATTAGCACGGACTTCTGACCTGCAAAGGATGGAAACTCCATCTTTTGACTAAGTATCTGGCTCTTTTTTGTTCTGAACTCTGGTGGGATCTCTTGTTCATTACCCTGTTTGGTCACCTGAGATGAATAATCCAGAAGATGTTTCTTTTGGTGGTTGTATTTTTGGTGACCCATTTTCTGTTGACATGGGTCCAGAGTCAAGACGTTTCAGGGACTTAGCAGAAACAAGGCATTGCTGGCCAACCTTGGGGTCTCCTGGGCAATGTGATTCCAGTATAAATTAAGTAGATTTTGATCTGCTTCTACTTTTGTACTGCATGGGCTAATAATAAGGTAAGACATCTTGTCGGGTGGTTCATTGTCTTTGAGTCTAGAACCCAATCCAGGAAGAGTTCATTGGCTTCTCTCTCAAACTCTGCCTCAGGAAGTTCAGAAGAATAGTCTGGAGTGAGAAGGCAAAATTAATCTGCTTCTTGCCCCAGCACATATTAATATTTCCCCAGTTGTCCCAAAATGTCTTTTATAGTTGTCCTCTGCTCCTCCCAATATGAAGGGACAAGTTTTTTTTTGTTGGATAAGTTTTGCTATGAAAATGATGTCATCTGAACCATGCAGCAGCATGTGTAGGATGTGACATAGTTGATGTAGATTCTTGTGCAAGCTCCGGGTCTTTTTGTAGCCTGCTAACAAATGGTTATGCAGACCAGCAGCAGTCTGCGACCCATGCTCTCTGGAGGTCTGTTGTAGTACCTCCCCCATTTTAGATTTGGCTAATCGTTTCCACTTGGTGCCTTTTAACTTCTTTCTCCTGTATTTCCTGTAAACTACAAGTTGAATGTAAAGCAGCCCTCTCCTATACAAGTGTAATGCGAGCCCCAAATGAGAGCCACATTTGTGATCTTAAATTTTCTAGTGGACACATGAAATATATAAAAAGGAAGAAGTGGAATTAATTTTAATAGTATATTTTATATTTAACTTAATAGAGTCAAAATCTAATCATTTTAACATGTAATTGATATAATAATTATTATTGAGCAATTTTGCTTTTTATTGTTATTCTAAGTCTTTGAAATCTGGTGTGTATTTTATGCTTATAACCACATCTCAGTTTGAACTAGTCACATTTGAAGTGCACAGGTATAAGGTCTTGACTGCATTCAGAATGAATATTTTCAGAAAAAATTACTCATAGCTGGTGATGAGTATCTCACATCACATTATATTAGATGGCACATAATGTCAGCTTACCCCATCATCTAAGTTAATAGGAGATATTGGTTTCTTATCAAAGAACTGCTTGTTGTCTAACGAACCTTTTAAGTAAGATGGAATCCCATGTGCCAACTAGAAATACAGCAATGGAAAACGTCTTAATTGGTTATAACAGACCAGTGGAGAAAGAGCAAAAATCGAAGAGGATTCTTAGATGACATAGATTCCTCTATAGGCATTAGTAAGTTTGAGAAATTTTATTTATTTTTTTAAGGATTGATTTAATTATTTGAAGGAGAGAGCAAGTGGGGAGAGAGGCGGGGAGAGAGAAAGAAGCAGACTCCCTGGTGAGTGGGGAGCCTGATGCAGGGTTCAATCCCATGACCCTGAGATCATGACCTGAGCCAAAATCAAAAGTGGGATGTTTAACCTACTGAACCACCCAAGCGCCCCAAGTTTGAGCAATTTTAAAATCTGATGATATGGGATGGAGTTGTTCAAACATTCATGTCCCACGATGGTCTCATTAACGGTGTCTGTTGTACATACTTAATGTAAAATAATCGGATGCTATGCAGGAGACAATAGGGCCCACCCTAACAATGTTGTCAGGGTGCAAAGTTCCAGCAAGAACTGATGCTAATTCTTTTAGTCTTACATATAAAGACTGTAGCAGTTTCCTAAGTATCTGCATAAGAAAAGAAACTAAAACCAAAACTTGTAACTTAAGAGCTTTAAAGATTATTCCAATAAAACTGGTGGATGAGTTACACATTGCCTTTAAAAAAATATATTGGACTACGTTTTCTTTCAATGTATGCATTTATTGTTTAATGATATAAAACGTGTTCAGTAGCAATTTGACTGATAAATTCTGTATGAGACATTTATCACAGGGACAAGTTAGAGGTAACTTAGTTCCGGCAAAAGTTGCTTCCCTGTGGACTTGGCAAGGGACCAAGTGGAATCGAGTACTTCCCATTTCTTGAGACTGTTCTGACCAGGATTGGCTTATTGGCCTCCATCTGGGGCTGCCTTTCTTCTGGGTGTTCATGCCCTTGGGTAGAACATGCCAGACTTCATCATCAGGGCCTCTGACCAGCTAGCTGTCTTTCCTCAACAAAAGAGGAAGGGAGACTAAGAAAAGGCAACTCCAAGAGAAGGAGGGCTCGGTGCAAAGCTAGGGCACCAGGGTCCTATCTCATTTCTCCTGGTGCTCCAGAGATCAGGCCATATTTGTGGGCCCTGAAAGAAGGCACTAAATAAGTTTCCCCTTAAAAAAATTAATGTATTTATTGGATTTACATAGGCCCACTCCTCCAAAGAGTTCAATATTCAAAATTGATTAGGCTTTGGAGCTGGTCAAGCTCTCTGCGCTCCAAGGGCTGATGAAGATTTTAGCAAGAGCTCCAAAGTAAAAAGTGAGGAGCTGCCAACTGTCTCTGTTGAGTTCCCTATCCATCAAGTGGGGATTGAAACAATCTTGTTAAAACATTTTAAATTCTTAGGCTGCAATTGCATACCTAATCAGAAAATATCGTTTTGCCTACTTCCCAGTGTTTTGAGGATAACTTCAGGACAATGACATAAATCACCACCAAAGGGTTGAGGAAATGAAATCTGTGCTTGGAGGAGTGTGTGATTCTGGTTTACAGCTTCTGCTGGAAGAAAGCCTTACAGTGCCCCCACTGAAGATCGTTTTTCATTTTTCCCAGCATAGAGCATCTGCTGCTAAGGCAAATGAAAACCAGTTGGAACAAAAAAAAACAGAGATTGGGTTTTAATAATCCTGTATCATAAATGAGCTTCTCACTGTGTGAACATCGCTCTGAGCAATTTGGTGCACCATTTTTATATCCTCTAAATTAGCATAGTGCTTTCCTTCGGAGGGCTAGAATGCTTCGTGTGTATAACCTGGATTTATGTTACGAAACAGAGGGAACAGAGTTGTCGCAGAATGGGAGTGGGACAAAGCTCTTAACCCCTTGCTTCTGTTTCGGTTAGCAGTGTGTAACTCCCAGAGGGGCAGCGCGGTGCAGGGAGTGAGGAGTGGCTTTGATTCTGAAGGCCCAGCTGACTCTTAACTCAGCCCGTGCGGATGTGCAGATGGGCCGAGACAGAACAAAGATAAGCCTCCGTGAGTGAGAGTTTCACCTTCTGTAAAACAAGAGCAAGAATACCTTTTTCTGTAGAGATGTAAGAGGGAACAAATGAAGTAGTTGCCATTTATTTCCCTGGACTCAGTCCCCTTCCATGGCACTGGTTCTACAGCACCTGGTTTGAAGTCGGTCCGATAGCCTGATTTCTCAATGCCTGTGCCCCACCAAGGAGACCCCCCGGAGAGGGCCTGAGAGCCCACATTTTAGTGCCTCTGTTAACTCATACATTCATGCTCTGGAATCAAGGCTCGGTTCCCTGGACTGCCTGGAGATCCTTCTGTGTTTCCTAATCAGTTCTTTTCTTTCTCTGCTCACACTATTTTTTTTTTTTAAGATTTTATTTATTTATTTGAGAGAGTGAGAGTGAGAGAGAGAGCCCAAGAGGAGGTAGGGTCAGAGGGAGAAGCAGACTCCCCGCCGAGCAGGGAGCCCCATGCGGGACTCGATCCCAGGACTCCAGGATCATGACCTGAGCCTAAGGCAGTCGCTCAACCAACTGAGCCACCCAGGCACCCCACACTATTTTTTTTTAATCTAATTTTTCTTCAAACCCAGTATGCTATGCCTTAATCTCTATTCTCAACAAACGACTTTGACTTTTGCTGTACTGAGAGAAGAAAAAAACAGGCAGAGAACAATATCCTGAGAATTCTCACAATTTCCCATAGCTCTGCACTTAACTTTATCAGCATTCCTGGTTCGGCCTTCTTTGTTCTCAGTGATGTGCTCCCTTTGGCAGCACATATACTAAAACTGGAACACAACAGAGAAGATTAGCATGGCCTTAGCGCAAGGATGACACGCAAATTTGTTCTCACTGTGGCACAGTGAGCCCCCTGCCCCCCTTCGAGGCTTATCTTCCCTTTTTTCTGCTGGATCTCATCCAGTGTCACCTTCTTAGGATCTAGTCTATTAATCATCCACTTTCTTCATTCTATGTTGTTATTTCCCTCTTTAAAGAAATCTTTGCCATGACACCTAATTACATTCAATATTTCCATCTTAAAATAAGAAACCCTTATTGGATCTGGGTTCTAGGTTGACATGGCTGACAGCCTATGTTCTTCCTTTCCCTTTACTGCCAAACTGTTTCCTGCTTCACTTTTACTCATTCTTCAAGCCACTGTAATCAGACTACCACTCTCATCTTCATGGAAAACTAGTTTTGTCAAGGTCATCTATGATTATTCTGTTTCAGTGCCTAATGGTCACTTCCAAGTCTTTATCCTGTTCGACTTCTCTGAAATATTTGTATTCATAAGCCCTCCTCCTATTTAAAATATTCCTTTGTCATCTTTTGAGATTTCACATTCTCTTTGATTTTCCTTCCACCTCTTTGCCTACCCAGTCTCAGCATTCTTTGCAGGTTGCTCTTCCTATAATGTGGTATTCCCCAGGTTTCTACCCTGGGATTTTCTCAGTTCGTCCTCTTGGGGGATTGCAATAATTTCCAAGGTTTCATTTAGGAATAGTGAAGCCCAGCTTCACTCTGAATCCTAAGCTTCCACAGACCTCTGTCCAGTAGATAACTTCCCTTAAATGTCTCCTCAGCCTTAAGAGCAAGGTGTGTTTCCATATAAAGATCTCAACTTCTCCCAAATAGTTCCGCCCCCATTTATTCTATCCCAGGGAGGGGGCCCACATCTTACTCAGTTGCTGAAACCAAAAAAAAAACTGGGTGTTGTCTTAGGACCTTCCCTTCCCCCCAGATATGCACTATCAACATATTTAAAGCCAACATCGGAGCCCTAGAGCTTTCATCTATCACCAACTCTGCCCATCATCTCACTGAGATTGCTACCATACCTGCCTCTGACTTGCTCTTTGTGCCTCAGGCCTGGCCGCTCTCCATCCCCCTTTTGGCACCCACAGCAGTATTTCTACAACCCAAACACAAACCTGACATTTCACTCCCCTGATGGAAACTCTATTCCATAATGCTTTATTGATATACACAAGGTACTTCACAATCCTGCTTCTATTTCACTTTGTGGATTAATAATTTTTATTCCCCCATCCTGAAGTTCTGTGATTCAGATAAACTGAAGAATGGAATGCCCCATAAATTCTCATGCTACCAGCACATACTTCTGCATATTCATTTCCTTCCTCCAGGAGCACCTTTTCCTTCTCCCTCCTGAATTCATCTCACTAACTCTTACCCACCAGATGTCAACTTCCAGCTCACCTCCTCTAGGAAGATTTCATTGTTCCTTTCCCTCTCTTTCCCATTGACTAGCTGTCCCCCATGTAGGCACTATAGTTTTTGCTATAAATTTGGTATTCAGTAATTAATTGGAGCTGCTGCTTCTCCCTCTTCTTCCTCTTCCCCTTCTTCTTCTTCTCTCCTCCTCCTCCTCCTTCTTCTTCCTTCTTTCTACTACTACTACTATTAGCAGACTTAGACCTAAAGCTTTTGGATTCCAAGTTCAGTATTATTTTTATAAAGGACTATATCATTGCTGTGTTTACCTGTCCACTTATCATGAAAAGCCATGATTGCTATGAATGATAATTATGAGCTTTAAGAGGTCCCAAATCATTTGGCAGGCTCTTTGATTCCTCAGGTGTTAGGCATTAATCTTAGTTCTACAGGGAGAGAGCAAAGACATTGCCTCTGCAAGGTGAACGTCAATATCTATCTTCACTGTTGTTCTATGGAGACTGAAGATGTGTGGCCATACAGCCTTTAAGAGTAGTACTGGTGTAATAATCTAGAAGATCCCCATGAATGGAGGAAATTCCTCTTTGGTGATTGCAAGGGATGCTAATGAAGGGGAAGGGGAAAGCAAATGCTAAGTCAGAGACCACCCAACCTCAAATCCTACAAACTAGCGTAAGTACTCTGGCTCCTTCTAAGACTTAATAGTCACAAAAATTAAGATTTTAACAAAATATGTCCTGTGATTGGCTCACATGTTCAGGTGACCTTGATTTATATGGAATGTTTTTATTCTCTCTATGTTTAAGGTCAAATGCTTATGGATTCTAATTTGTACCTAAAATTTGTATCTCTTGCTTGTGAGAAGAATGTGAAACTCTTCATTTAATTAACACTACATAATATACTTTTCAAGTTGTCAGGACTATAAACATTCAAATGAGAAAAGTCATTGTGTTTTAGTAGCATGTACACCCTTTGGTCTGGATAATGAGCACAAATATAAAAGCCTAATTATCACTGCTGTTTTACACTCCATGGAGTGTTGACAACGTGTGAGACACCTTATAGAGTACAGGAAAAATACAGTGTCTGACCTGATTGAAGATTGGTAGTCCTTTAAGAGAATTGATTTTTAATTGATCACCAAATATGCCATTATATTTGCTAAAAATTGTTTTAAAGAATAATTCTTGTCATTATTTTTACTGTTATTGATAGCTATTAATAGGTATGATAGATTGCATGATGTCAGGTTAGTCTTAAGTGTTAGACATATAAAAACAAAGATACTATTTATAAAGTGTATTTTAATCATTTATTTTGTAAATTGACATATGTGACCAATTTGATAGGTTAGGAAATACAGTCTTGTGAGCTGCCAAAGCAATGTTTGATCCAGTAATGAGATGCACTTGTGTGTCTGATCCTCTGCTAAGTTCTAATGTTGCAGAGACAACTGGGCCCTGGTCTCTGCCTCACCACTCCTATCATAAGCCATGCAAGTTATTTTACAATAACAGAACCACAGGCAAAGGCAAAGGAAACTCCAAGACCAGTGTGAGCAGCTGCCTAAGAACAGGTGGTCTTAGTGAAACAGGTGACTTAGGAGGATAAAAAGGTGTTCACTAGGCAGACAGAAAAAGAAGTGGAAGGAAACTAGATAATGAAGAACATCACTAATAAAGTTACTTAGTAATTGATTGTCTAAATTCACTATCACTTTTGATAGTGAAAGGGAGTTATTTATAATTATGCTGGAACAGTAGCCAATATTGGGTAAAGAAGGGCAAATGATCCCTCTACTTATATGCCATCCTAATGTGTTGGAGAACAGTTAAATGGTTCCAAGGTTGTGACATGAATAAATTTTCATTCTTCTTGGCAGTGAGGTAGATAACTAGGAAGAGAGAGAGCACAGACAGAGTGATCACTTAGTTGACTAACACATTCAGTTCTGTAAGTAACAGTGTTAAGAGCCTCATCTGAGGCAGGGACCCCAAGAACAGAAGAGGTAATAGATTTGAAATATTTTTAGAATTCAGAATCAGTAGGACTGGTAACTAGATTTGGAATATTAAGAGGAGGAAATATTTTAGTATAACTGCAGAGTTTCTGGGTTGGATGACTGTCTTGATGGTACAATTAATTAATATAAAGATCATAGGAAAGTCAGTAGGAATTGATGGAGGGAGAGCGTACAATCAGTGTTGGAGGCTAAGCTTGATGTGTTTATGGGACACAGTGTGATAGAAATGTCCAGGGCAGATGTTCAGATGAAAAGTTAAGGCTGTGGATGAAAACATGAAATTATCATAATTCTAAAACTACTTGGCTTCAATTGAATTTTTCTCACTGTCAGTACTTGCTTGAATTCCTGGAAGGACCTCTTTGGCTTTTCAATATTAATTCTCTTAATGTTAATGTGTCTACTAGAAATAAAAGTCTAAAATTCTATTGCATTCCTGTTTTATAGCAAATATCTTCTCTAACGATCTCATTGGAGAATATTTGTTTGCTTGTTTTCATAGCTCTCTTTCAAAATATTTTGCACAGGTTGTTTTCAAAGCACTCACAGATGAAATTTGTAGGCCATGGGTAACCCACTGACAGATATTGCATAATGCCACTTAGCACCATTGTGCTTGAGGGTATGACCCATACCCCACATTCCATTCTATGGCTTCATCTGTCATTGTCACTGAGATACATTTAGGTATAATGAAACCATCCACCTAGAAACACTACCATAAGCTCAAACATACAAATTCTTATTCATTTACTGTTCAAACAGTTAGTAAGGCCCTTAGTGCTTTTAAAGGTAGGAGGGTTCAGGTAGTAGCAGATGCTCTCCCAATGGCTAATCTTAATTACAATTATGATGTTCCTCTTGGTTGAGCTGATGTAAAGTTGCCCTGTACAACTCTTTGAATTTCTGCCTCTGAGCTTGCTATGAACCCATTTTTCCACTTTTTTGTGGGTCATAGACTACCCAAGTTTGTGTGATATGAACCATTATTAGTGGGCAGAATCTTTAAGTAATTTTTAGTTAAGTAATTTAGCTAAGTATTTAATTCTGTAGCAAACTTGATGACGTCACTCTCCCACTTGGACTTTTTCAATGGCTCCCAATGCCTCTAGGATAAAATTTAAACTCTTTGGCATGTTGTATAAGGTCATTTACAATAAGATTTGGGTCTACCTTGGTTGATCACCACCTTCTCTCACACATCTTTCTGTCTAGTCATATGGGTCTCCACCTGCATTATCCACAAATGGCCCTTTTATCTCTCATTCTGGGTTATGTTTTATTCTTTGTTCCTATTCCTGGTTCCCTCTTATCTTCTCCTCCTGGATAAATCTTACCTGTCCTTCATTATTACTCTTAGGTATCATTTCCTCTGAGAAATATTCTTTGTTTCCCAAACTGAGTTAAGGGACTCTAGTACTTGCTCTTAAAGCACTCTGTATTTATTTCTATCCCAGCACCTACCATGCTCTATATTAAATATCTGCGATTAATTTGTCTCCTTGCAGCAGACATTTCCTTGAGGCTGGAACCATGTTTTCATCTTAATAGCTCCAACATCTCACTCAATACCTGGAACATGGGAGTTGCTCAATAAATGTTTGAGTGCAATGAGTGAGTAAAAGAATAAATATGCTTTCTGTGGCATCCTCTTCCCCAGGTTTCTAGCATTCCCTGTCTCCCTCCCTTCCCTGTCCCTCGGAGCTTTCCTTCCAAGGCTATGGGAAGCCATATTCTTACTCAAGCTCAGAGCAGCTCTGAGCTCTTGTGACTCATTTTTCCATGCAGCTGTCTCTGGATTATAGAATACTGTTTTAGGATTTCACTTTCCAGGACTAGCCACAAGTGAAGAACCTTCCTGAGTAATTTTTTCACACCTATAAAGGACCATACTTTCAATTAACAAATAAACAGAAATGATTTCTAGTACCTTGTTTATGTCTGAGCCATGCTGAACTTTGTATATAACCCCGGAAAAAATATACAGTTGACCCTTAAACAACACAAGTTTGAACTGTTCAGGTCCACTTATACATGGCTTTTTTTCAATAAATACAGTACAGTAGTGTAAATGTGTTTTCTCTTCCTTATGATTTTCTTAGTAACATTTTCTTTTCTCTAGCTTACTTTATAGTAAGAAAACAGTATACAATACATATAACATACAAAATATGTGTTAATGAACAGTTTATGTTATTGGAAAGGTCAACAATAGGCTATCAGTAGTTAAGTTTTGGGGGAGTCAAAAGTTACATGTGGATTTTCAACTCTGTGGGGGGGTCAGAACTCCCTAAACTTTTTGTTCAAGGGTCAACTATACATGTCCCTTTTCACATGTAGGTACTGTTTTATGTTTATATAACACTTTGAGATTCATATCATTTCATTTTATTTTAGTTTGTCCTCACAACAATCCTTTGAGGTAAACAGGGCAAATTCCGGTTTTCCATATTTTAAAGATAGAGAGTAAGGCTGTGAGAAGAAAAATGATTCGTTGGTAAATAGCAGCTAACACTGAAACCCCTGCCTTTTACTCTGGATTCCATTCACTAAACCAAGGTGATGAATGTCTTCTGTCATCACTGTGTGGTGTAGTTACTCTTACAGGGTAATGTCTAGAGATGCATGTGTACTTTGGCATTAGCTTCCTCCAACTCATCTTTTCCCAAACCCTCCCTAGAGGAATATTCTTTACTGCATCGCCATGTTCCTAAGCAAGAAGAACAATGGGAGATGCATTTCTTATATGAACTCTTGCATTGTTTCAGAGGTGATAGTGGAGTGTTAGAGGGCTCCCACCACCCAGGCATGTGTCAAAAGTTACCATTGCCATAGATAACCTTGTCACTGGCCCAACTTTCTGACAGCTGCATGTCTCAGAGGGTGGAGGAGACAACTAAGAAATGGCTACTTTGAGCATAATTTTTGACCCAAAGAAGGAATTTATTTGTGAATTAGAAGGATAAAGGAAACCTGAGGAAACATGGTCATGTCATCTTAAAGCAATGAGTCTCCATCTTTAGGAAGTGAAAATAGCTTCAGCAGTTTGTTCAAAATGCACAGTGCTGGTTTCCCAGAGATCCTTGGGATCTGAGGTGGTGTCTCAGCTTCTACATTATCAGGTATACCAGGTATGTAACTAGAGGGTAGACTTTGACTTTGAACAAAATGGTGTAATAAACGCTTGCTAGAGTCTGTGAGGGAATATAAAAAGAAGGTGTTTGGGGTTGACGATCTTGGGTTCATCTACCTCCATTACTACTTTGGGAAACATCCTTAACTCCTAAGGGCTTTAGTTCCTTCATCTATAAATCAAGGACCTCTCCAGAAACAGAAAAAGAATACCTCCTACCTGATGAGATAATCTAGAGGCTTTAATTATATTTGCAAGGGGGCTTTATAAATTGTTATATATTCAGTGGTAGTGGGCATTCTAATGCTCTACTTTTGTTTGTCCTCACAACAAGCATATGTAGTAAATTTTCCAAAGTTTCAAAGAAAAAACTCCTTGATTCTATGCCACAAGACTGTAGAGGGAGAAAAGAACTGATGAGTGTCAGCTTTCAAGGATTAACTTCTGCTTGTATTACTGGTTTTGACTTTATCAGGGAAGAAAGGAGCATGGGACCTGAAGAACCCACCCCACCTAGTGAGTCAGAGAGTCCCCAGTGAGCAAACATTTTAAAAATCAGATGTATAATAATGCAAAGGAAGTAAAATACCAAGAACAAATAAAACTTTACAAAATTATGTCAAGGAGAATCTGGAGCAAAAATAGTTGAGGTTTGCAAAGAACACCAGGAATAACCACAAAGGGTCATTTTATTTATGTTTAGTGTATTGGTTTTCTATGACTATGTAAAGATGTACTTCAAACAACCATTTATTATCTCATAGTCTCCATGGGTTTGGAGTCCAGGCATAGCTTCACTGAGTCCTCTATTCAGGGACTCACAAAACTGCAATCAAGGTGTTGGTTGGGCTGTGATCTCATCTGAGGCAAGCTTCCCTCCCAAACTCATGATGGTTTGCTTTTTCAGGGCCCTTGGGAGAGACCAAGTCTCTGCTGCTTCGAGTCTCTGAGCTCAGGGAAGACCTATACCCTCTTTTAAAGGGCTTTGTAGATTAGATCAGGCTTACCCAAGGCAACCTTTCCTGTGATTAACTCAAAATGACCTGATCAGGGGCCTTAAGCACATCTGAAAAATCCCTTTGTTTTGCCATATGAGGTAACACAATCACATGAGTGACATTCTATCAATTTTGCCATATTTTGTTGGTTAGAAGCGGGTCACAGATTCTACCTACTCTCAAGGGGATAGAATTGCCAAGGATATGACTCAGGATGGGACACCCAGGATGTGTCTACCATATTTGGAGACAGAAGACCTGGTTCTGCTCTGTAGAACATTTCATTTATTAAGAACACAGGATGTACAGGTACAACACTAAGATCCTAAGATGAATAGGTCACTTTCTCTGCCTATCTTTAAGTAGTTCGCAAGGTGTAGGCCAGAAGTTTGGGGCCAATGAAGAGAAATCAAATCTCTGTCTCATGTTTCTAACTTCTTACAAAAACACTGTGAAGGGGGATAATCTTGAACTGAAAAAAGCAGACATGGGGCGGGAGGAAAGGAGACCCTTGGTGGGTGAAGGAATTATATAGAAGCACTTCACTACTCTGAATGCATCAATGACTATTCACCTGATAAATATCAGTGATGGCAGGATGAAAACTTATAAATAAGAGTGCTGAAGTGCTGTCAGTCATCTTTGAGCAATCAAGGAGAGAAGAGTTAGAACACTGACTTAAGGAGATATTCTAATGGAAATTTGTGCAATGAATATCATTTAGAATATGCGGACATTATGCTCAAACTCAATGATTCTCTTGGGTGGTCAGGAAATCACTTCATGGGGCTCCTCTCTTATGCAAACTTTGCAGACCTGGGCATGCAGCCTAAGGGGGTGATCACATTGTCTCTCCGGCCCTGAGGAGATACAAATGGTATGTAGAAGAATATGTTTATACTTCCCTTTGCTGGTTAAAGCCTGGAGCACAAGTGGAAATGGAATTAGTTTCCAAAAAGCCTGAATCACGTCACTGAAGCTTATTGTATAGACCAATGCATATTCTTCCTTTCTCACCCTCTTCCTTTATCTTTTCTTTTTTTTTTTAAGATTTTATTTATTTATTTAAGACAGAGAGAGAGCACAAGCGTGGAGGAGGGTCAGAGGGAGAGGGAGAAGCAGACTCCTTGTTGAGCAGGGAGCCCCATATGGGGCTTGATCCCAGGACCCTGAGATCATGACCTGAGCTGAAGGCAGACACTTCACCCATGGAGCCACCCAGGCGTCCCTCACCTTCTTCCTTTCTCCTAGTGTTGAAGCTAGGGAAGAAAAGAGTAGGGGAAGGGAGGAGAAAGAAAGAGAAAGAGACATTTAAAGCTAAGGAGCTGATGTATAGGACCAATCTTTGGAAACAGATCTTATGCTCTGCTGTCTTCCTAAGTGATAGGCATTTTCCAACCCTGTCTTGCAGGGTTAGCATTTCCCCAAGAATAACCTAACAGAGCACTCAAGATAATTCCTCAAAGGCCAAGAACTTAAAATATCTGCTGCATATTCTTCTATCTCTATTCCCCAAGCAATCAGGGATCATTCTTCGGCGCAAGGAAGAGTGTTTTCTTTGTCACTGCTTTGCAGGCAACACCAGCACAGCTGTGCCCGCTCATGGCCTCTGTGCTGACCCACCTAGCTTCCTGCCGGGCGGAGAACTCCAGGGCACCACTGCTCCACGACTGACAGAACTTGGTTCACTTCATGGAATTTGCAGCAATGTGTGCCTTGAGCGTCCTTGTTCGGAATGATTTTTCTCTTTGTATAGCCTCTCTGAATCAGGTCCCTTTGGACTTGAAATGGAAGATGATGCCCAGAGCCTGGGAATACGACTATGCCCAAAGGCAACACACACTTCTCAGGGGCACTGGAGGGGAAGCTGCCTTAGGCCAGGCATTGACCTCTTGGGATTCAGATCCATCCCAAGCCATGCACCCCACCCTTTTCGCTTAAAACCATCATAACTCTAAGTAAAAAAAAAATAACTAAACAAAGAAACACACTTCCCGGATTCCTTTTCCTCTGGTTGAGTCCTATTCTCTGCCATGATGGAAGAGAATTTGGAGAAGGTCTGAATTCCTTATTACTGCAGACAGGACTCTGAGATTTAAACCCTGCTCACATCTCAGCCTCATCTTCTGTCACCACCTCAAACAGAGCTGGAACCGTTCAACACTCCTTGTAGACTCTAGTCACATTCTGTTCTTTTAGATCTGTGGAAAAGTTCACAGTTTTCTCAGGCAGAAGCATCTTTCTCCACTTGCCTCTACTAAGCCTCTGTTCATGTCTCTGAAAAGACTTCAACTTTTTCATCATCAGTGATCCTTTCCCCCATCAGCCACCCCCCACCCCGCTCTGACCCCAGGCACATTGTCTTCTCTGCTCTCTGCTCTAGCACGTACCATGTTGGATTAGAATGATTAGCTTTTCTGTCTTTTCCCTATATCTAAGCACAATGAGAAATGGAACCCTGTTTTATTTTATACCCCAATCCTTAGCATGGGGCTTTTATATAACAATACATATTTGTTAAATGCATGATGAATGATGTTGGCCTCATGTAAAAAGATACAGTGAGAAGGGCATAGCAGATGGAGAGTCCCCAATCCTAAAACAGAATGTATCCCTTTGTGCTATATCTACAGTAAGAGGAACACTTACACTGATGAATATTATGTTTAACAAAGCAAACATCAAAGGACTTATTGTCATTTTGCCAGTACCAGCCCCAAGACTTTGGTATGTTGGTGGAGACGTGAGACAGATCTTCTTCCTTTTAGAGATGTATACTATGAATATGTGGGAAAAGTAGTTCACTCTGTGTGGATGACTGTGTGAGTCATTGAGAACCAGGCATATCAGTTCATAATTGACACAGTGGAAAATGTGGAGCCGGATAAAGGTTTTATAAAAAGGGCCTGCCGTGGTGAAAGTTGTGTTTTTGGCAAAATAATCAGAGAATGGCTTTGGGAAGTGGTCTATCCCTTCTCTCCTGCCAATGTAGAAGTTCCTTCCTCTTCATCACTGACATAAGACTTTTCAGCTTCTGCTTAATGTCACAGAGTTTAGAATTTCATAACAAATAGATGCTTCTGGTTGTAAGCACACTATTATACACAGCTGAACACTACCTACGGTTTCTATCCACTTGCTGTAATTTTGAATCTCTGGGACTACAAAGACTAATCAGCCTCACATGGTGGGGTCTTTTTCAAAGTCTTTCTTCCTGGAAAAATATTCTGGTTAACTTGTGAGGATTCACAGTAATGGATTCTCACTAGTTTGTCAAAATCTTCTTTAAAACGGACACCTACAACTGAACATCTTATATGAGATACAGTCTAAACTGTGCTGAACAAAATATAACTCTTGTTACTTTTTTTTGTTTGTTTGTTTGTTTGTTTTATTCTTATGTTAATCCCCATACATTACATCATTAGTTCTAGATGAAGTGTTCCATGATTCATTGTTCGTGCACAACACCCAGTGCTCCATGCAGAACGTGCCCTCCTCAATACCCACCACCAGGCCAACCCATCCTCCCACCCCCCTCCCCTCTAGAACCCTCAGTTTGTTTTTC
>NC_138381.1:49116285-49162308 GCF_054177405.1 Leptonychotes weddellii | reverse complement strand
ATTGAGGTTCATCACAAGTGACTCCATTTTGGGCCTGTTGTTTTCTCTCTCTCTTTTTTTAATAGGTGTAACCCACCAGTTGCATAGAAAGTTTACATAATTTGAAGATAAGGAATTCAAGTATACATGCTTAGTAATTTAAGGACAACTTCATCACCTGTTGTTTAAAAGAAACTAACAATTTCACTCTGTGGAGTTTTTTTTTTTTTTTTTTTTTTTGTACTACCCCCAAAGATTTTTCAACAGCAAGCATTGGAAATATTAAGTTAAAAATATGTTTATCGCACCCAATACTGACAAGGTTGCAGTAAAACTGCAATAGACACATACAATGCTGAGGTGTTGTCAGTTGATAAGAGACTTAGAATAATTCCATACTCCCATTGGTAATTAAACCCTAGAAAATAATCCAAAATATGTGTAACAAGTTACTTGGGGTTGAAATGGCCATATGAATAAAATGTGTATCACCTCCTCTTATATGTCTTCTATAAGCTAGAGACTTTGATGCTTCCCATAGCTGGGGTTCAGCTGCATACACATGTTTCCAATAAATTATGAGGGTACAATACAAAAAGAGAGGTACAAAGGGAATAGAAAAGAGAATACAAAGAGAAAAATCATGGTTCTTGAGATAACTGTCTTCAATTAAGAAGGTCATTCTCAAGGTGGGGTGGACTGTGCAGTGATATTCCAAATTTGGAATGATGCTATGCACGACCCCAATATCCCTAGAAAACCTCTATTATCTATAAGAGAAAGATATTAGAGAAATAAGATAATTATATCAATAAAAGCCCAAACAAAAATCCAAAAAAAAAAAAAAAATCCTAAAACTTTAAGCACTCTCACAGTTCTCTGAAATATTTGGGTATGAAAAAAAAAATCACCCAACTGTTAGTTAAGTCAATAGGTGAAGAACTAAAGAACTCAGACTTATTTCTAGGAATATTATTTAAAATGTGTTAGGGATGCCTGGATGGCTCAGTCAGTTAAGCATCTGCCTTTGGCTCAGGTCATGATCTGGGAGTCCTGGGATGGAGCCCTGCATTGGGCTCCCTGCTCAGCAGGGAGTCTGCTCCCTCTTCCTCTACTTCTCCCTCTCCCTTTGCCCTTCCTCCCACTCTGTACTCTGTCTCACTTACTCTCTCTCTCTCAAATAAATAAATAAAATCTTTTAAAAAATAAAAATAAATAAAATGTGTTATACATCTCAAAATGTTTATTGTGACATTATCTATAGTTGATAGCAATGTCCTGTAATAATTTAGCAAAATATGGTACATCAAATCCTTCCTTGTGTCCTCATGACATCCTGCGTATTCTTCTAGTCTAGTTTTTTTTTTACCATGCAATTGTTTCTTATTTTCTCTATCACCAGACTGAGCTCTCTGAGAACAAGACTATGTCACAAATACACATCATTAAAATCACCCTCTTAGATATCTCTCCAGTGCCTTTGCTCCTCTATCACTATATAATCTTAGCTTATCAAAACCACAAACCTGGTTAAAGCTAACGTTGAACCTGCTTCATACCTTTATTCATGTAGCTAAAAATGGCTGGAAAAAATATCACAACCACACTGACTGGTGTCCCTTTCATTACCACAAAGCTCCAAAGGGCCTTTCATCCTCCCAGCAATCAAACAGGGCTTCTCTGGCCCATTCACTAGCGCAGACCACTATTTTGTACTTTCTCCACTTTTTTAAAACCTTCACTCCCTTCTCCAACATCCCCACTTTTTGCTGGTCACTTTACTTCCTGCTTTTCTGGTTATTGAGAAAACTGAAGCAAATAGAGGAAATCTCCCACATTCTCCCACTACCACATCTACTCACCTTCTAGTTTGTCCCTCATGCTCTGCCTTCTGCCTACCTTATGCTCTGCATTCTTTCTTTACCCCAGGATATCCCTCCAGCAAATCCCTGTCTCTGTCCTACCTCATCAGTTTTTCTCTCTACTACATCATTCTCATCAGCATACAATTATGTATTTTTTTTTTTTGCGCTTGGAATTAAAAAACAAAATGAAGCAACTCCTCTTGACCCCATTTTCTCTCCCACTCCAACCCCACTTTTTTGTTCAGTATCTTTCAAATAAATTGAATGAATCTTTGCTTCTCTGGTACTTCCATGGTGCTTGGCACATTATACTCCTTCAATAAATATTTTTGAAGACCCTATTGTGTAGTTGTATAAAATGATACAGTTATTTAAGAAAAAGTGTGTAATATGCTGAATGAAAAAAATCAGCAAATATTACATGTGCACCATTTATATAAAATGTGAACATATTTTGACAAAGAACAGAAGCTGTTGCACAAAAATGAGACAGTTTTGTCATATTAGAAGGATTAATAATGATTGATTGCTATTATATGGAAAGTGCTTTATTGATTTTTACATTCACAAATTTAAGCAAAAGGAAAAAGAGCCTCCATCATGGCCCGTCCTTAAAAATGAACCCACTGGACACCTGGTGAAACCATGTGCAGGGGGAGTCAAGCTACCTGAGCCTGTATCCACGACTCACAACTTAATGCCTGACCCATGGCTGGCTAGAACTTAGCACTCAATCTATTTTTCAAGACTTACTTATTGAGTTCCTATTGAATGCCAAGTACTATGTTAGGTGTTAGGGATACAGTGATAAACATAAGTATCCATGACATTTGATAGATAAATGGAAGAGTCCTGAATTGGGTTGGGGGGGGGGAAGCATATATGGTTTCTTTAAAGAAGTGACCTTGAGCTGAAAGCTAAAGGATGAAATGAAATCAATGGGGTGACAGTGCAAAGTGAGGGTGAGACAATCTCATTGTAGAGAGAGATGTGCATATGCAAAGTCTGTGATTGAAGGGGGAATGATGCTTTTAAAGAAATGAAAGAAGTCAGAGTAATTGAAGTGCAAAGAATGAGAAGAGGGGCTGAAGATGACACTAGAGAGGAAGCATGGTCAGACATGTAGGGTTTGTAGTCCATTCTGTGTAACTTGACCTTCATTCTTACAGCATTGTGAAGCCATTAGGCGTTTATGCAGAGGAGTTATATAATCAGATTTGCTTTAAGGCTTCTCTTGATTATAGATAGGAGCCCTGCTTTCCCAAATTGTCCATATCATGGCACACACATAGAATGATGATATTTCCTCCATGTCCTGGTGAAAGCAAGAGGGGATTTGGGGGTATTTAGGTGAGAGTTGATAAAAAATAATTACATGGTCTTTATATAATTAAAATTAGTAAAATTAGTAAAATTAAGAACTAGGATGTAAACTGAGATACAATGTATTAGGTTATACATTAAAAGTTGAATTTGTAAAAAAAAAATCCAATATAATGCTGAAACTCTACTTTGTGAGATGTACTTGTGTGCATGCATTGTTAGAATGATCATCTTGCAGTTTACTCAGGCACTATATGATGCCATGTCAGGCACAAATCTATTTGACACAATTATTTGGGTCATGTCTTGAGTTGTATCTATAGAATAGCTTCCATGTGGCTTATTCTTTAGGCCCCAAAGGCCAGACTTTGGGTTGTATAACTTGCTCCTTGCACACCTGTAACTCATACATGTCATTGCCTGGGGAGCTCTGCATTTGAGAATGGATTGGAGAAAAGCCCAAGGGGTTATACAGCTAAACAAATTCATGGGCCATTTTATAGTATAGCCAAAGAGGAATAGCAAGTTGGATCAGCATGGTAAACATAGGGATGCACAAAGTGTATGAATTTGATAGATATTTTGAAGGTAAAATTGATAAGATTAATGATGGCTTGGATGTGGAAGATGAGGAACAAGGTGTCAAGGATGACCTCTAGATGTCTGGCCAATGGATTGTGGTATGATTATTATTATAGGTAGAAGAGCCTTGGGAGGGTGGGTCATGAAATCAGTCTTACACTTGTTACATTTGAGATGTGACTATATGGTGTAGATAAATCATTACTATCTGCTAGGGACTCTGTTAAGCACATTATGGTTTAACTCATGTTTTTTTTTTAATCATCATATCCTTATAAGATAGATTTTCTTATAAAATCTATTTTCCTGGGCCACCTGGGTGGCTCAGTCGTTAAGTGTCTGCCTTTGGATCAGGTCATGATCCCAGGGTCCTGGGATCGAGCCCTGCATCAGGTTCCCTGCTCAGCAGGAAGCTTGCTTCTCCCTCTCCCACTCCCCCTGCTTGTATTCCTTCTCTCATTTAATCTCTCTCTGTCAAATAAATAAATAAATAATCTTAAAAAAAAATCTATTTTCCAACTGAGGGAACTGAGATCTGGAGTGACCAGTGACTTGCCATGGTCACAATCAAGAAGTGTTGGAGCTTGATTTGGGGCCTAGGCAGTCTGTTTCAAAAGCTCACTATTACCTACAGCTCATCTCTCTGTGACTAACCTCAGCCAGGTCTTCACCTTAATTTCAGCCCACCTTCTGTCCACACCAGCCTCTATGGACTTACTTTCCAGGACTCTCCACAGATGACTCTTCTGGATGTCCCCTTAGACTACTCAGATTTTCTTCTTTACTCTGATGTCCATGAGCCCCCTACATCTATCTGGTCTTATGTTCTCCTATTCAAACTACATTCTCAAGTTGTCTTGCACTAGGCTCCCCAGCAACTACAGTGTGCTCTCTGTACAGGGATCCTCAATGTCACCTCTCCCAGCTTCCCACAAATACTGACTTCAGCTGAGGACACTTGGGCTTACAGCTGACCAGGACCTTGAGTCATGGAAGACCCTGCAGGCTGACCCACCCAAACCTGTAGATCTGTGAGGGAGAGATCCAAAACTGAAGCCTTTATGAACTCATAGAATGTCTCCGTCAGGGACTTTTGTCTCACAGAGAAATATTTTATCTCACATCTAGTTTTGGAGTATAAAAGGTATTCTGTTCATTTGACAACCCAACTTCCTTTTGTTCTCTCCTCATTCCTCTGGACCAATCTGGTGCATTGGACACTGTTCCATAGATACTTCTCTAAAATTTTCCTCATTCCTAGTTTCATTGTATAAATCATTCCTGGATTTCATTTCATTCTTTTTTTTTTTTAACCATGACACGATATTTCTCTTCTCCCCTTACTTTTCCTTTATGCCCCCTCGTTCCCAGTATTAGATTCTTATCTTTTGCCACTTGTCTCTTATGTGTTCTTTCTCCCAGGGGTATATCTATTCTCTCAAGTTCTAATTATAACTTTATGGAGGAAAAGTATGAACTCCAACCCTGTACCTTTTGTTACAAGTCTTCCTCCAGGCTTTGATCCATATGTTCAATTTTCTGCAGGTTAATTCCACTTGAGGAATTATTTCTCATATCAGATATGTCTTATATCAGAGCCCCTCTGATGTGTTCATCCTTGCAAAGGTACCAGCCACTTGCAGAACAATACGATGGCCACTTGCCATTTGCCCTGGGAGTGCTAGTCCTTCCCTTTGGCTGCTACTCCTAGTTGACCAGCTATATGTCTAGAATTTCAGGCTCCCCCAACCATGTCAGATCCTAGGTGAAACCCCAAACTTCAGGTTATGGCTTCTGGCATCCCAAGTGCCTACCTAAGGGCCAGGTGATGAAGGAGTTAAATCTTCTTAGAGTGAATTTTGACCAAAGAGAAATGGCAGTCTGAAGGCAGCCAAGGTGATTGATTTCCCATCTTCCTATAACCCACAGATTAATCCAAAATATGGTTTTTCCACCTAACCTATATGGAAAAGTCCTGTGAGCTAAGAAAAGCACCTGGTCAGTCACCTTTGTGTCTCTCCTGGGCTCATTGTGAGAGCATGGCCAGTCCAGGAAAGCATCATTGTACAGCTCCCTTCCTTCCTCACTTCACTTGGCTGTACCTTTACCTTCACTGCTCAGGGTGTACACTTGCAAATAATGCATTAGCATGTTAATCATTGCCTCAGGCTCTGCTTTCTAAAGAAACCAGGTTAAGAGAGCTCAAATTCAATGTTGTTCTGGGGTTTTTTTTTTTGAGAAAAAGACATTTTTTTCATCACTCAATTTAGCTGCTGTGTCTGTCAAAAATAACACAGTTAACCTATCACTCAAGATGAAAAGCCTGTGGTCATTTAATGCTGCTCATTCTTTCTTTTATTACTAAAATCCAGACTCTCAGAAGGCCTGTTGGTTCTCCCTTCACAGGAGGCATTTCTTCCCCATTGCAGACCACTGACACTATTCTGGTCCAGTCATACCTCAATTACTGCATATACTGCTGCTTTCTTACCTGGATTCTCTGACTCTGGTCTCTTCTTCCAGTAATCCAGTCCATCTTTCACATTCTATCAGTGTACAGTACCGATCTTCTTTAAATATCATCAGTCTCCGAAAACATGCAACCAAACACAATCTAGTGTTCAATGACCTACTACAAAAACTTGACACTCTTTCTGTATTTAAAGGACTTTTAATTACCCAATATTCCTATCCACCCTTCTCTGGTGTAGTTCCAAGCCAGTTTGTTTTTAACCTCTGTACCTTTGCTTACACTATTTCTTTGACCTGAAGCACGTTTTCCTCTTAAATAATTCTTCCCTGATTTTCAAATCCCAGGTTAACACAATCTCTCCTTCATGAGGTTTATGATAAGAACTCTAGAACACACTTCCCTTGAATTCTTTTAACATTAATCATCTGTAAAGTTTAATTTCTCAGTTGCATATTGCTTTATGCTGATCATAAATTGTTTGATACTTTAGTTATGTTTTCTGAACTGGATGACATTTTTTGACCATAGAAATGTGTCATTCTTTTTATGTGGCCTTAATTATATAGGACATAAAATAGATGTTCAAAACATTTCCTTAGTGATTGTGTCATTGAAAATGAATAGTCCATGAACTATAACTAGAAGTGTCTTGGTCAGTTGAGGGCTAGGTAACACTGCCTGATAATAATGACCAGTAATAAGGACAGTTCAAGTTAATGAACAAAGTGATATCAGATGTCCATCACACATACTTATGAATGCCACCCTAAAGGGGATTCAGTGATTGAAAACTAAGCATGTATAGTTCACTGCTGTTGCAGGAACAATAGTGCTCTTCCTTCAGTGTGAGTGATCCTGCCCCTGGTAGGTAACAGTTATATTTGGATAAGCAGTATGGAATTAGGGAAGCAAGTCACATCTCAGCCTTATATCTCAGTGCCACTGTAGACCTAGATCAAACTTTTATTGGCCAAAGTAATAGAATGTACCAAGCAGGGGACAGGAGAGTAGCTTGACAAAAGGTCAGTGTGACTGAAGTGTGCACTGAAGTGTGACGAGTGACTGGACATATACTCAGTCTGTGAAAGGTAGAAGTTTATGTTAAGAGTTTGGATTTCATCCTATAGTTAACGGTGTACCACCAAAGCTTTCTAAATACAAATCTGATCAAACAAACCTGTTTCAGAAAGATAATTTTTTAAAGATTTATTTATTTATTTATTTGAAAGAGAGAGAGAGAGAGCTCACACAGAGGGAGAGGGAGAGCCTCCGCTGAGCAGGGAACCCGATGTGGGGCTCGATCTCAGGATCCTGGGATCATGACTTGAGCTGAAGGCAGACGCTTAACCAGCTGAGCCATCCAGATGCCCCAGAAAGATTATTTTTATAGCAATATGGTAGATGGAAACAATGGAGGTGGGGAAGCTGATTGGTAGGTCTATTATTATTCTGGTTTTCAAACTGTGTTTTGGGGAACACTGCGAGTCCCTTAGAGATGGGTCACCTCAGAGGAAAATGAGATTGAGTGGGTGAGAATCTGGGTCTCTAATGCAAACTGACAATACCCGCTTATATCTGTTGCAACTAGACTTCTAAGTAAAATTTTATTAAAAGAAAATATTCTGTAGCTTACAGCTTACTTAACAGACTGCATGGAAATTATTAGAGAGATTTCAGAACTTTCTTGAGGTAGATTCAGTTCAGCTTGCTTATCCATAACTCTGTGAGGTTAAAAAAAATGAGGATCATTGGGTGACTGCATAGAAAATGTTGCATTAACCAAGGTAGAGATTACTCCAGATAGAGGATATTTACAGATAGGGAGCTTCTTATCAACTCATCCATTGTTTATGGGGTGCCTCTAGACAAGGATTTGCTGAGAGGTAGAGATTAGGATCTAGAGTCCAGCAGTAAGGTTAAAAATACCTTGGGAAGTCATATATGTTAGAATAGCATTGAAGCCAAGGATCATAGTTAAGGGATGAAGCAGCAATGATTAACCTCTACTGATCACTCATTATGCACCAGAGATGCCCTAATCTTAATCTTCATGACTACCTTTTACAAGTAAGGAAACCAAGGTGCATGATCTCATCCAGCAAGGAAGTAGAGACCAGAGGAACTGAGATGACAGACTGAAGGCCAGATGGTATCCAGACCGTGAGTATGACCTACCTGCCTATATGGATACTTTAGCCATTCCAGTGTTTTATAGTTGGCTTTTAAATTTGTCAAGTTTTAAAATTTGTTATTTCTGACTTCCCTGGACAAATTGGATGGTCAGATAATATGGGGCTACTGTTTCCTCATGGCCAGAGATGCTATTTAGGGGCTCCCCCTGCAGATGGGCACATGGGCTCTCCAGGTGAGCACCTTTCACCCCACCACACTATGCCAGCTTCAGTTCCTCCAGGCTTTTGGGTCTTCAACCCCTGAGGGAGAAGAACACTGACAATGGGACCCGAGGACACTGGTATTTATTATGAAGTAGAGCCAGCAAATGGGTTTGTTATTGTTTTGATTATTTTCTTACTGTTTTTTTGTTTGTTCATTTATTTGTTGTTGTTTTTTTTTTAAAGGTATGAGGCAAACAGAAGTTCTGTCGTTCGGGTTAGGGGAGAGAATAGGGGTTCTGCCGCCCAATGAACCTAAATGATAATTACTGTTTCTGAATCCAAGGACCGCCATCATATAAAATGTAACATCACATAATGTCATATAATGTAATCATAAACTGTTAACATAGGGGTAGAACACAATATGTTCGAATATAACATAACCTGATCTACTAACATAAAGTATATGTTAGATTGAGTTGGGTAGGACAACAATGTCAAGGCTAAGGGCATAAACTCTGAAGTCAGCCTCGGTTCAAACTGTCACTGTGCTGGTTACCACCTGCATGACCTTGCACACTTTATTCTGTCTTTCTGTACCTTCGTTTCCTTACTTGTAAAAGGTAGTTATGAAGATTAAGATTAGGGCATCTCTGGTGCATACTGAGTGATCAGTAGAGGTTAATCGTTGCTGCTTCATCCCTTACCATGCACAGACCTCATCAATGTACTGAGTCTTTGTAAATCCGTAACTAAGCTAGCAGGAACTAATGAGAAATTAGCTAACATTTAAATATGATGTGTTGTTATTACAACCATAACTCTTAAATCTCTACTAGAAATAGCTGAGCACCTTGAGGGTTAAATATCTGATGTTCTGACCATATGGACATTGATAGGTTTCTATTTCTAAGATGAAGGCATTTATTTCTGTTCAAGAGCTGTTAATGCATGCTCTAAAGTATGAGTTTTTGTAATTAAGTGTGATTAATTCAGGATAAAACAACAAATCAGTATTTAGATTACCAGCTCCATCAAGATTTATTGTCAGAAAATTATGTGGAATTTATAGGAAAAGGAATATTTGTAGAAAGGGTTTCTCTGTGAGGAATGCTAAGTGATTCAATTACACACTCCCGTAAATTTTTATTCAGAAGCTGGATCTGCTGTCTAGCTTCATTTAAAAATCAGTCTCAAAATCTCAGAGTTTAATTTTGGGGTCCAAACCTCATACATATTTATCTTTAGAAAACTGATAGAGATGTTAGACATTCACAGTGAGATAAATAATTAAGTTAAAACGAGACTTGGGGATTAAAATTTTAAAGAGCTTTCTTTCAAGTGTCTGTCCAGAGAGTTCTTGAATTTCTGAGAGACTGAGTTTTGTTGGAACCAAATGAAGAGAATTTGGGAGGTTTGGGGGGCCAATTCTGCTCTTCAGAAGCATGGATCTAAAGGAAGTCTTGAGGAAGGCACATTAAACCATGCTACCTGCTTTTTAATATTTGATAATAAATGTTTTGTTCTGAGGAATCCAAATTACAATCAGAATCATAGGACTTCAGAATGGGGGAGTCTACATAGATAATTTAGAGGAGGCCTTCATTTTGTAAAAAGGAAACTATGGCATGACGTGTTGGTTACTATAAGAATAATTTATATATCATCAGTCATGTTTTAGCTTTTCAAAGCAAAGCAAAGCATAGTGATTAGTTAGACTCTGTTAGAAACAGAAACTTTGCATTAACCAGTTACATACAAATTGGCTACTCATTCAAATACTGGCCCAGAATCTGGCAGGCAGCTTGGTATGGAGTGGAAAGCATTGAAATAGTCAAATAGCTTTTATATTCACTAAACAACCTCATTCTTTTGTCAATCTTATTGGAATAAATAGAACTGGGGTGGGATGCTTGCATATGGATGTATATTATACGCATGTCTACTCTCTCCTCCTTATGCAAAGGCGTCTGGTAAGAATACAAATGAGCAAAGGAGGTTAACATATCAGGAATTTGGAAAAATTATGATTAGAGAAATACAAGAAGGAGTAATAACAAAGACTAGAAATAAGAGAAAGAATACACAGAGATTACCTCCATCTGACAGAGGAATTTGGAATACAAGGATGCTATGCAATTTGTCAGCTAGTAAGTGGCAGAGTCAGAAATCTATAAGCCAATTTTCCAGATCTTAGTCTGTCTCCTGAGCTATGCCATGCTTCTCAAACATAAATGTGTTGGCATCTCTCTCGAGGACCTTGTTAAAACACAGATTTCTGCTTCCATGGGTGTGAGGTAGGGTCTGGGTTCTCATTTAGGACAAACCTGCTGGCAATAGCAATGTGCTGGGGTGCACTCTTAGTGGCAAGGGACCATATTCCGTATACTTAATGTGGACAGAAACAAAAAGCAAAATAATTTGTTGTCTAGGAAATTATCTTCTTTAGAATGCTCATCTGCAGCTCTCAAGAAAATGCAAGGCCCCTAGCGGAGCAGTTGGACAGGTTTAATCTCAGTGCCTTAAATTTTGTCATCACTTGCGGCCCAGCATATGCCTGAAGGAACCAGTTCCAGTTTTGCTTTTTCCCTAGTAAGGCCTACTATTAGGAAAAGCCAGAAATTATTTCACACTAACGAGTGAACGCCTGATACCAACTTAGGATACTTTCCTTGGAGTATTTGAATTTTGTCAATACTCAAAGTACCCTAGTTGTAGAACATAGTTTCTCTGTCATTGGGTGAGGAATATCCATTTTGGGGTACTAAGGGGTGCTCTCTATCCACTAGTGACCTTCCCCACCAGGGAATTCTTACGTATTCAGCTTACATGAATTTCCATACCTCAAATTTCTCTCCAGCTTTCTCTTTTATTCCTTAGCTTTCTACCACTGTTCATGAAGGACTAACCCAGGAATCTCTGAGAGTTGGGGGCTTTTCAAAGGCTAGATGACTTGCATTTTTCTACAGTTGACTTGCTGAGATGTAAAAAAAAAAAAAAAAAAAAAAATGTCTGTTGGGTTCACCCTACATTGGAAATCAAACACATGAGAGTTTTGAGCAGAGATCAAAGGTTGAACCAATTTAGAATCTGGGTAAGGAAAAAAAGATTTGTGCATTATCAGTACCCTAGCAAAGAATTTTGTATTAAACGAGAATTTGGAGCAAAATCAGCACTCAGGATAGTACACAAGAAGTCCTCTATTGTATGATGATTTGTTGAATGAATGAGAGGATTAATAAATGAGTTATTCTGTAGATGAGGAGAAAGGGGCTAAGGTGTAGTGATTCCAAATACTACTCTTTCATTCATCTTATTTGATGCAATTGCAAATAGGGTACCAGGGAAATTCCAGTAACAGTTTACAGAAAATAAGAGAGGGAAGTCAGGGAGGAGGGTGACTATTTCTCCCTCATTTTTCTCCTTTTATCCTCCTCCAGCTATCCAGGCACCTGTCACTTCCTAGGTTTATTTTTTTCAATAGCTTTATTTGCAAGACTAGTTTTATCTTCTTGTATTTCAGTCTCTGAAGCATTTCTTTCTTTATGTATATTTAGAAGCCTGTCCATTTCACTGGAGAATAAATGAACTCCTCTTTTTTGCTGGTATAAACTCCACATGCTGGTGTGAGCACAGCATAAAATGTACAAAAACAAAACAAAACAAAGAAACAAACCAAAATAAGGCATGTGATACCTTCTGAAAGATTGGAATAACTTCCCAGCCCAGAAACAAACAAAAAAAGTGTGTGTGAATTGGAAGCCTGTGCGCAGTATATCGCTACCCTCTTGAGCAAAAAACAATCCTGTGTGTCCCTGGCTTCATGACTGTGGTCCTCAGAAAATTGGATGCAGTATTGAATTAGACATGCTGGAGTTGACTGGAAGAATACCTGTGAAGGATAAGGGGAGAGAGCAGGAGTGTGTAGGGAGAGGCTTCAGACTATACAGGTAAAAGGAGAGGAGGAAGGAAGGAGGATTGGGCTAGGAAGAACTTCAGACTACAGAGCAGTTTTAAGATAGTCTCAACAGGCTGATCGAGAATGCTGATGGCCAAATAATTCATCAGATGGTCCCACCTCCCAGAGGAATGGGTCTGCACTAATACACTCCCCATGCTCACTCACTGGCTGGGAGCTGCTGGTAATATTATCGTCATTGTGAATGCAATGGTATATCCGGAGTAGTAGCTGGATCAGTCACTTAACTCCATCCCCTTAAATAAGAGTTGTGGGTGGTGTGTTTTCACAGCCATCACAGCGACCCCTTGAGCTGTGAAGATTGACATCTCCATGCAGGCTCAGGGAACAGCTCCTCCATGTTATCCATGGACCATTCTTCCTGTAGGGTAACTTAGAGGGGGGAGATCAGTGGATCACACTTTAGCCCCTGTCGATAGAGTTGGTCTGCGGATCTCAACTAGTGTTTACCCTTGGTCTCATCTGCTATCTACTCTAAATTGCCCTCACCCTCAGCGGTCACTGTGGTAGGTCTTGGTGGCTTATTGGTGGTGAAGAAGCTTAGCTAACGTCAACTGGTTGAGCCATTTTGTTCCTACTTTGTTGTTCAGTACCTCTTGTATTTTGAATCGTTTCTGGTAGTGCTTTGGATTTCTGAGTATCGATATCAATGGAGACCCTGGGTCCAACAGCCCTCATCATGTCTGAGTACTTCCCTTTCTGTGATACAACCACCAAAGTAACATTCGTAGGTCCCTTTTGGCAAGGGAAAAATGGGGAATCATTAGAGTATATACTGGCTACAGTTTTGCAAATTCCTTCCTTTTAATCAGTGGATTCTGGATCTGAACAAGTGATTATGACATCTTATTGGAGCAACTGCCCTCAGTCTCTTGCTCCTTGATTCTGCCTTCTCTGGCTACAGATACTAAGCAGCATCCTTGTTGACAGCCCATGTGTTTCACTTCTAGGAATCCATGTTCTCGTAACCATCTCCATACTTCTCTCTGCACTGACTGCCCCCTCTGACTTTTCCAGCTATTCCAGGAATGTCAGCTGCCCAACTTCTCTTGGCTAAGCAGCATCACCACATGGTCTTTACTGATTCAGGCCCCACCAGCCCTATGGGCATTAATGAACCCAGCCCTGGGCAGCCCCTCTTCCTCTCAGCCTTTACCTCCACTGCGATTCTTGGCCGTGCTGGTGCCTCTCCTCAGCCGCTCAAAACCCAAGGGTGTTGCCTTGGCTATTGCTGCTACACGCAAACTGATTTTTGCAGGTCTCTTAATATATAATATCCTTTCTGCCTTATCGGGCTCAAAATATTCCCAGCTGGATTATAACTCTAGTTATCAGCCTGGTACCTAGGAGAAGAGGTGGGAGCAGCTCTTGAGGGAGGCGCCATGCACCTTGTCGGGGAGAGGGCTCTGTATCATTATTTTCCAGCATGGAGGAAGTGCTGGCTCCTAGTAGAGAGGGGTGGGCCACATCCACAATCTTTGAAGGCTAGCGTCTACAGAGCCAAATTCCCCTGGAACTTCCATCACCATGCCCTATCCCATGTTTCAGGGTCCAAAGTTTTCTCAACCAGGGCTCGAAACGTAGTAAAACAGACTGCCGTGGCTGAGCATTTAAACTTCTTTGGAGCTCGGTGTCTCTATCACGTGAGTCCGCTCCTCAACTGAGTCAGACCTCTCACTACAGGAGTTAAGGGGCTCTTTGAAAGCAAATGAAAAGGCCCTCTGGCTCTCATGCTTACCTTTAATTGTTTGTTCACGGCCCACAGTTTCTCATTATGCTCCTGTGGGGTCTCAGTACAACTTAGCAATAACCAGCCAATTCTACTGTCCTTATAGTGATTACTCCTTCATATCTTTCAAGTGCCTGGACCATTGCCCTTGGAGGGGGCATTCCATCTGCCAGGATGTTTTTCCAGGTCACCAACAAAGAACTCTGAAGCAAATGGGCCACACACGGCTCAGGCTGGCCTCCTCCTTGTCCTCCAGGTAGCGAGTGAAGCACACCCCAGGCCCCTCTTCCATCCCTGCTTCCTCGATCCAGCCCTGACACCACCTGTGTTAGTTTGAATCCTCTGAAAAGCAGACGGCAGGCTGGCCTCAGATGTGCAGGGCAGTTGTTGAAGGGATGCCAGGGAAAGATCATGGGAAGAACCAGGAATGGGCAGGGAGAGGCTTGGCCTGACACCTGTGAAAGGAGATGGGGGCAGGAGCAATGGAAGATTGGGTAGAAAGAGACTCACACCACAGAGCAGTACTAGGAAAAATGCTACCTGGCTGAAGCAGAGGCCCTGTGACAAAGTTGCATGTTAGAGAAGACTCTTCTGTCTGGAGGAGTGGCCATGGACCATCCCTCCATGGCCCGGTCATTCACTGGCTGGGAACGTCCAGGAGAAACCTGAGTCTTGGCATTCCCGTGGTGTGGTCCAGAGAGGGGGCAGCCAAGTCAACTAGGCTCCCCACTGCCACCAGCAAGGACTGTAATTGCTTCCTGATGAATAGTTAACATTTATTACATGTTATTTGTTATATGCCAGGCACCCTGTCAGAGCTTTGGAATGCATCTTTCCAGTTAATCTTTGTAAGTGCAAAGATTGTTCCCACTTTTCAAAATCAAACTGAGGCTCCAAGAGGTTAAGTAATCTGCCAAAGGCCACAGGACTTGGTCCCCTTAACAGGAATCCTCTGCAACTTCCCATCAAGGCAGTTTTGTAGATATTTAAAAAACACATATTCTGTTTCTAAAGGTTCACCAAGTTTTTGGAATGTAATAGTAAACCAGGCAGCATGGGCCCTACCCTCACAGAATTTAAATCCAATCAGGGAAATTGATGTGCAGATATGTAATTATAATATGGCTTTTCAACTTTCTAGAAAGGCCCTTATGAAACCACGTGAGGCTTCCTGGGGAATGTGATATTCATCTGTGACTTGAGGATGGGTAGCGTTTAAGCAGGTGACAAAGGGTGGTCAAAGAGGGTACCACGTAGAGGAAACACTATATAGGCAACTGCCAATAGCCAAAGGAAGCATGGCAGCTTCAACATTCTTAGCGAGAATGGGCATCCTAGCACGTGGAAAGGCTCTCCAAACTGTTAGTCATTTCAAGCTGTGTTCTCTTGGAGGTGTGCAGAAACAGAGCAACAAGCAGAAAAGATAGGGTCATATATCCTCAAAAAGCATATATTCAATAGTATGAAAATTGCAATATGGATGGGAAATAAAACATTCTTTCAACAACAACTTTGGAATAGACTTGCATTGTACTTAATTGACCTGAGATTCTTACAGACCTTTCTATTTGACTAGTACAAGAGTTTCCTGGTTGAAATCTCTCCCTTCCAGCTGTTTCCAGGTACTGCTCCACTGTTACCGTCTCTGAGGGTCCCATAGGTTGTTTCATTTCTAAACTCAGTGTAAGGCTTTCCTATTGGTTCTCCCAGAGAATCAAGTTTTGTGTCCCGATTTTCAAGATACTTCAGAAGAGAAGGGGCTTCTGGTTATCATAGCAGGAAGAGGTCAGTAATTTCTTGGTATCCAACTGGTCAAAATTGTCAAAATCCACCATTTCAGGGCACTGGAAATTGGTCTCGGAGGAAAACAAATTGAAACATTTGTTTTTGAAAAACTGCTAGACCTCTGGGTAAGAACATGTGGCTTTTGTGCCAAAGGCACTTTCTCCCACTTCAGGTCTTTCAGGCATGATGGGGCTGGCCGCAAAATCAGCAACTTTGCTGGCAAGAGGGGTAAAATCCACTGGGGCGAGAGGCCAAACCCTGTGTAAAAGAGGCAGATTTTTACCTAAATGGAAATATTTTAACCACCAACTGATGAACTGAGAGACAGAAGATGTTATATGCACAGAGTGAAACACTACTCAGTGATTCAAAGAAATGAACCACTGACAGGTGCTACAACTTGGAAAAACCTAAAAAAAAAAAAAGACTATGCTAAGTGAAAGCAGCCAGTCACAAAAGAACATATATGATATGATTCTCTTTATGAGACATACCCAGAAAAGACAAAACTACAGAGACAGAAAAGAGGCCATTTGGTTGCCTGGGGTGGGATCAATGAATGCCTGCAAACAAGTATGAGGGAACATTTTGGAAGTGTTGTAAAACTGGATCATGGGAATGCTCACACAACTCTATAAATATACTAACACTGACCCGAACCGTACACTTAAAATGGGTGCATTTTGTAGTACATAAATTATACCTCAATAAAAGTGTGAAAAAACTTCTCCAAAATCTTGCTCCATCACAGCCTGAAAACATCTCCTGATACTGTCCACGCTCGCTGTGCAGCAGAGCCTTGGTCCAAGCGGACTCCTCGCGGTTCTGTCCGCTCCTCTCCTGCACCTGCAACCTACGCAGCCTCAGTGCACTGCTGAGCTGAGCGCAGCTAGCAGCTGATACCCTCGTAACTGCCGTTTTGGCTGCAAGAAGCCCTTTGCTTGCCTAGTGGAGCAAGCGGATACTATCGTTTCTTGTATTTCCCCTGCCATGAAAACTTCAGGGAACATGGCCCCGGTCCCATTTTCTTCACTCAGCCTTCCCTGACTGTTCTAGTTCATAGGTAAGTACAGTTTAATAGTTAGCTGTTCTTCACTAATTTAATTCAATAATCTGAGCAAATTGTGCCCAAAGCCTACCATGCTTTCAACGTAGCACATATGTGCCAGAGAAAAACAAAGTTCTTACTTCCATGGAACCTATATTTTAGCAATTATATTGATACTGTCCCCATGTAATTAAATCGATGTTAGTTCTGCTGCCTTCGTTACAGTATAATTCATTCTTTGAGGGTAGGGAGTCTCTTATACTACTTTGCATAATCTCTAACACATGCTTCGTATGGCTTAGGTCATTTAGTGAAATGAAAGTGTCACTCTCAAGGATATTTGCATGTTAAGTCTTAATTTTATGTGTAAGAAGGAAAACCTGGGAACAGCAACTTAGCGATTTTTGTAAGGGAGTGGGTAGAGATTTATTTGTACCAAGTAAGTGAGAAGGGGTGATTCTTTCAGTGTTAAAATTAAATCACTGAATGAGTTTCAGCTCTGTCTACATTTAAGGAGAATTCTGGACCTACTTCAAGTTTTAATCTACACTTGTGACATGGAAGTATGTTAGAAGTTTCACTGGTGAGGGTAGATAAAGCCCGCTGTTGTAGTATGAACTTCTGGTATTCAGTAGCTTGGTAGAAATTTATTTTTTATTTATGCCAAGTCCAATGTGTGCTTGGCAGGTGGTCTACCTCAAGGTCATTCCGGGACCCAGGTTTATAGGCTCCTTCCAACCAGCTGACCGCCGACAAGAGATTCCACAGGGAAGACACACCCTCTTCTTACCCACTTCCGTTCACACAGCCCTCCCACTCACGTCTATTGGCAGGAACTCAGTCACGTGACCACATCTAAATGCAAGGGAGCATAGCAAATATAGGTTTGCTATGTGTCCAGGGGGAAAAGGAAATGGGTTTTTTTGAACATGTAGCAATTTCTGCCTCAGAATTTGTACCCTGTTGTTCCAGAATAGCTCAGTAACCTTGGATATTTCTGACAAATGCTTATGAATAATTCACTTTGATATGGTGGAGAAATGCCATATGCTGGCTATATTTGTGCTATCTTCAATTTTCATCTGGGCTACTTTCTTTTTTATAGTAAAAATAACAACTCACATTGTTTCACATGACATTAAATAAAAATTGCATTTTACAAACAATTAGTATATTATGATGGCCATTTGGTAAAATGGAAATATGTACACAAAGAAAATCCTGAAGAAAAAATATCAAGATGTTAGTCGTTATCCCTCTGGAAATGGAAACACTTTTCACTCTTTTTTATTTTTCTGTGTTTTCTGAAAAGTTCAGAATAAGCAGACGTATTTTTACAATCAGAAAAATAAAACAATTCTATTTAAAATAATAGGGACCTACTTACACAGTGTGTAGCTAATCGTATAGGGTCCTTTACATGCTTTATTTTATTGCTCTTGTGGGTTAGTAAGGCAGACTTTAGTAGTATTATGCCCATTTTGCAGATGAGGGAATGAAGGTCAGGTGAAGCAAGTAACTTGCCCAAGGACACACAGCCAGAAACAGCCAATCTGGGACTTGGACCCAGAGCCCATCCTTTCAAATTCTGTTTTTCCCCTAATATCAAGTTGGTTTCGGGAGCCCAGAAGTGAGATATTGTGTTCCCATTCACAGTTATTAAAGAAAACACATGGACACTTGTTTGCAGTTTCTTCCAGCTTCCTCTTAGAAAAACACAAGAGAAGTTTCTTTGTGACTTTTGCAACAAAATAATACAGAACTAGGAAAAGGGAAGTGTTGAGTGCTTTTAGGTGAGGGCTTTCTGACAGAGAAATTACAGTGGAGAGTCACCTTTATCATCTCTGTCCACTTGGACAGAGTTTGCTTTCTGGGCCCTTGGCAGCTCTCTTTTCATAACAAGTATTGGAAAAGTTTCCAGGCCATCTTGTCTGTGCCACATCTGATCCAGATGGCTTTGAACACTCCAAATTTAGTTCCTATTTTGTTTTCACCTCTCAGGGTAAAAAAGAACAGCCTGTAACAATGCTGTGGAGAAATTTCTGGAGCAAACACTGCACGGTGACTGCACAGGAAAGACAAGGTTGCCACTGCTCTGGTGAGCTAATTAGCCTCTTATAATTGTCAGAGGCTTCAGAGTCCCCAGCCTGCTGAGTTCTGGGCAGTGGGCTATTTCAGGGGCATCTGGTAAGACCCAGAGAAGAGGATTGGAGTGTAGACTGTGAAAGGCATGCCACAAGGCTGGAAGTCTCATTAAGAAAGCTTGCACACACGCTGAAGGGCAGAGAGGAAGAGAGATCTGCTTCATAAGAACCAGTGTTTGGAGCAGGCTGGAAACTGGTCATTATGTTACGCAAATGGCGTGGCCAATTTGAAGCTAGTGACAGGTAAGGTTAGTGCTAGATAAGCAAATCCAAAGACGTTACAGCTTTTATTTCAGCTGCCCCAGACTCCCACCTCCTCCCCCTCTCTCTCCCTTTAACCTCCCTCTTACTGGTGTTTCTCCTTCAGTCTTTCCAACAGAGCAAGTTTTAAAGAACCATGGTGGTGTGGTTGGTGGGGGGTGGGATGGGGTTATTTTAGGTGGCAGAATCATTCTGGTTATGAGAGTGCATTCTCTACTGTTAGTAGAGCTTCCTGAGAGCCTGGAAATTGGAGCTTGACTTTGATCTGTGGCTGAGCAGATAGTTGAGGGATAAATTCTCTGGGTCACAGGGTAAGTGTCCTGTGTGTCACAAAGAGCAAGTAGGACATAGGTCCTCTTCTCTAGATAAGACACAACATTTCTGATCCTATTCCTGAAATGTGAAAACTGTTGAAGATACTCCGAACATTTCTTTCCTAGCTTAATGAATTGTCAAAATCTTAAAAGAGTCACAATAGAAATTATTTGCTGATGAGGAAATGAGGTAAAACATACACATACAAGCCAAGAATGTTTCAAACTGTCACACTAGCCACTGGAAGTATTACATACATTTTCTTTAATAATTTGCAGATCTGTCATTAGGTCCGAATTCGAGGGAGAGAGGAGCCATCATGTGCTCTAATTTTTAAAGGAGAGATTTAAGGCAGATGTGCGCACCAGATGTTATGGAATAGTGGCAGTTCACATGCATATTTATGTGAGACTGTTACATTTCATTAGTAGAAAACCTCTGTTTACAGAGTGTAGATGATGTGACTGGAGTTTGAAAGAAAAGAGGACTATTGGCCAGAGTGAGAGCTGGTGCTGAGGTCGGGCGGGACCTGCCTCCAAGGGAATGCCAAGGAAACTTTGCCCTTAATCCTTATTTGGAAGAGGCATAAAGAAGATCAGAGATTTCCTAATCCAGTTCCACTCCCTGGCAATTAGTTGGCATTTGTATTAATAGGGTTCTCTGAGCTGAATAAAAGTAATTAACAAGACACAGACAGGAAGGGCAACTCAGGCATATCCTGAGTCCTCAGAAACCAAGAGGGTGGTGTCCCCACAGCTGGAGTGCCCTGGCCAGGAATCCAGAGACCTGGAAAGTCTGGTTTCGTGGCTTAAGAGCTGTGGGACTCTGGGTTATGCTGTTGAAGGCTTGTGCCTTTACGTTGTACAATGGGTGTAAGGTAGTGATGCCTTATACATTGATAGCAAACCTGAATTCAATCTACATACATTAAATGAAATTTTGTAATACAGGAAATATTCAGTAAATTAAAAATGGAGAGATATCCCATTGGAATTTTTTTTTTTTAGATTTCCCCTAGAAAAATATTGCATGCCCACATCTGCAAGTACCACTGTCATTTGAATAATGGTTATACCTTACAAAGTGAGGAAGATCAAGTCAAAAGTTCAAAGAAAATGGATTTCTAACACATGCTCCCTAAAGAAGCATTTTTAGATACCCAAATGCTCAGGATCGCCTCAGTGTTTGGCTGGTCTTAGCACATTTTTAATGTTGATTCTCATATTGTAGAAATTGTCGGGCGCCTGGGTGGCTCAGTTGGTTAAGAAACTGCCTTCAGCTCAGGTCATGATCCTGGAGTCCCTGGATCGAGTCCTGCATCAGGCTCCCTGCTCGGCAGGGAGTCTGCTTCTCCCTCTGACCCTCCCCCCTCTCATGTGCTTGCTCTCTCTCATTCTCTCTCTCTCAAATAAATAAATAAAATCTTTAAAAAAAAAAAAAGAAATTGTCGTTGTTCAAGGTCATTCCTGAGCACTGGCACATCAGGGTACTTTTACCTGAGGTTAAAAGCACCTTGCTCAGGGGAGCCTGGGTGGCTCAGTCGGTTAAGCATCTGACTTCGGCTCGGGTCATGATCCCGGGGTCCTGGGATTGAGTCCCACACTGGGCTCCCAGCTAGTGGGGATTCTGCTTCTCCCTCTGCTGCACGCACTCTCTCTCTCTGTCAAAAAAATAAATAAAATCTTAAAAAACAAACAAACAAACACCTAGCTCCCAAAATATATGCTCACCTCCCACTACCCTCCTACAGTCTAGCGGAGATCAAGGCTCTGCATTGGGAGGGATGGAGAGGAAGAGGAAAAAAGAACTTTGTGGAATTTTCCTGGGTGTCAGCAGGGTGCTCTGTAGAGAAGTAGGGCAGCATGAAGATCTTGGGTATTTAAGGAAGAAAGAGGATAAGAGGCGTGGATGGAAAGGTGTAGAGGAATTATGGATTGAAATAAAAAAATACACTTACCTATTTTCCAGGAGTCTTAAACTGCAGTAATCTGGAAAATTAAGCCTCTGGTTTTATTCAGTTTCTCAAATAGTGAGTGTTTCTCATCATGCCTTATGGTTTTCAGGCTGACTTTGTTCCTTTGACCTCTAATTGACCTCACCAATTCTGTGCAACTTTTGTTTTTCTAACTTTTGTATTCAGATAATTCATTAACACCCATTTGCCCTTGACTCTTTGTCATTACACTTTCACCTAGTGATAACTTTCTTTTCAAATTGCCACTTCTTTTGTTTGTTTCTCAGAAATAGTTTACTATTTGGATGTAACTGTGAATGTAACTATTTCCATATTAGTTGGGAACATCTTGAGCACTTGAAGATGTGTAAAGCTTTTTGGATGAAGAATGTTAACTCCTTTGCCTTGTCTAGACTGCTTCCTCATAATCCCCACTTCCCTCTTCCTCAGAGTAGGGGAATTTATGATAAATCTCATGATCACCCCAAGATACTTTACCATTTGCTCCTGTACATCTGATCCTTAAAGCTTTGTTAGCTTCTCTCTGCTTCGATTTCCCTCTCCTGAAGGCATTCTCTTTACAAACCCACTGCCCTACTCTTTCCCAACGGCAGCAGGCAGTGCTGGTGGTGGTTAACTTCCCAAGGGGACATTCTGCTACCTTGGAATGCTGAATCAGCCTCCCCGCCCCCACCCAGGCTCAGCTATGAGGCTATTCACTATAGCTGGCATGGATTTGGTGCTCACCATGTGACTGACACTGTCCGCAGTATTTCACATGCATTCAAGCCAGATGACAACCCTATCACGTAGATGTTGTTGAAGTTATTACTCCCATTTTGTACAAGAGGACATTGCGTCCCTATAAACATAAGTGACTTCGCAATATCATAGAGCTAGTAGGTAGAGGAGGTGGGCTAGGGAATGCAAATGGTTTGGCTCTCACATCAGAACCCTGAGCTGTTACATTTTTATGTGAATACATTTTAATCTTCTGCTATTGTTCCTGTCTCCCAAGTAGATTTCAGTTTGTGTAACATGTTGATCTTGTGCTGCTACTTCAGGAAAGCTTACTTTGACTGACTGGGGAAACATACAAGAATAAGATGTTTTGCAAACAGCAGGAGACAGAGGAAATATCAAGAAATGAAATGAAAGAGCTACTGACTTAATAGGATACTTGAGACCTTAGAAGACAAACCAGGCCAATATAAAAAATGAGTTGCTTGATCTTAACCATTGATAAAAGTACAACTGCAGGGGCCCCTGGGTGGTGCAGTCCGTTGAGCATCTGGCTCTGGGTTTCAGCTCAGATCATGATCTCAGGGTCTTGAGATGGAGCCCCACATTGCTCCACACTCAGTGCAGAGTCTGCTGAAGTTTCTCACTCCTCCACCTGCCCCTCCCTGCTCTCTCTCTCTCTCTCAAATAAATAAATAAATCTTAAAAAATAATAAAAGTATAACTGAAAAAAAGGGAGATGGAGCATTACAAGTGCAGAGTGACCAGGTAAAAAAGAAATCTCACAGAGGAAGATCTGCAATAACCCAGAGAGCAAACTGAATTATAGTCTATTTGTTCATTCATCTAACAAATATTGTGCCCCAGAGGGAAATTAGACTGGGGGGAAAACAGGGAAAATGGACAGAAATCCCAGCCCTTAGCGAATATACTCCCTAGTGGGAGTACAGATAAGATAAATAAGACGAGTCAACATAACATTTAGCATGTCAGCTGGCAATAAATGCTACAGAGGAAATAAAAAATAGGGAATGATAAGCAGGGGTGTGGTTGGAAGAGGGGGTAAGGGAAGTATGTTCCTGGAGGTGGCATTTAAATAAAGACCTAAATGCAGTAAGAAAGTGAGACACATGGATAACTGACAGAAGATTATTTCAGGCAGCCAACTATCAAGTTCAAAGCCTTGCAGCAGGAAGGTACCATCCTGTTCAAGGAATACCACAGAGCCAGGGTGGCTGAAGCAGAGAAAGCAAGGGTGGAAGTAAGAGTAGATGAATTCAACAATGGTAATGAGGTCCTGAAATTGTAAAATCTTCAGGCCATGATTAGGACTTTGATGGAAAATGACTCTCCTAGAACCATGCTAGATAAAAACATTTATTGAGAGGTGCCCCCTTAATGATGCAGAGAGTATGTAATTAGAACAAATGTGGAAACCATCCTCTAAAAATAACTGTGGACATATTGGGAAGATCAAATAAAGCACTTCAGCAATTATTAGGTAGCTTCCAGTTGTCAGATTTTATCAGCTTTATCCAGCAAATAACTACTCTAAACTCTAAATAAAATATAAAAGGCAGCAATTTGAGATAATGGAGAGTGATAAAAAAGAGCAAGAAACTGGAGCAGAATCCACCATTAAAAGAAGGTAACAACACTGAGTGAGATTCTTATTTGTATGCTTCCCCCACCCCCCTGTACCACCCCAAGGGCATATCCCAGTTCTCATGGAGTATTCCAGATAGAGTTCAAGCAGAAAACCACAGTCCTATTGGCCTGAGGAGTCAGAGGATGGAGTGTGGAGCTGCCAGAGTGGCCGGAAATTGACTGGGGGAGAAGAGTGACCCTAGGAAGGAGAGAGCCATGGGGTCGGGGGGATCTCCACATCTGTGTATAAACTCCCCTTAAATCCTGGGATGACCCCTGGATCTGGACAAGGCAAGATTCCAAGGATCCCAAGGGAGGAAACAGCTGGAGAGTTAAAAGAGATTTCAGCCACTGCCCACAAGGGTGGTGTGGGGATATCTGAGCCCCAGCAAGATGGAGAGACTTAGAAAATACTGTAGGATTTACGTTGAAACCCCAGAAGGACCATATCCTGGGGCTACAAGATTCACCCTGGGTGAATTTATTATGATGTGACCAGGGCTATACTAGGGATGTCCTGAGGAAGGGAAGAACATAATCATATTTGGTAAAATTATCCCTCTGCCTCCTATATGGAGACTGGATGTAGGAGTCAAGAGTGAAAGCAGGAACCTACTGCAGTTGTCCGGCTGAGATATGACGGTGCTCAGGACCAGCACAGCTGCTGCGGGAAGCAGCGAAGAGGAGTAGCATTTGGTACTTGCTTTGAAGATTGACAGAACTTACTGGGGCCTTGGATATGGATATGGGAGGGGGGCAGAGAAGTCAAGCATAATTTTTTTTCCTGATTTTTATTTTTTTATTTTATTTTTTTAAAGATTTTATTTATTTATTTGAGACAGAGAGAATGAGAGAGAGAGCACATGAGAGGGGGAGGGTCAGAGGGAGAAGCAGGCTCCCTGCCAAGCAGAGAACCCGATGTGGGACTCGATCCCGGGACTCCAGGATCATGACCTGAGCCGAAAGCAGTCGCTTAACCAACTGAGCCACCCAGGCGCCCTTTTTTTTCCTGATTTTTAAGTTCTTTTATTTTTTTAAACTTTATTTAAATTCAATTAATTGACGTATATCATTAGCTTCAGAGGTAGAGTTCGGTGATTCATCAGTTGCATAGAACACCCAGTGCTCATTACATCATTGCCCTCCTTAATGCCCCTCACCCAGTTACTCCATCCCCTTCCCTCCTCCCCTCCAGCAACCCTCAGTTTGTTTTCTGTAGTTAAGAGTCTATTGTGGTTTATCTCCCTCTATGATTTCGTCTTATTTTTTTTAAATTTAATTTTATTTCCAGGATAGTTAACATACAGTGTTATGTTAGTTTCAGGTGTACAATATAATGATTCAACAATTCTAAACATTACTTAGTCCTCATCACGGTAAGTTTATCTTAATCCCCTTTTATCTATTTCAGCCATCTCCCATCCACCTGTTTGTCTCTTTTTCTTTATTCGTTTGTTTTGTTTCTTAAATCCCATATATGAGTGAAATCATACGGTATTTGTCTTTCTATTACTGACTTGTTTTACTTAGCTTTATACACTCTAGATCCATCCATGTTGTTGTAAATGGCAAGATTTCATTTAACTGGATAGAGCTCTTTAAATGCCCCGACTTAAGAGCACAGGGCAGGTCCCCATGTTTTGAGTAGTGCCATCTGCAGGCAAGCCCTTGGGCTCACCTGCTATGGGAGTCACAGCCACAGGAAGATAGAGTACCAGGGACTCAATAAGCCTCAGCAGGGAGTGTCTCCCTGTTGGGAAAAATGAGAGGATAGGAGCAGAGCCAAAGCAGGTAAAGAGGTCAGCCATCTGCTGCTGGGAAAAGAGGTTATGCTCCCCCTTCTCCTTGGCTCCCAACACCTCGCTTTTGTATTTCCTTATTTACACGAGCTGCTGGCCTCTTTTACAGGAACGGATGGTGGCCTAAAATGCCTGCAAATGTGCCTTTCCTGCTGTGACTTAGTCACACTGGATTGAAGAATTTCATTCAAAATGTATAGTGTTTAACTTTTTTTTTTTCTGGAATAATTTACTCACTTGACCAGCATTTATTTCACATAAAAGAATCCCTCTGGGGACGCCTGGGTGGCTCAGTCAGTTAAGCGTCTGCCTTTGGCTCAGATCATGATCCCAGGGTCCTGGGATCGAGTCCCGCATCGGGCTCCCTGCTCAGAGGGGAGCCTGCTTCTCCCTGTCCCTCTGCCTGCAGCTCTCCCTGCTTGTGCTCACACATGCGCACTCGCTCTCTCTGACAAATAAATAAATAAAATAAAATAAAAAAGGAATTCCTCTGATTGAGTGATTTGAGTTTCCTTTTTCACTGGTCTGTAAGGTCTTGGAAGAATAGATTTTTTTATCAGGTTTATCTTTCCTCCCCCATGATCTAATAAAGTGACTATACATGATAATTGATAAATAATCTTTGAATTAAAATTGGAATTCACATTGTTTTGTTTTTTCTTAATTTCCTTTTAGCTTGTTTTTAAATAGTACTGGTAGTTTTGATATTTTTCGTTAAGCATATATTTCATGATTTCTTCTTTTTTTAAAAGAGATTTATTTATTTATTTATTTGAGAGAGAAAGTGTGCACATGTGCACCAGAGAGAGCCTGATTGGGAGGGGCAGAGTGAGAGGGAGAGAGGGAATCTCAAGCAGACTCCATGCTGAGTGCAGAGCCAACGGGGGCTTGATCTCACAACCCTGAGATCACGACCTGAGCCGAAACCAAGAGTCAGACACTCAACCGACTGAGCCACCCAGATGCCCCTATTTCATGATTTCTAAGACTCATTCAGTCTTCTTTGTTCTTAGAACAACTTTGGGTGGGATTGGACCTCAATGCTTTTCTGTTGGTAGTTTTTATGAAAATCTAGTTTCCCTAAACATTTAGAAGGGGAGTGAGTTTAGAGAGCGTTTGCAACTACGCAGAACTCTATCATTTTTGTGTAGTGTTACTTTATGGCAGCTTGCTTTCTGAAATATCCTGGCCTGGTCCTCTCCCTCCTTTTATGTAGACAATCCCTTTCTTTTTTTCTGTTTTTGCCTATCTTGCTAAATTTTGCTTTCACTCCCAACATTTTTTCTTTAGTGTGGAGACTTGTCCTGTAAGAGAGCCCTTGTGGGTCAGTTTTGAGAGCTCATAAAAGGCTAGACTGCTCCAGCCCCCAGGCCCTAGGGGAAAACACAAGTAGGGGTAAGGGGCTTGCATCCACCTGCTATTAGAAAGGGCAGCGCAGCCCTCAGCTCTAACTGTTGTTGTCAATTAGTCCTCCATGCTTTTCAGTGAAACTCTGAAGCAATCTGTGGGTTCTCTTGTTCTCAGGTCCTTCAGGCCCCCCTGTGGCCCCCTCTGCTTTCTCTGGCACAAGTGCCAATACACACAGGTGTGCCAATAACAGCCTGGTATGCCACTGATGATTTGTCCCCACCTGCTTCTATCTCAGAATTGGTAAGGACACCTTATCCCTTGGTTTTGTTGTAAATGTGTCCACAGACTTTTGGTTTTGCTACCTCATTACTCTCTCGGGGGAGAAAGTGTGTGTGTTTGTCAGTAGGGAGTAGGAAGTGGGGGTGCAATTTGTGAAAATCCTAAACCTATGCTGCCACCACAGCAACTGCTTTTCCACGATCTCCTCGAAGAGGTTTTTAAATCAAATAAACACACATCCAGGGAAAGAAACATCTCCATCTTGGGGCCTCACCCATCAGATTTTGGACTCACTGACTTCCTGCAGTTGTATAAGCCACTTCCTTAAAATCTGATAGATAGATACAGGTAGGTAGGTAGAGACAGAAATATATGGAAATATATCTCCTTTTCATTCTATTTCTCTAGAGAATCCTGACTAATGGACTGCACAAAAATGAAAACCCAGAATATGTATAAAACATCTTCACACTCAGCCTTACATTTTCTGTTTCAACCACTGCTTTTTTCCTTCTGCAGCATGTCTAGAATGTGTTTTTTGGAGCAGCTCCTGAGAAAAGAATCTTTCACTGAAGCCTCAAGACTTTCTTATTTTCCTATTTCCTTAAAGGTCCAGGACACAGGGAGCCTGGGTGGCTGAGTTGGTTAAGCGACTGCCTTCAGCTCAGGTCATGATCCTGGAGTCCCTGGATCGAGTCCCGCATCGGGCTCCCTGCTCGGCAGGGAGTCTGCTTCTCCCTCTTTTGACCCTAACCCCTCTCATGTGCTCTCTCTCATTCTCTCTGTCTCAAATAAATAAATAAAATCTTAAAAAAAAAAAAAAAGGTCCAGGACACAAAATCATATTATAACACTTTTTCAGCATGCAAAAATTCATGAAACATCAAACCACAGAATCACAGTGTTTTCAGATTTAGTGCCAATTTCCTTCCACCATAATATATCTCACATGAGGCATTTTTTCCCCCAGAAGCCAAAATTTCCTATGATCTAGGTCCTCATTGTTATTGATAAATATAGAGCATGGCAGACCATAAGTATTAGCTGGAGAAAAATAGAAAGACTTGATGGTGTCTTCTTCCGAATGCCAGTTAAATAGTGCCGTTAGTCCTACATCAACTTTCCAACCGAACACTCAGTCAGGAGAAATGTTCCATGAAGAGGTTAATAGTGATAATAGAAGTTTTGCATCCTGATGGGGACCAAGGTGGGATTTGTTTTCCCAGCTTTCAGATGGGATTGCCCCTTCTTCTGGGAACTAGCATCCAAAGCATTCCTATCTCATAGGAAGGTGTAGAACTGAACTTAGGAGGCACCTCCAGCTCCCATGCCTTACCTAGAGCCCATCTGCCATTTGGAATTTTCCCTATAAGCTCTCCTTATTTCATTTTCTATCCCACATGAGGGACTATGAACCTGGTACTTTTGGGCTGAGTGAAGTGTAGGGATCATCCAGAACCTCAGCAAAGAGTGTACTCCACATTAATAACAGATAACATTCCAAATAAAGTACATTCCTATACTCATTCACTTTTCATTCTTGCATTCTCTGTAGTCCCAAATCCGTTTACTTCTCTTCCTCTATGCAAAGTTACATCAACCCTATCCATCCTGTTGTGTTTAGTGCTTCTCCAGTTCAAGATCAGTTCCTTTGGGAAGGACTATGTCTTGGAGCTCTTCTCCAAACCTTTATTTCTCCTCAGCTGCTGAATTACTTGGTCATGGAAATATACACTTTTCTGATAACAACATAAACAACTCCTTTGTCATTTCTATATCCCTGGAATAAAATTCTTTTCATGGAAAATCAACACAGAAACAAAAAAAAGAAGGAAAGAAAGTCTGGGGTATTAATCAGTGTGCTATTGACCAAAGCATAGTACCACCAAGTCAAGAGCTAGACTTCCTTGACTTGCCCATTTAGAAGTGAGCATGCTGTTGCCCTGGAGATGAACTTCCCTGACCACCAAGAGGAGTTATACTCCCTGGTGAGGGAATACAGCCTACCATTCATCACTTGTCCTTCCCAGTGAGCCTGACATGGTCCCAGCATGAAGCCATGTTACTCTGGAGGCAGAAATCAAAACATACTTCCAGGTCAAGAGCTTTACTCTCTCCCTGTAGTGGGCTTTTCCCAAGAGAAATATATGACCATGTAGGAGGAATATAAAAACAAATCCATCAACAACATCTTACTTAGAAACCTAAGAGCTCCTCTTTTGCTATGCTTGTCTTGACACTACTGTGCTGCGGTCTGGACACCATGGTAACCAAGAGCGAACCAGAACGTAATATATGAGAAAGGCAACTCTACAAAAAGTAACAGGAAGGGAGTTAAAACTGATAATCAAAATTCTAGTGGACTTGCTTTTTATTTCTCCTTCATTTGAAAATAGATATAATGTGAATAAATATAATTCTAAGATAATATACTTTCCCATGATGTTTAATTCATTTATACACTCAACAGATACAGGTCATCACAATTAGGTCATTGGAAAAAATTTGAGGCCTGTTTTCATGGAGCTTATAATCCAATCCAGCAAATGTGCAAGTGCCCTCTATATGTGGAAGATGGTGAAGTAAGATACCAGTAAGAATAAGATGGTACAAATGTGGTGTGGCCACTTAAGCAAATCCACTTCTACTTCAACACAGCCCTCATAGTGGGAAAATGGAAGGAGAGAAGAAGGAGGGAATGATGGAGAGAAGTAACAGAAGAATGATAGAGACAGGGTGATTGAAAATAAAGTGGCATCGGAACAGAAGTAGAGTTTCTTGTGGGACAAGAGCTTGTCTTATATCACAATTCAGAGTTGTTCCCAATACCTAGAGAGTGCTGAAAAGATATTGTCTAGAATTGGAAGCTCTTAAGTGTAGAGATTCTCTATCTTCAGTGACCATTATAACCCTCATTACAATGAATGTGTATCTATATAGTGTTATCCACAGAGCGAGGAGTGAAAATTCACCTTATAAATCCCCCCAAATATTCTGATTTCATTTGCTTCATACACTAATGCTTTACTATAATATGGGGCAAGTTTGATAGGTTCATTTTTCTATTGTGAAATTTCCACTTAGAAGATATTATCTTGCAATTTTCTGAATTCTATTTTGGTCATCCTGTTTAAAATTTGTTTTTATATTAGAAGTAATATCCAGTTTGTTTCCTGAGAACTTTTTAACTTCTAGACTTCAGATAATTGATGTTTTTCTACCCAGTGGAATTCTCTGTAGGTGGTTGTGAATATGAGTTAGTTATTCGATAGTTTTGTTGTATAATCTATAAAATTAGTTATCAATTGTGGTAAAGAATAAAAAATTTCCTGTTTCTATAGCAATGTAAACTCTGGAGATGTTTTTCAGCAAGTCAGTCTCCTAAATTATTCCCTGGTTGTGACTGACAAAGCTCAGGAAGATCCATTAATTCATGTGGTTTATTAAGAAGATTTTTAGTGATCTGATGGAAAAAGAGAACTGAGCCACTGTAAAAGAGCATCCCCATGGCTGAAATTTAACAACTGTTTATTGAGGGAATGCTATATGAAAGACACTGAACTAAATTCTTTGAGAAATGGCAGATTAGACAAGGATCCTGTCCTTTTCAAGGAAAAACTGAAAATAAATGAATAAGTAAGGAAATTAATGTAGGAGTGGAAGAGTGAGCAGGCAAAACTCAGGGGAAAAAAAGAGGAAAAGATAAGTGCATTCTGACACATAAAAAAACCTAAGGAATTTTTAGCAAAAAGGAACAGTAGTTTACTAATTTTTATTAACTTTAGGATATTGAAAGTAATCTAATCTAATGGAAAAATCCCCATACTTAACTCTCATTTAGCAGTGGCTTCAAATGCTGGCTTAAGAATGAACCCAGAAACCTCTAATTTTATAAAGCTCACCTGACATATTCTGTTAAGTTGCCAAGTTGGGAACCACCACCATAGCATCTGGCTAAGGGAAAAAACAGTCTGATATCAAATTCCCCACTGGCAGAAAACACTACCTTGCCAGGAAGCGTATTCCTTCCTTGGGAAACTGTAGCATAGGATATTCTTTATGGTTTTGAATGAAAATTTCTCCATGAAATTTCAATTTATTCATCCTTGTTCTATGCTTGAAGTCAGATAATACAGTTCAATCCTTGTTTTCTCCTATGATACTTTCTATCAGGTTTATAGTTTTGCATTTTACATTTAGGTCTATGATCCATCTCTAGTTAATTTTTGTGAAAAATGTAAGATCTGTGTCTTTTTATTTTTTTTATTTTTTAAAGATTTTATTTATTTATTTGAGAGAGAGAGAATGAGAGACAGAGAGCATGAGAGGGAGGAAGGTCAGAGGGAGAAGCAGACTCCCTGCCAAGCAGGGAGCCCGATGCGGGACTCGATCCTGGGACTCCAGGATCATGACCTGAGCCGAAGGCAGTCGCTTAACCAACTGAGCCACCCAGGCGCCCCAGATCTGTGTCTTAATTCATTTATTTTTATATGTGGAAGTTTAGTTTTTCTAACACCTTTTGTTGAAAAGACTATTTTTTCTCCATTGTTAAAGATCAATTGACTGTATTTATGGGGGTCTATTTCTGTGATCTCTATTCCAACCCATTGATCTTTTGTCTATTATTTTGCCAATACTGCACTTCCTTGATTACTGTAGCTTGGTACCAAGTCTTGAAGTCAGGTAGTGTCAGTCCTCTGACTTGTTCTCCTCCTTCAATATTGTGTTGGTTATTCTGGGTCTTTTGCCTTTCCCTATAAACTTTAGGATCAGTTTGTCAATATCCACATCATAACTTACTGGGATTTTAATTGGAATTGCTTTGAATCTAAAGATCAATTTGGAAAAAACTGACATCTTGACAATGTTGAGTCTTCCTATCCATGAATATTAAATCTCTCCATTTATTTAGTTCTTCTATGATTTCTTTCACCAGAACTTTGTAGTTACCCTCCTATAGATGTTGTACATATTTTTTAGATCTATACCTAACTATTAAATTTTGGAGGGTGCTAATGTAAATGGTATTGCGTTTTTAATTTCAAATTACACTTTTTATTGCTGGTATACAAATTGGCAATTGATGTTTGCATATTAACCTTATATTCTGCAACATTGCTATGATCATTTACTATTTGTAAGAGTTTTTTGGTCAGTTCTTTCAGATTTTCTATATAGATGATCATGTCATCTGTGACAAAACAATCTTATTTTTTACTTCCCAGTGTGTACACCTTTAATTGCATTTTCTTGTCTTATTGCATTAGCTAGGACTTAGAGTACAATGCTGAAAGAGTGGTGAGAAGGAACATCCTTGCCTTGTTCCTGACATTAGCAGGCAAGCTTCTAGTTTCTCAGCATTAAGTATGTTGTTAGCTATATGTTTTTGTTTCTGTTTTGATATTCTTTTCTTTCTTTTTCTGTTTTGATATTCTTTATCAAGTTGAAAAGTTACCTTCTATTCCTGGCTTGCTGAGAGGTTTTATCATGAATGACTGTTGGATTTTATCACATGTTTTTTCTATTTCATCAGTATGATCATGAGATATTTCATCTTTAGCCTGTTGATGTGCTAGATTACATTAATTGATTTTCAAATGTAAACTAGCCTTACATAGCTGGGATAAATCTCAATTGGTTGTGGTATATAATTCTTTTTATACACTGTTGAATTTGATTCACTAAAATATTATTGAGGATTTAGAATCTATATTTATGAGAGATATTGGCCTATGGTTGCCCTGTGGTGTCTTTGCCTGGTTTTGGTGTTATGGTAATGCTGGCTTTGTAGAATGAGTCAGGGAGTATTTCTTCTGCTTCTACCTTCTGGAAGAGATTGTTGAGAATTGGTATAATTTCTTCCTTAAATATTTAGTAAAATTCACCATTGAACCCATCTGGACATGCTACTTTCTCTTTTGGAATATTATTAGTTATTCATTCAATTTCTTTAATAAATATAGTCCTATTCAGTATGCCTATTTACACTTACTTTTTTTGTTTTTGTTTTTGTTTTTTTGAGAGGGTGGAGGAGGGCAGGGCAGAGGGAGAGGGAAAGAGAGAATCTTAAGTGGGCTCCATGCCCAGCACAGAGCCAGACGCAGGGCTCAATCTCACAACCCTAATATCATGACCTGAGCTGAAATCAAAAGGCGGACGCTTAACCTACTGAGCCGTCCAGCATCCCTAGACTAACTTTTTAAAAGCACAATCTTAATCTTCTCACAGCTGTTCCTAACATTTTTTAATGACTACTCATTGCTCTTAGGATAAAGTCCACGCCCTGAAGATGGACGGCACCCTATATGATCTTGCCCCTCATTCCTCTATAGGTTCTGCTTCACATTTGCTTTCCAGATCACAACTACATACATCTTTTTCAGTACCTTGAAGGTTGAATTCTCAGCGATTTTGCCCCTGGCCTTTCAGGTGTCTACAGTGCCCTTCTCCCAGATTCCTTTACCTAGGTAATAAAAAAGGCACTGGCTCATCCTTCAGATCTTTGCTACACTTTCTTTGTGTGTCCCCTTCATGGAACCCATCAAAATGGAATTAACTGCTTATTGTCATTGTTTCCTGCTTATCTTCCCTATTAGGCTATAAGTTCAGTGAAGACTCTGTCTTGTCCACTCATGCATTGCTCTACACTTGACACAAATTAACAATATCTATTAGTCATGTAACAAATATTTGTTGAAAATATAATTCTCATTCTGTTTCTATGGAGAAGGTACTTACATTATCTTCCTTACATGGATGAGGAAACTGAGGCTTGGAGGAGCAGGTAAATGGTTCATTCTTGCATTACCAGTAAATCAGAAGGACAGGTGGAAAGTCAAGTCTGTGACTCTGGTCCCCATCTTATGAAAAACTGTGCTAGAGAAGGGCTTCACATAGACTCAGGAGAGACTGGCCCTCAGGGGATCCTTAAGATGCTTAAATTTCATTATAAATTTATCTTAGATTGGTGGATTTTGAGAAAATGGAAGATCCATAATGTTATGCACTTCTGAAAATGTTCTGGTTCACAAATAATTTCAAGAACCATTTTCACAGAGAATCATTTTGAAGTATCATCATTTGTTTTTCAACCTGTGTACATAAGGCTGGCCAGTCTTGTGGTCAGAGCAAAGGAAAATCAAAATCTTACTGAGAAATATCATAATGTTTTGACTTTTGGGAGAAAGTAATACAAGAATAATTTATTTTTTTTTAAAAATTTAATCTTAAATGCTACTTTAAGGAGGGGTAGGTTTTCCTGTGAGAATTTTCAGTAATGTTTCAAACTAACTGATGCTAACCAGCTATTTAAATCACATAAAGAACTTCAGGAGGGGAATTGAGAGGGTTTTTTTAATCTGTTTTTCATTATTTCATAAATAAGCGAGGTTTGCTATTTGTTAGAAAGAAGTGACATTTTATATAGAAAGAGGTCAGAGAGAGCTATGTCTCCTCAGCAGTTAAAAGCATAAACAGTTTAAGCAATAATTATGAGCAATTAAGTAATTGCCTTAGAATGTTTGGGCCCTGGCCTTTTTGTATAAGCTCCAACAAAAGCTAGAGGGGAAATGGTTTGGTGATCACAGTCTTTAAACCAAACTTAGGATCAAATCCCCTCAAGAATCAGGGAAAGGGATTTCTGGGTCTCTGGAAATGAGCCAGAGACACTGAGAGCTGATTCTGATTTTTCCTTCCAGAGGAAGACTTTGCTAACGGTTAAATTGCATCAAGAAAACGTTAGTGCCTTACATACATAAACAGTCCCTTGAAAGGAAACGCATAAATTGGGAGTGTTTGGTCTTTCAGGATGGAAATATAAATCCCAGGCATAAGACTTTTGTTGTGTAACAAGAATGGCGATTTCTTCACTTCTGGCAGGTTCTTAATGATACTGAGAACATTCCCTGAAATTTGTCCCATTAGGGCACAGCCACACTGAGACATGTTGCATTAGCTCCTGTGCTACCTGGCCTCCTCTTTTAAAAATTTTTTAAACTTGGCTAAATAAACTGGGCAGTTTATAGGGAGATAAATGTGCTATATTTTTCCACTGTAGGTAACCCATCTGAAACCCTGCAGAAGCCAAAATTCAGAAGGAGATCCCCCGTCTCTCTCTCTCTCTCTCCCCTTCGCATCTCTTCTGGCTGTTGCTCATCAAGTACATACATAAGCAGAGATAGAATTCAGACTTGTATCTGCTATATTCCTAAACTGGTTGCACGACCACACCTCTTCCCTGTGGTCTCCTGGGATTGCTACAATGGGGGCAAAAGGATTTGGAGTGAAAGTTATCTTTTTCCAAGTTCCATTTTGGGACTACCTGTTTTCCTTCAACCAAGAGACCTTGGCGACAATGAAACTTCATATGCAGTAGGGAGCAAGCTATTTACAACAAAAGTTACAGTTAACATATCTGTCTGTGCTTTCTAGGGATTAAATGTCTGCAATTGAAATTCTCAATTGCCTGTTTGTATAATGGTTTACAACTATGTGTATTGTAATTTACAACTCAAAATATTTAATGAACGAAGAATGATATTAGAGAGGCAGCAATATGGGGCTTTGATGGTTTCACGACCCTTTTTTTTTTTTTTAAGATTTTATTTATTTATTTGACAGAGAGAGAGAGAAAGAGAGCAAGAGAGCACAAGCAGGGGGAGCAGCAGGGGGAGAGGGAGAAGCAGGCTCCACACTGAACAGGGAACCCAGCGCTGGGCTCCATCCCAAGACCTGGGATCATGACCTGAGCCAAAGGCAGACGCTTAACCAACTGAGCCACCCAGGCGCCCCTGGTTTCAGGACTCCTAATACCTCAGAGATTAACTCAGAGATAACTCAGAGATTAAAGTGCCAGTGCTGGCAGGCAGCAAAATGCTGTTAAGAGGTAGGAACCAGATAAAACAGACATCTGAAAAATAGTAAAAAATCTATCTGTATGCATGACTGATGAGACAAAAACCTTCCCACAATGTATTCCTCCCATAACACCATAAATAAAATCCATTAAATATTTAATGTGTATAACATTAAGGTAAGTGCTCAGCTGAAAGCAGCAAGAAGATTTTGAGGGAAAAATAGCCAGTTATCTCAACAATCTATAATTAATCACTAAAAGAACACCATAAATCATCCACTTTTTTAATCCATCATTTTTGGGGAGGATAATTAATTTAAAAAATAATTATCGTTGGTTCTCCAAAGTGACTTGTGGACTAGTGGATCAATCTCCCTGTTGCGCTTTTCTTTTAAATGGGTTTATAAAATGGGCATTTTGCTAAACACAGGAAAATAAGACCATTTTAAAAAAATGTGTGTTCTTAGTAGATTTAAAATATAACAGTAGCATGTTTAGAAACATCCTTGAGTTATCCAAAAGTATACATTTTGTTTTGATATGCTCAGCTTGTATTATTGACATTTCACCTGTATTTAATGGAATAAACTGAGGAAAATCCTCTAAACCTTAGTCAAACTGAGATAGGCATGCACTCCTATGAATATGTGCTAAATGAAACTTACCTAATTGTTTTTAAAAACTGGATTAGATTTCAGTGACTGAAAAGGAATACTCCAACACATTTCATATCACTTGCAATATATTTAGAGACATTAATCAGGACTTTTTCTCTTCTTGCATAAATTGTAAGATTGATTTTATCTTGCATGTTCAGCAAGGTATAACGCCATAGCCTCTAAAGATATAGAAGAGAAGCCACGTCATTCATTTGTTAATGGAGGAGTATTAGTGTGGAGGCTTCTTACTTTCATGTGACACCTTTGCTTAAACTTGCTTTGCCAGTATCCTTCATGGAGTATTCCCTTGATGTTAAGGGTACCACATGAAGGGGAGTTTAGGGCAGAATTTGGGGCAGAATCCGGGGCAGAATCCCATGCTCTGTCTCATGTACATCAAACGGCACAGGCTGTTGTCAGTTTGTCAGGCTTTTTTTGCTTTGTCTCCTTGGTCACTCAGCTCAAGGTTTACCACCTCTGGAGACCTTAGTGGAGATTATAATTCTGCTCCTACTGTTACTGTGATTACCCTCAAATTTTAAATTAATTTTTTTGTGTATATGTGTGGGAGAATAATCCCAAACTTGAAAAGATTGCAAAAATAAAAATATACAAAGAACACCCATATACCCTTTACCCAGGTTCACCTATTGTTTATTGACCCATTTGCTTTATTATTTCTCAATTGTTCTCTGTTTTCCTGCCTGCCTATCAATCGATCAATCAACTGATCTATCTACCTATCTTATATACACACGTGTAATGATTTTCCTGAACAATCTGCGAGTAATTGCATACATTAGACTCTTTCATTCCTAAATACATAGGTGATTATGGATAATTCCCTTATGTAATCTCACTAGAATTCTCAACTTCATAAACTTACATTTCCTCCACAGCCTTTTGTTTCCTCTGTAACAATGACATTTTTGAAGAGTTCACTTCCAACCTCATCTTTTTATTCATAGAACATGCAGCAATTTATTTTTATGATATTTCCTCCTAACTAGATTGACATTATACATTCTTGGCCAGAGTACTGCATGGATGACATCGTATCTTTCTCAGGACATCGCTTGTGCAGGTGTGTGATGTTCATCTGTCCTTCATTGGTGCCATTAGTTGGTCAAGATGTGGCCTGATTTCTCCACTGTATAATCACAGTTTGTTTTTCTCCCTTGCAAGCAATAAGCGGTCTGTGGAGAGACTTTTTGATCATGCAAATGGCCTGCTCCACATTACAACTTTTTCTTAGATTTTGCTTCCTTCGATGGTCCTGAACTAATCTAATCTATACCATGATAGTTGCAAGTGATGATTTTTCAACTCCAGCACTCCCTCCTTAATTACCCATCAGCTCTTAGCACTCTACTGTGAGCAAGAGCTCTTCCGTATCTACTTATTATTGACATGGATCCAAAATTTATAATTCATTACTGCATATACTATCAAAGAAAAGGATTTGAAAATATAACTACTCTTGATTCTGTTTTTTTCTATCACCAACTGTTCCAAATCTCCAGCAACCATTTCAACCAACCATCACTCTTCTCCAATATTATCTATCTTCCTACATAGTCAAGGAAATCAGGAATTTCAGCTGTGAATGACACTAACTCTCATCTCTCACTGTGCATATAAAAATGTATTTACTTTTACACCTATTCTTGTCTACTTTTGTCGAGTCACAGAGGATAAAGTAGCCTTCATGATTAAAGCCAAATCCATTATCTCTGGTTATTTTTTTCTCATCTTTTCTCTTTTATCTTGTTGGAACTCTTATATACAGAATTTGATTAATTATATCTTTGGGTCATGAAACATTCTGTGCATTGGTACATATTCTTCTGTGTATATATCTCTACTTCTATCATCTATCTCTCTAATCTGTCCTTTATCTATTTTAACTACAGTTATGAGTTTCTGCGAACCAACCACTTTTCTTATAAGGTCCCCTTGTCCAGTGACCTCATTTAACCTATTTTTTAGAAAAGATTTTATTTATTTGACAGAGAGAGAGAGAGCACAAGCAGGTGGAGTGGCAGGCAGAAGGAGAGGGAGAAATAGGCTCCTTATTGAGCAGGGAGCCCGATGCAGGGCTCGATCCCAGGACCCCGGGATCATGACGTGAGCCGAAGGCAGACGCTTAATAGACTGAGCCACCCAGGTGCCCTAACCTCATTTAACCTTAATTACTTCTTTAAAATACCTTTCTCCAGATGCTGTCATATTTTGAGATACTAGGGTTTAGGATTTTGACATGTGAGTTTTTGGGGATACACAATTCTCATTTCACTTAGATCTCACATGAGCCTTTTTAACTGTCCTCACTGCTGGCAATCCCAGCCACCTGAAGTGTACCAATGCCCCTAGTGTTATCTAACTAAACCACAAAACAGAAATGAAACAATTTGTGTATTTTAAAACTCACCACGTTCTTCTATCGCCATCTGATTTTTAATAGTATCACTGGTGTAGGAATTGTGGTCCTATGGATTAAGGAGGTGCTCTCAAAAATGGTCTCAGCTGCATACATTTTGACTACTGTGCACCAAATCCTATTTCAACTTTATACTTTACTACTTTCAAATTTGATCTTTTGAGTTTCTCTACTGATCACATGTACAGTTAGGAACAACCTCAACTTAATCCATAGATTACTCTTAATTTCTTTTCTCATTCGTGAATTAGCATAAGGATTCTAATTGCACCAATGTATGGTAAATTCACATATCCATTCAGTGCAGTGAATATGCATAAAGAGCTTGCTATGTTCCTAGCACTCAGCATCCAAAGATGAATAAGACATGATTACTGTCCTCTAGAAGCTGAAGTTTATATGTGGATGCATACATGTGAGAAATAAATTACAGTTTGGTATGATGAATGAATAATGGATGTTTTAGCAACTTTTCTGGTAAATCAGATGATTTAAAGAAAAACCGGCATGTCCAACCATAAGCATTTTTACCTCTCTTTCTTCTTTTAAACTGTCTTAACTTAAAGCCTCTTCCCCTGTTAGTAGTCACTTACTTTTTCTCTCATAAACATTCAAGATTGATGCTTACATTTCAATGTTAATACTTTCTGTTAGATTATGTGGGTGGTTTTTTGTTTTGTTTTGTTTTGTTTTGGTATTTCACCTTACTTCTTTATTTTTCTTTCTAAATAGTTCCTAAACATTTTTTTTAATTAAGCATACTCTCTCTTTCAGCACCATCTCCCTTTTTTAATATATTGAAAGCACCACCAACCATCCTCTGTCATTCTTGTTCTTTGTGTTTTATCTTTTATCATCTGTCCTGGGTTGGTCAGAATGCACTCCCTTGCTCATTGATTTGCATATGACTCTAAATGCAGCTGCAAACCTTTTTTCTTTCTTCCATAAATTCTCTACGTTAATGAACATTCGATGTTAGAAGTATTAATTTTATTTTCCATTGGCATTGGCACTACTTCCTCTCATATGTAGTGACCTTAACATTTTGTGACAGCTTAAAAGGAAGAAAACCTTTCATCATTTCTCATGTTGTTTTTTATTGTATAGGAACTTCCTCATCTTTACTATGTCAAAGCCAAATTTCCTTTCTTCTGAGAAAGTAATCCCAATTTTGAAGGTTTGAATACATTTTATTTCACAACTTTTATTAGTTCTTGTAAATAAATCTTTGATTTACTAGCCTGTTTTCTTCTTCTTAAAGGATTTTTAGACAGTAGTTTAAGAATATTTTGGAGCTTCTATTTATGTGTTTAGGTTCTTTTTTTTTTTTTAATATTTTATTTATTTATTTATTTGACAGAGAGAGAGTGAGAGTACAAGCCAGGAGACAGAGGGAGAAGCAGGTTCCTCACTGAGCGGGGAGCCTGACATGGGACTCGATCCCAGGACCCTGGGATCATGACCTGAACCGAAGGCAGCCGCTTAACCAACTGAGCCACTCAGGCGCCCCTATGTGTTTAGGTTCTTAAAATCAAGATCACTAAGGTTTATTCTCTCTACTTCACAATGCATTGCTGTGCATTCTGAGAATTTTTATCTTTCAAATGCCTGATACTTAGTGTGCTAAACATAAAAATACACCCTCATGTGTTGACTGATGGGAAAGTTCAAATCAACACAATATTTTTTTTATATTGTTGGAAAACAAATTTAGTCTGCTTATCTTCACTGAAAGATATGCTTGTGTATTTGGTCTGTTTACAACACAGATTCATATTTCCTGTTATATCTTTCACAACATACTTATGTATTTTCACAGCATGCTCTAACTTTCCTTTCTCTTTCCTCTGGTGGCTTCTCTCATTCATATTCCCTTTGTCTGGGCCCTATGGTAGTAGGGTACGATTTCCTCTGGGATTAGAGTTTCTGTTCTCTTATAAATTCTCTGAACTCTCTCTCCACTATATTTGTTTTCTTTTCCTCTACGAACTTCAGGCAAACTGAGTCTCCTGAAGTTATTTTTTTTCTATATGCGTCTCTAGGATTCTCCCTGATGAATTCTGGCTGGATTAAAGTTAGTCTTAAGTGCTTCATTTTTTTTTTCTTTTTCTTCTTTCCTCCCATCTCTTCAACTGCTGTATGGGAAACATTTGTCTTTCCTGAAGATTCAGCCTAATGTCACTTTCTCACGAAACTCTGGTAGATTTACCTTCATCTATTTATCAGATACAGTGTCATTGTAGAAGTTAAAACCTATAATTTGGCAAGAGGCAGCCCTAAACTTGAGACCTACATCCACAGCTGCACTGAGTAGCTGCATGACCTTGGGAAAGTTTTATAACTCTCTAAGCCTAAGTTTCCCCCTCTGGAAAATGAGTATAGGTAATAGCACCAACTTCATAGGTTATTCAAAGAATTTTTGAGGTGATATATGGTAAAATAGTCAGCATAATTCTTTTTTTTTTTTAAATGTTTTATTTATTCATGAGAGTCAGAGAGAGAGAGAGAGAGGCAGAGGCAGAGGGAGAAGCAGGCTCCCCGCCTAGCAGGGAGCCCGATGCGGGACTCGATCCCAGGACCCCGGGATCATGACTTGAGCCGAAGGCAGACACTTAACCATCTGAGCCACCCAGGCACCCTAGTCAGCATAATTCTTTACAGATAGTAAGCACTAAATAAATATCAGTAAGAGTTTAATTTCATCTGCATCACCTTCTTCCCTTTTTTTTGCATGAACTTTCAAGTTGTTTCTGTGGTACCCCATAACACTGCAATTTGTATTGTTATGCATTTGTGATCTCCACACTGACTTAACTGGAACTGATCATTTGTCATGATGGACTTGATGTGATGGCATAGTATTCCCTACAGCCGCCACCTCCATTCTGAAGCCATCCAGCAGAGTCTTTGACATTGGCCTGTACTTGAAAACAACACTAGCATCTTCTTGCAGTCCTTTTTCACTTATGGCAGAGAATTTAAAGTTCATTTTGTACATGAGTATTTTAGGAATCAGCAGAAAACCAAACAAAACCCCTGCTTCCACAGAGCTTATATTCCAGTATCTAAATTAGTGGAAAAGGAAGGAAAGGAATAAGCAACAAATATAATAAATTATGCAATATACCAGAAATATGCATGTTACCACCATGAAAAAAAATGAGCAAGATAAGAGTAAGTGGGGGTATCAGGGCTTAGAATGTTAATTACAATTGTCAGAAAGTGACATTGGACCAGGATTTGAAGGGGCTGAAGGAGATAGAGACAGGCATATCTGACAGAAGGATGGTTCAGATGGAGGAGAGAGTTGATGGAAAAGTCCAAAGGTGAAAGCATGGCTAATGTGTTGAAGGACAAAGAAGGAGGCAAGTGCACCTGGAGTGGACTGAGTGATGGGGAAGGTGACAGAGGAGGAGAAGATAGGCAATGTGAAACAAATGGTGTAGGGCTTTGTAGACCCTGTGAGGACTTGGGGCTTTACTCCGAGTGAAGTAAGACCCCTGTAAGGTGCTGAGGAGAAAAATGACATGTTCTGACATAGGTTTGAAAAGATGACTCTGGCTGCTGTATTGAGATTAGAAAATCCAATTTTACTCTTCCTACAACCTATGCTTTTATGTTTTTGTTTTTGTTTTTTAACCACAAGTGTGATCTCTGTATCTAAATTAATTTTAACCAAGTTCTCTACAATTTTATGTCCTGGTAGAAAGTCTAAACAGAAGACTTAAAAAAGGTGGTGGTAGGAAACAGGGTAGTAAAAGCCTGTTCAGTTTTATTTTTAATAATTAAAGAATATAATTCTGAAAGTGTTTTTGAAAAAGAAACTAATTTTGAAAAAAAATTCAAAGAATGTACACTTTTTAAATCAAGAGAAAAATTGAAGCAGTCAAACCAATAAAGAACAAATTATAGGAAAAAAGGAAAGTATAAATAAGCATAAAAATAGAAAGCAAAAAATGATAAAGATAGGCAAATTATAAGTTATTACAATTGCTTACTATGAGCAAATGAACTCATGTTTAAAGTATCCAAATGTAACATTTAGAAGGATATATTTGCCATTTAAAAAATATTACACAGTGGAAAATTGTCAGGCAATGCAAGAAAGAAGGGAAGGAAGGAAGAGAAAGGAGAAAGAGAGAGGAAAAGAGAGGGAGAAGAAGGAATGAAGGGAAGGAGCAGTAAGAATCCATCAATCGATTTATTGAGTGTTTAAGTGCTAGGCACTTGAAATACAGTACTGAAGACAGCTTTTCTCTACTTTCATTGATATTTTCATGAGAGTTAGAATTTGGATATTTGTGGGACTGATAGCTGAACACCATTTGATTTTTTTGTTGCTCTGAAACAAGATAAGCAACATTATACGGTAAAAATCATGAGCTTGGGGGAGGAGCAAGATGGTGGAGGAGTCGGAGACCTAAATTACGTCTGGTCCCAGGAATTTAGCTAGATAGGGATCAAACCATTCTGAACACCTACAAACTCAACAGGAAATCAAAAAAAAGAATAGCAGCAACTCTCTGAACAGAAAAGTGACCACTTTATGGAAGGTAGGACTTGTGGAAAAGTGAATCCGAGGTGATATTCAGGAAGATCAATGGCGGGGTGAGGGAGCCTCCATCAGCTGCTACCAGCAAGTGATAGAGCCGTGGAGCACAAAATCGGAACTTTTAGAAGTAGGCTCTGCTGAGGGAGGTCACTCCAGTGGCTAAGCTGGGGGTAGAACCCTCGCAGGACAGTGTGGTCTCAGGACCCTTGAGGTCACAGAAAGACCAGGGGTGCCTGAGTGTGGAAGAGATCCCAGGTATTGGAGTGGGGAAGCCAGCTGCAGAGACGGAGCCGAGGTGCAGGCTCTCAGCTCGGGGTTGCCATAAACCGTGATTTGTGGCACAGTCAGGTCATTGCTCTTCCAGCAGGGACCCAACAAGCGGCAGATCAGGGAACACTCCCCTTTCTCCCCTGGGAGGAGTGGCACAGGCGTGCACCGCAGGGATCTGCTGGGTTTGGAGACTCCACACAGGCTCGTGTGCCAGAGATAGAAATGCTCAGTCACAGGCCAGGTGAGTACAGAGTGCGGCCAGAGACCAGGGAGACAGGAGTGATTGACTGCTTTACTCTGGGGGTGCACTGAGGAGCAGGGCCCGAGTTCTCGGCTCCTCCAGGTGGAGACTGGGAGGCTGCCATTTTCACTCATCCTCCAAACCTGGAGGGAAAGCTTACAGGGAACAAAAGCTCCCAAGAGCAAACCCCAGCAGATTACATAGCCTGACCCCCAGCAAGGTTGGGGCAATTCCGCCTCTGGCAAAGATGTTTGAGAATCACTGCAACAGCCCCCCCCCCCGCCCCCAGGAGATCAGCAAGAACAGCCAGCCAAGACCAAGTTTACCGATAAATGAGAACAGCAGATCTCCAGAGATAAGGGAATACTGCACATAGAATCCATGGCTTTTTTACCATGATTCTTTAGTCTTTCAAAGTTAATTTTTTTAATTTTCTTTTTCTTTTTTTTTTTTGAATTTTTCTTTTTCCCTTTTTCAACCAACATCTTATCAATCCCTTTATTAAAAAATCTTTTTTATTTTTCATTTTTAGAGTCATATTCTATCCCTTCATAGTAGTTAACCTTATTTTTGGTATATATATATAAGTTGTTCTCTCTTCAAAATTTTGAGATACACTTTCTTTTACCAGACCAAAATATACCCTAAATCCCTAGTATATGGCTGGCTTTGTTCTAGTCTCCTGCCTGATCACATTCTCTCCCTTTTTTTTTAAATTCTTCTTCTTTCTTTTATCAACTAACTTCTTATCTTATCAATTCCTTTTATAAAATCTTTTATAATTTTCATCTTCACAGTCATATTCCATCCCTTCATTGTATTTACCCTTACATTTGTACATATATAAGTTCTCTTCTTTCTTTAAAATTTTGGAAGGCACTTTCTTCTAACAGACCAAAATATACCCCAAATCTAGTATGTGGCACTGATCTATGTACCAGCCTGATAATATCTGATAATATTCTTTTTTTTTAATCTTTCTCTTTTTTTTTCTTTTTTCTTTCTTTCCCTTTCTTTTCCCTTGGTTTCAGGTCTCTTCTGATTTGTTTAGTGTATATTTTTCTGGGGTCGTTTTTACCCTGTTAGCATTTTCTTCTGTCATTCACCTATTCTCTTCTGGACAAAATGACAAGATGGAAAAAAATCACCTCAAAAAAAAGAACAAGAGGCAGTACTGATGGCCAGGGACCTAATCAATACGGACATTAGTAAGATGTTGGAACTAGAGTTCAGAATGACGATTTTAAAGATACTAGCTGGGCTTGAAAAAAGCATAGATGATACCAGAGAATCCTTTCCTGGAGAAATAAAAGAACTAAAATATAACCAAGTTGAAATCAAAAAGGCTATTAATGAGGTGCAATCAAAAATGGAGGCTCTAACTGCTAGGATAAATGAGGCAGAAGACAGAATTAGTG